>NW_008796165.1:7779131-7810777 GCF_000699145.1 Aptenodytes forsteri | reverse complement strand
GATTAAAAAAAAAAAAAAGCTTGTTTGTGCAGGAGACAGGCCATTTTGGGAGGCTGAGGGGGAGTCACGAGTTGCACAATGAGCTCCCATGGGAGCTCTATGCACGCAGGATTTAATATACCCCAGTCCAAGTGGAAGGGGCTTCTTTGCACCAGGCCCTTTCCAACAGAGACTCTGCTACATGATTAAAAGAATCCCCCAAAGGAAGCCCTTGCAAACGGTGTGCTACATCCCACGTAAAACTCTCCCTCAGGGAGAGGATAAGAGGGAAAATGAACCAGACATACAGACACCACTCACTCAATTTTAATATCTGAATGGGAAGTGCCAGATACCATGACAACAAGCCTAGAAAAAAGGGGAATAAAAAAAGTGTTGCCCAAAACATGAAACAAATCCTATAGATGTAGCTAAAACGATCAAATGATTAGTGCTAGTGAGATAACTGCGACCCCTGGACCTCCACATCTGTTTGGAAGAGAACTACCAGGACCTGAACACAGTGAACTCAAAAACAAAGCAAAAGCCCCAAAAAAACCAACTGCAAGCTCCCCACAACAGAAAGCAAGGCTTTCAACCAACACCTTGCTGAGTTAGAAAGCTTGACTTCACCAGGCAGTGCCAGAGGAGATTACATGAGTTTTGTCTTCCTCTGCAGTTTTGACAAATCCCTTAATGCAAGACAGTGTAATTTAATGTCTTGATTTTCAGAGATGCTGAAGCAGTAGCAGTTCTCATGTAAATTAAATACCAATTGACAGTAGCTGCTATCCCTCAAAATTAGACACAGTAACGCTTCTCATTCTAGAGCAGCCCCACATGTCCATCCAGAAAACAGAACAAGACAGAGCATGCTTTGACAGAACATGCTGCTGCCCAGCACCACTAGATCCTTCCAAAAATCCTCTCCCACCAAAATTTCAAGAGGACTTTCAAAAACATGAGATTACTCCATTTTAAACTTGATCATACCAGCAATATAAAACACATCTACTCTTGCAAATAGTGCCTTACAGTCTCTCAAAGGCTTCTAGTATTTCAGATGTTCTGCATTTCACCTGAAACAAGACTTTGCTCTTACCTGCATACTACACAGAGTTTTATCAAAGTCAGCTGTGTAATTACTGTACTTGAGGACATGGACTAATCTGCATGCAAAGTTTAAGTGGCAGTTTGAGACAGATGCTGCTGACTTGGCTGGAGTCTTCTGTGGTTCCCATTACTGTAGCATGGAAGCATTTTATCTCTAACACCCTTCCTCACAAACACCACTGAGGAAAGCACTTTTATTCCTATTTTGGAGAGAGAAACTGAAAGGCATCGAGATTTCCGAGGTGAACTTGGATGGAGTAACACAGTCACTACAACAGGCACCTAAAACTGCATCTCCCTCACCCTAAGACAGTAACCTTATTATTGGACCATTGCGAGTTGTGCTGGGCTGGAGATACCTTGTAAACAACACGCACATTTCATACTGCAGAACATACTATCCCCCTTTTCCTTTTTTCTGCCTCTATCAAGTTTCTTCAAATGTAAAACCAGATTTTAAGCACAGGTACATTCATACTACTGCAAGCAACTGATTAAGTATGTTTTCAGAAGCTACTGCTCCTGACATACGTAAGACAACTGAGTTCCATTTCCGAACAAATATTTGGATCCCCCCCCCCGAGTTGACATCTCTTGCTTCCCTTCTTTTCATCTTCTCCTCCCCCCTCCTTCAAGGAGCACACAGCCTCTGAGTTAGCAGCTGTTCTGAGAAGAGCAAGGCTTAACTCCTCCCCGCTTTGTCCCAGAACAGAACAGGGACTGTACTATAAAAATCCAGTGTTCTGGGGACAGGCATGAATGGACAAGAAACAGCCATGACTTGTCTATCCCAAACAGTAAATTCAATGCTGAAGAGACGAATTAAGCACAAGAATGCAGACATTAGAAGCAAACAGGCCAAGTTAAAACAATATTCAGTAAGAAAAAGTGAAAACAAATAGACACAGGAAAAAGTGAAAGACATACCAGGACATAAAAATAGTAACCAGCAGTATGGAAAGAAGTCTCTAACAGGAATTAAAAGAAGCCACTGCATTACATAAAGCATGCAACACATGCCAGGAAGCCTTTCACATCCCAAATAGGTGATGTTACATCATGGAGAGGGGATACAGCATCACTGGACCAGCAGTACATAAAGAATGTTAAAGACTACACTCAACTATAACAAGAAATGTATGTACTAGAGATAAGGAAAGCAACAAACTGAAGGCAACTTCAGCAACCACCAGGTTTTTAAAGCAAGAATGACTTAAGGCTTGAGAGCAACTTAAGATGCAAGATGTCCAGTATTAAAACATTAAAATATGCTATCCCTTGGTTAAATTGTGACTAAAAGGAGATGCAGAAGCCTATAGATACTTCAAATGTGTAAAGACTATGACTGGAGATGAAACATTAGAAGTGTGCTACTTAACACTGTTACTCATAAGAGAAGATGAAATTAAGAGGGTAAAAAAATTATATGGTCTGAAACCAAAGAAAAAAAGGTGCTCCAACAGTGCAAACCAGTACATCATGGAAGAGTCACATGCTTCATTACAGCAGACTTATCTTCCCTTCCTGCATCCCATCCCAAACACTGGTATTTCTGAAATTTAGGTGAAAGTGGAAGGCAACTAAAAAAAATTAATACTGAACAATGGAGCAGAAAGTGGAAGCAAACCAAAAGAAACAGTGATTTTTCACTGCTGTCCCTTCAACCAAAGGGACAGCAAGTTCAGATCAGTGATCTGATGTGCACAATTTTGGTGCAAATGTACTAAACTTTCGCACAAAAAAGCGATGCCAGGCACCCAGAGTCAAAGTTTATGAGAAAACCCACTATCCTAGAAGACAATGGTAGTGAGTGGTGGAGTGATGGGGAGAAGAAAGGCAGAAGGACAGAACCACAATAGAGCCTGTGCGCTGACCAAGGTTCCCACTTTTGTGATGGGTCAAAGAACTGCATGGGCAGAGTGAAAAGTCAGTCATGGCTTAACGAAGTAACATGCAACTTGGTTTATAGGAGAGAGATTTTTGTTAAGAGGCCAAGAACATGCTCTCTCACTGAAAAGAGCTATGCAAGCAGAGGAATCAGGAAAGGAAAGGCACAGCTAAGATATGAAAATCCAGTGCATCCTCAAACCTAGAAGCATTTTATGTGGAAATAGTGGCAGTAACACTTCCAGTCTAAAGGAAGTGGCACAGGCACATAAAACTGGAGAAAAACAAGAGTTTGTTTTGCAAAACAAGAATATTAAGTAGGATATAACAATATACTGCAGCAGCAATATCTGAAACCTGGTTGACTGCAAATTCAAAAAGCCCTGGTAATTTTGTCATTAAATGATTTAATCCAGCAACGTTTAGGGTTTTGTACCTCAGTCTCTGTCAAACAACAAAAAACAAAAGCCACTACCACACTAAAAAATTTCATAGTAATTCTGAACAATGACTCAGAATACCTATTCTGTCTCATAAACAGCCTACTAATTAAACTCTCTTTGAGCTCTACTAACCAGTTTTTCCAATGCACAAAGGAAAGTCGTTTATTACAGACCGGAATACAAAATTTAATATTAGCAACACAACCTGTGTCTGCAGCATTTTTAATCTGATCAGCGAAAACATAAATAAAAGCTGCAACCTGACAGCTAAGAAGGTTAATCTGTAACAGTTAGATTTACGTAGATTACTTTATACAGCATCTGGAAAGATGCTGAGAAAAGTAAAGCCACCTTATCGTGTTCCAAAACATGCTACCTATAAAAATTCTGCTATCCATCAATACTGAAGACTGCAGCAAGCATACTTAACAAATTTGCTTCAGCGTTAAGACAGAATTTTGAGGAACTTTGAGACAAGCAGGAATTTTTTAAAAGTACTTCAAATGTTTGTAATATTCCTTTTAGGTAGTTGCAGGTAATAGAAGTAATGAAAAGGAAAACGGCTTAAAGAAGAAAATATTATGACTGTTGTATGCACGTACTACCTAGTTCTATCACTTAAATTTCTTGATAATTTTGTTGAAAAGAATATTAGCATGAATATACTCCTTGATGAATTTTTTCCAGACTGAAAAGCAGATCTTTTCCTTTTAAAGGTGACAGATTTAATCTGTATCAGCCAACACTTTCCTATGACAATATCCACATGTACAGCACCAGATGTACCATGTGTGGATGTCGTGACTACAAGCCATTCTTACTGGCTGACCACCATGGAAGACAGTGCAGGTTTTATGATATACTACTCTTGTAAAAAGGCTTTTCAAAATATTAAACATACAGGTGGTAAACAGAGGAGAGGGAAAATATATGTATTTTTCCTTCTTTTGTTTTGAATTTGGCAAAGTACCTAAACATACCTAACCTGGAGCAAGTACCACAATACTACCAATCAAGTAAATCAAAGTAACATAGCAGCTATTCCAACATAGTAAAAAAAACATAAGGGCAAAAAAATGTTATCAGTCAAGCTCCCATGTTGTTCATGTTTGGGGTTGAGTTTTTTGTTTAAGACAAAGTGGCTTCCAGAGCAGGAAAGTATTTAAAGAAAAATTAGAGAAATGGGAGAAAGATGCATTGGTAAATAGAAGTGACACAGAGAGCATGTAGGAGAACAGAGGAGTCTAAAAAAAAGGAACTGCTGGAGAATACTTCTTCCTTGCTACATGTCCTATCTTATCATGCCCTACCTACCATCCTCCGAACAGGGAAAGTCAAAACAATCCCTACATCTAACCAACAGCATCCTAAGGAAGAGGAAGGTAGCCTCATTTTGTGGATCCTAGAATGCTGTAGGCAAGAGGAAACCTGTTGATATCTAATTTAAGGTGCTTTAAAATGCATGCGAGCACAGACAATTATCCGTACAGGGCAGCAGGCACGTTAGACCTTTACTGCAGAAACAGCAGCCCCTCTATCACAGCAACAATTAATCATACTGGCAATGCTGCCATTTGCTTGCAGGTGAGTATGACGCAGCTTTTTGTCCATCTGCTTTTGCAACACCCCTTAAAAACCATCTAACTGAAAAAACAGTCTGGGCTCTCGTGAATGTAAATAATAAAAGTGTTCAGGTTTTTCTCCCCTCAAGCTGATATATCCACAGATTAAACAGATGCTGTGCGAGTCTAAGAACAGCAGTACTGGGTCAGAGCAGAGGTCTGCCTAGTCCAATATCCTGCCTGTAGCAGCACCTGCAAGTCAGTAACTTGTGCTGAAATTCCTAGTGGGGACAAGTAGGAACACCTGCAAAGTTAGTGACAGATCCTACTCAAGGAGAATGGAGAACAGCAGCTATGTCCAACAAACCCCAGCAGTGAGTCAGCCAAAGCAGAGCCAGTGAGCAAGGTCAAAGAAATGGACTTGGACTTCGGTGACATGATGCTTTTCTTCACCTCTTTCCCTACACTTTTTAGAATCAAAAATCTCATGATGGGATGAGAGGAACCACAGGATTGTGGCATCACAGAAATGTGAAACATGGCACCTGTGCAAAACCTGTCTAAACAGGCAGAGATGCAGAAGGGCCTGAACAAGACTCAGGCTGTACCACAAACGATGTAAAAAGTCAGAGGCTGTAATACCCTATCAATGACAACTCCAGGAATGAAGTATAGGACATGAAGTAGGATGCTACTGAAATCCAAAGATGTATGCTTGTCTCTTGGCAAAGGCTGAGCATCAAAACAACTTCCAAGAGCCAACGGATTACTGAGGTGGTTATCAGTGCTGACTATAAGCAAGTAATTGCTAGTGAGCTGCATACAAAGGCTGGTGGACTCCCAATTCAGGCAGCAAGAGAAACTATCCTTTAAGCAGGAGAAAAGAATAGATGGTGAGCAGCGTTAAGAATGTGCAGGCGTGGAAAACTGTGGTAGATCCCCCTCTCTATATATGCTTGTGCATAACAACATAACTAGAAATTAACCCCTCTTAACCGTAAGTCAAATTAAGATGATACCCTAAGTTTCAAAGCACTGGGATTGAACCTCTGAAGTTTTCTGGAAGCAAAGCAGAAGGACAGGATTTAAGACCAGGCAAGACCTCCATGCAGTAGATACTCCAAAAGGAACTTTGCCCTCTACAGATGGCATCTCACTTGACAAATAGATAGAAAACAGGTTGGCTTGATCATGTAAATGGGTCCTTGCTCAAGTCAGTCAGAATAACTCCAAAAGCAAAGGAGATCTGAAGGATGGGGTCCAAGTGGATGGAGTCTGAAGAGGTACTTTGTTTAATCAGTATAGGGACAGCACATAAACTGAGCTAGCAGAAAACAGAGAAAAGAGATAGGAGTGCTGAGGTCACTCCCACGGGCAGCAGATCCCAATACTGATCTGAAGGTCTCAGGTTGTCTGAAATCAAGGTGAAGATGATCTTGCAGGGCTCTTCTGGCTGTAGAGAAAAAGCTCCTACATACTAGGAAGTCGTGATGATGGATCAGCTCTGCAACAGAGAAGGGACAAAAACTTCCTGGCTCAGCCAGTCAAGTAATCCTGGTCACAAATTTAAACACCATTTTAAAGCCAAGAAGAAACTCCTAATGCAGCGTTGGAAAAAAGCAAAGCCTTGTGAAAAGGGAGAGCAGGAACTAGGCCAATTTCAAAACCTTTCAGACTGGTTTTACACTGTTCACTTTTTTCTTGGACAAGTTGCCTAGCAGGAGCACTGGGGCGACAGGCAGGGGCAACAGCCACAGCACGGCCACGCTGCTTGTTGGTATGGCTGAAGGGCAGAAGGTCTTGAGTAGCGAGGAACAGATGAATGCTGGGAAAGTCAACCTCGGAGCCCTGACAGGTGTCTTTTGGTGTGCTGTCTACTGCTGCCTCAAAAGACCCTGCCTCAGCTGGAAGATATTGCATCATTAGTGGACACTGCTGCCAATCTCCCAGAGCTTTCCTGGAACTCTCCCAATCCTTTCCTCCCCTTTCTCCTTGTCCTCCTTGGGCTAAAGGAAAGGAAAAGAAAAAGGGCTAGGGACAGAAGCAGCTGTGCATGAGTACTGAAGCATGCGGTCTGTCCTTCTAGAGGGAAGGGCAGAATGAGGAAAAAAAGACAAACAATACTGTAGGTAAGGGTGGACTGTCATCATATAAAGGGTTCCACTAACACAGCCGTTTCACCTGGCTGTTTCCTGGTAGACAGTTATCTTCAACACAGATGATACGAAGGATGGAAAGTCTCAGATTAGGTCAGACACACTGAAAAGCCTTATAAATAACCTTTTATCTGGAAGTCACGATTTCAGGAGGTGTAGGTATGCTTGTGCTGTTGAGGAAAACCGTACTGCTAATCATTCCTCACCAGGCTTGATGGGAAGGTGATGTTATTTACTCAAACCAAGCAGTTAAAACTGTGAAGAATAAACTAAGTATGTATTAAAGGCATTTAATACACTTCAGAACAGGCTCAGGAGTGAAACTGCTGAAGTTAATTAGAAAGCTTTTTCACAGCACAAGGGTCATGCCAACTTGCTTTCTGCCTATTTGCCCCAACACTCATTTCAATTGTTTTTTCCCCCAATAATCAAGAAATCAAAATTCTTTTGTTCACTGGTGCAGAGAGGCAATAAAGAAAATGACGGATGCAAATTTGACTATTTTCCTCAGCATTTAGAACAGACATCAAACCGTACCAAACACATTTTAGAAATCCAGCACTAAGACACTCACTACTATTTCTGTGTTCCCTCCCCCACAGTGCTAATGAATTTAGTTCAGATACTTAATGCAAATGTTCATTTAGATAATCAATATTTGGGGATTGCCTTGAATCTGCAGCCCTTAGAATAGGATATGCAACACTGAAATTAGATTTATCACTGCTCAAGAACAGAACACTTCAGGAAATAAGAAGCTATAAAAATAAAATAACTAGGCCACCAAATTAAGATCAACTTATCAAAGGTCTTTAATGACATTCAGAGCCATATATTTAGTCTTTTAAAAAAATAATTCTAGGTTTTAGGTTTAAAAAGATGGATACATGTCTGTTTTTCATGTCTTAGTATCTTATTCTCTGCATGCAACTGAAGCTACCAGACAAAGATTAGAACCAAAAATTGAAGCATGCTCTGTGTTCCATTGTATTCACAGAAAGCATTTTCTTTTTGCAGCTCTAAAACATTATTTTAGACTTCTGCTTTTCTGGGCACTTGACTTTCAGCTGCAGTTATACTACTCTATCAGACCACTCTTTCCCCACTGCATTTTGAACATGAACTCAACACAAAGAAATAACTGCCATACAAAATTCCTGTACCTATTAAAATACAGTGAGGCCAATCTACAAGTCACTTCCTGAAAAAATTGAAGTAATTCACTTAATTGGTATTATTTTTCAGACAGAAGAACTCTAGCAGAGTACTCTGCTGTATAAATATTCTTCCTATTTCAGCAAATACTAGGTCTTTTGCTTTCAAGGAAGTCAAATGCAGAAAACTGCACTGCTTCTTACAGAAATTCCCTATACAGCCAATTTGAGGGGCACTACTAAATATGGCCTTTAAATGCAATAAAACCAAATGCCAGAATTATATTCACTTTGTAAATGGTGAACACCACAGTACATAAGTTTGGGTTTTTTTTCCTGTTCTGAAGGATTGTTAATTCTCATCTACTACTGGAGCAAAGCAACTGCTGCTAACACTCAGTCTAGACTAACAAGACTGTACCAAATAAATGGTCAGAGATCAGTGACTAGTTACCACTGCTTTATGGAGAATTACTAAAAACCCTCCCAAGTCAACAAGGGAATAAACTACCTCTACAAGGTATTTTTCTCCTTAACCCTATTATTAGGTGGGCTTACACCATGAGGCATGAGTGTTTACATACTTTCTAAACAGTTTATACGTCTTATCTAACTTAATCCCTATATTCTATAATCCTATCTGTTTAATGTATTTTACATGGGGAAAACGGCTGGAACCAGTAATATCTCAGAATGGAAGGCACTTTCAAAGCACAATCAGTGCATTGGACATCAAATGTAAAAGCAGTTTATGCTCAGATTAGACTTTCAGTCATTTAGGATCAGGTAACTTAAAGCTGGGTTTCACAGTGTGCTGTGTTTTTCTGTGTATGTGTGTTATTTTTTTCTTCCAATAGGAAACACTTGGTATGCCCTTTTACAAAATTGCTAGAGAAAACATATATAAAACACTGGTAGTCTTTGTATGTGAAATTTTCAGTGAATGCATGTTCTATCTGCAGCTTCTAAACATAAATAGCTGTGAACTATTGAATAAAAATAAAAATTTCCTCCCATGACAAAGCAGCACAATATTACTAATATCTCTGCAATTTCCAGCCTGAGTCTTTCAAATGCAGACTTAACCATGAAACAGTTACCTATTGTAATGAACTGTATTACCAAAAGGCCTCTTTCCTATGATTAAGTTTAACCATTAATCCTGTTTTTGCTTTGTGTCTTTCCATTATAATAAGCTTTCAGAGTCCCCCTTCAATCCCAAGATGGACACCATGACCTCTCACTCATCTACTCTCAGGCATCAAAACTTCCCATTAAAATACGTAAAGCTTAGCTGTTGCCCGCTGCAAACACCGGGCCAATACTAGAAGACATGTATTTACTAAGGAAAGCTTAAGTAGTGTTTTCCTGCTACTGCACACTTGCCATCAGATTCAAGAGCTTCCCTCCTGGAGAGCCAAACTGTTGGGGAACATGATCATACCTGGCTTCGTTCTCTCCTGCCTCCTAGGGTCACCGCCACAGTGTGCGATTAATGGTTTCTGCTCTGGAGGATACAGACCTTCTCCATCCACTGCTTTCAAAACAGTTACCGATTCCAGATGCTGAAATTAAGGCTACTTAATTAGGCCCAAATTTCAGGGAACTCTAAGCATGCAATCTCTGAACCGCACATTCCAGATAGAAACACCAGTTCAGTGCCATCACTCACTGAACACGCTTGGTTAAAGAAAATCTGGGTCTTTGCTTTTTACAGCAGCACCTTTTCTGTATGTGCTGGTAAGCTGCTCATTACACAGTGAGATAAGAAAAAAATTTTTATAGAGGGCAGACGATACCAACTTAATGTAGTGTGGACATACTTCTGGACCAGAAGGGGTTCATGGTGGCTTGCTCAGAGCACAGGCAGAGCATCCCGCCCAGGTTAGGAATTTACTTGTTTCTATGGAGAAATGAGCATTGAACACTGCTCACATGGAAGAATTTTCCTGTACTCCCTCATAATGCTGCATTATTTCTGACTCTGCCATTTTGTTAGCTTTTGGTTCTTGGATCATATGGTTGAACATCCGAAGAGCGAGAGGAATGGACAATCCGTATCTTCGAAAGAGGACCACAAGTAAAACAGTCAGTATTTCTTTCTCTCCTAACGTGACAGCACACAAATGCTACTGCTTTGAGTCAATAGCTTGCCTGTCCTGGATTTTCACTGGGATCATCAATATTTATATTACGCTTACAATGCCATGATTATTTCATAACCACAGTTTTAATCTAAGCCTGTATCAGTACTCTTATAAATACCTGAAATTAAAACAAAAGATGTAAATCTTTGTGCATAATCTTACAGGAATTGCAAATTCAAAAGGAATGATTTAAAAAAAGAGTTGTGTTTTGGGCAGAGGAGCAATGAAGTTCCTGATTACGCATGCAAAGAACATCAAATTGTACCACACAGCAGGAATATGCAAACTCTGTCATAAGTTAAGTGATGCACAGAAATCCTGTATCAATAAATATTCTGCTTTACAGTGCACCTGGATTGTTGTAAGATATGAAAGATTGAGATCCAAAGATTTTAGATACCAATCATTTGAAGATTCAGAGATGTAAATTCCTGTGTAGATTACAGAGAAACAAAAATATGATTCTTAAGAGCTCAGCTAAGGCTACCAAATCAATTAAAAAATTAGTAACAAACATCCCCTTCTCCCACACACAAACTATGTCAACAAGGACAACTCACTTGGCCAGCAGCAATTACAGCGTCTCTGAGAGACACTATGCTGACTGGATCTTTGTTTTCAAACACGGGACAAAACAAGTTCAGCATTTCTCCTCAAAATTTTCTGATGAATTCAAGCCCTCTCCTTCCTCAAGTCAGGAAGATTATTTATCACTGGCTTTCTTTGGACAAAATAAGAAATAAAGAGCATTTGCAACACCATATAGCATAGCACAGCTTGTAAGCACCGAGCCTCACATCCATCTGAAGCCGTAGTCTTCCTCTGTGAAGTCACTTCCCTTCATCTAATGCTGCTCTAAAATGCGTATGCCATTTAGTTTTTTTTAACTCAAGTTCCCTCTCTTTTTGAGAGCAGCTGATTAAACCTGAACAACTGGGTTGTTGGACGAAATATGCTGTAGCTATGAAATGGTACAGCAGGGACCAGTTTCACTGTTAATTTAAAATGCTAGAATTAATTAGGTAGTGTAAATGAAGAATTTAATAAGCACACTTTACAACCACAAGTTCTGCTTTTATTAAACACCCCTGCCAAATGAAGGCAACTATCTTCAGTCTGTTTTTCCTTATCTCATTCCCTTAAAATCTCTGCAGTGAAAAAAACATTTTTCCTATTGCAACCCCTCCCCCATAATTAAAATGTATGCCTGCCTTCCATCTCCTCTTTCAAGTCATTAGCATCTCTTAAAAATGCTACTGTATATCCTGCCTGTTCTGAGAAGCTACCAAACAAAACCGAAATTTACAATTTTGGTTTTGAATATCAAGTTAAAGGCTGTCTTAGAAGCTGTCATTCCTATTCAACTCAGTACGGTGTACTACCAAATTAGCATTTTTTTTTTTTTAGTAAAGGAATATGCTTGTTTAAACATGTGTCTTTCCAAAGCAAGGGGTAACATCACGAATCAGTTTTCTTAAAAAACCCTACTACTGTTCTAAGACTGCAAAAAGACTTGGAGCAGATGATTATTCCTGACATACACTGTTTAACCCATTTAAATTAATAAAAGAGTTCAGATCATAAATTCTCTCAAAGGGATCCTGTATGTTTAACAGACTTTGTTTAGCTTTGAACTCCTTGAAAAAAGTATTTTGGGAGCCTAAACATTATTTCACAAAGTCTGTGCAATTCCTTAACAGGACAGGGGAAATTGAATCTTTTACATGAACCAGTTCAACTCTATCTAGCCTCAGAAATACATTCAAGATTTTCTAATATGGTTTTGCCAGGGTAACTATTTAACGATGATGATTTGGTTTATGACCTTTTCTATTTTTCTTGAAGCAACCTCTCTCTGCAGCTAACTTTTTATTCTGGCTTTCCTTGATTTACCTGATATTTACCTTAGCAAGAAGGAGACAAACTTACTATCTATGAAGACAACCCATACTTTTAACAGAAAGAGCTCCAACATTTGTTTAGAGGCATACTACAACAGCACACACTTAGCTGATATTTATTAAAAACAAATTTTTTAACAGAAACAATGAAAAATCCAAAAGCAGTCACAACCTAAATTGTTTCAGACCTTCACCAGTTCAGCAAGAATAGCTTAAGAATTTACTGTTTCTTCTGCAATACAGTTTTCACTGTCAAAAAAAAAAAATCTACGTTTAATAAGAAAAAAGCAGAAAACCCCTGAAAAGCCAGTCATTCCTGTAACAGCCTACTGGCATACTTCTACTCCTCCCCTCCCAAAAACCATAAAAACCCAGAAAGCCTAATGAAGAACACGCTTACATGATGATCCGGAAAGATGAGCTGGGTATGACCTCAGTGCATTTCCATTTTCTTACTCTCAATGTTCTAAGAACCTTTAAAAACATGGACTGCTTCTGGCAGAGGACTGCATTCGATTTACTAACGGAATTCAATGTGAGGAATGAACATGCATCCTAAAATTTAGTAATGTTGCACAATGCCTTGATAACAGGCCTGAAAACCTCAGCAGATTAAATTCTGTTTTCAAAAGTGGCAGAGACTTCGAAGGACAATTCTTTTTTTTGTGAATTTGGTTCTTTTGTACTTGTATCACTTTTTAAAACATGTAGGCGCCTCAGTCACTTAGGGGTGATCATCCTCAAAGCATCTGCATAAGTTTTTTTAAAGAATGGTTCCTTTAGTGTATTTTACTGATCATAAAGATTTATGCACTTCGTATGGAAAGAAAAAACAGACAAACACACTACCCAAGAATGTCAGAAGATCACATAGCAAATTTCTCACATCTTCAAATACAGAGACAAAAGCCTGGAGATGGAATGAAACAAAAAGAACACTGTTCCTAGCTGATGAAGTGATGGCTCTCCAAAGACAGACAATTCTCTATGAAAACAACACTGAGTATCTAAAGTCTTGAAATTATATTGCAAAGAAATCACCATGAATTTGAGGGATATGGGAAGCAAAAAAGCTCAAGAAACACAGGACCTGCCATGATCAAAATTCAAGCTAGGCACACTAGACTCCTGCAGATGAGGGTTAGGTATTCACTTCTGTCTGAAATAACTGAAGTAACCTCCAATTTATTTCTCAGATTATTTTCAGACTAAAAAGAAAAACAATGGTCTGGAGCTAAACTCATCTGGCGGCAGATATCAAGGGTGGTATGTCACACTGGAATACTGGGCCAGCTATGCTTATAAAAGAAGAGGACTTCAGTTATTTGCATGGAAATTTTTGGAGTGGGAGGTTATAAGCGATTTGTTTTTCTTTAAGTGGAAAAAAGTAAAGAATAAATAAAAGTCAATTCCATTTTTCAATCTTCTTCCTTTTAATACCCTGAAGCTATGTCCCAATCAGAAGATATATTGAAATAGATACATCATGGTCAATGTGCTAAAGGAAGCTCTGCCGGATGGACTACACTTCTGAGGACTTGAGCTGCCCTGCAGCTGCTGCCATTTGTTACGTGCCTTGTGTTCAACCAGAACATTGCTATATGTCAGGAAGTAAGTAAAAAAAGAAGCATTGCATGTTTAAAAGCATTAAGCAGATCATGCTTATGCTGCCAATACAATGACTGCCAGGCTATTAAGGAAGTAGGTATGAAGATGTATATTTTAATTCCTCATCTTTACACAGTGCCTATTTCCACAGAGCACACACCCAAACTGCCAGGAGCGCATCCGAGAGAGGAGACTGCTCCTTTTCTGGAACCCTTTCCTTCCCAAGGCTGCTGCTCTGTCCTAAACATTAACAGTGCTGGCGATGCACTGAACAGCAGTGAAATTTCAAGCTGTTCCCCACCTACGGTGCGAGTAGACACACAACCTATAAAACTAACCTATAAAGCAAGCTATAAAAGCTGATTGTTCATCCCACCGTCGTCTTCTGCATTAGTGAATTCCTGGCTGCGGCAGTAAGGATACAGAGTAGGCTAGGTGCATCTGCACCCATTCACACCTCCTCTAGCAATAGTGCAGCCACCCCCTCTCCTCTTTGAGGTAACATCTGTAATGGGAGGCTTTTCTTATTCTGAAGGCACCTACCAACAGGTGTTGCTTCATGCAGAAAAGGATCATGGCGAATTAAAATGTTTTCAGGGAACAGGGTTCATTAACCAATATCCACAAATGTCCAAACAAAATCCAGAGCAGTAGCTCCAACTACAGACCACTGCTGTTCCAGAACATCGTGGTAAATAAGCTGTGATAGGCGTGCAGAACCATCTTGACTTTAGTGTTGTTATAGGCAAAAATTTGATGAAGGTATGGTGAGCTTCAAAGCAAATATTCTGAATTAGGAACGATCAGTTGGTTCAAGCCATTTAGACTACCCTCCTACAACTTAAGTCAACATTAAATAAAAACCAGAATGATCAGGAAAGTAATGCCATCTGAACTCTACTGCAAGAAGCTGCACAGTGTTACACACATGAAGACTGGCAATGTTTGTACTTCCCTTCACATCTGTACAGAAGCTGAAAGATGAGGGGCTTCTCCTACAGTTGTTCTAGATCCAGTGTGCATCATTGAAAACTAAAGGTTTACCATCTGAAGAAGTTTTCCATGGTGTTTGCGGTATTCCCTGTGCTAAGCACTTGCAATATAAACACAGAGGTTTTGCTGACCCCAAATGTAAACTGACCCTGATGCACGATAAGGCAACAATATGAAGTGCTTACCTGTAATTTTGTCTCTCACGAGCTTGCAGGATTCGATTTCACCAATGCTCCCAAAGAGACTCCTGAACTCCTCCTGGGTCATGTTCTGGGGTAAATAGTTGACTATGAGGTTGGTTTTGCTGTCATCTGTAGCAGCCCCTGTCTGCATGGGGGAAGGGCAGTTTCTACTGTTGCTGGAGGGTCCATTGGTTGTATTGGAAGTAGGGCCATTCGACACCTGAGGCTCCATGGTGCTAATTATCTACATCAAAATAAGAGGAGAAGGAGAAAAAACCCCTTAAGTTTCATAGATACAATAGCTATTTTTAAAGATACTTACAAACGAATGAGTAGGTAGCATTCATGGCCAATTTAGATACTTCAACAAAAAAACCCCGGCTTGATTCCTCTATTATTGTTGCAAAGTAGGTCATGCTAGTCTTTAGCTGTGAGCATGTACTTAGATGCAGTTAAAAAACCTTCTTTTTTTGTTAATGCAAAGCTGATTTCTGCTTTCATCATACAGCCATTTTCACAAATGTAAATTTAAACCACATAAATTTAATTATAATTTAAGGTAATAATCATAATTAAAATTATAGTTCCATTATATCAGATGAAGTAAGTGTATGGCTCTATATGAAAAGGTAAAATATTTTACCTATTTAATAACTGTATCACAGAGTGCAATGACAACAACATTAACCAGGCACAGTCAATCTGCAAAGCGTTGTCATTTGGATTGCCTTCAATTAATAAACTCAGTGTCCCCAGACATACCATTTACTGGTTCCAGTGATGACCTATATTCTCCAGTTATATTTTTCACTAACAAACTGACACCTCTTAAATAATAAAGCCATGGATTTGCAATCTTCAGAGATACAAAGATCTTCAGATATTTACTGGAATCAAAAAGGTTTAGTCAGAGGAAGGGTATCAGGCACAGGTGCAGGCTGGAATTTTAACAAGTGCTTCTATCTTGAAATGCGAAACTCCAATTTTCACAAAAGAAACTCAAATAGACCTTTCCAAAAAATGACAAATAAGAATCCAGCCTAGCAAAGTGCGCGCAGGACAGTAGCCCCATTGTCGTCAGTACCACCAGTCACGTGAGTAAAGCTGCCTGCATGTTTATCTGCAAGCTGAGGACTGAAGAATGCAAGTTTTCATCTGAAAACTACACAGGCAAAGGAAGCAGAAAAGTCTGGGTACTTCAAGCCTTTTCTATATAGGTATTTGCCTCCACCACAAATTCCAGCCCATCTTCATTATCACCAGTGTTGACAAGAGAAGGACATCATCTTAGTCTCAAATCTGGATAAATTAAAGCAATACAAATGGTGGCTTTTGCTGTCTACTGTGAAGTTTGCGATGTGCAGCTTCACTGGTATCTCTTATCAAAGAACATCCCTCGGATGGGCTCGGCCTCCCTCCATCAAAGACTCAGAGTCAACGATGCAAACTGCTGCCCCGGGGCAAGAGACTCCACTGCCCAGGGACAGGGACAAACACTGGGAGAACTGAGGGCAAAGACACCACACACTGAACCTTGCGCTCATCTGATCCTATAATTATTGTAATTACTCAAGACTTAATTTGCTTTCTTTAAATCCAGGGAGGTACATGTTGTGACAAATTAGGCCTGTAATTCAAGAGGATGGGGGACACACCAAAAAAGGGGTGTCTGTTCTAAAGTTAACTGTATGAGGGTGGCTCAGACTCTAAATAGGTTGTATTCTTGTCAATTCTGTTTTTTTTTTTTTTTAACCGAAATGCTTCAGTGTTAGTTTAATGCCTCATTTAGGAAATAACTCTTTTATCAATGGAAATAAGTTTTGAATTACCATTATTTATTATCAAGCCCAGGAATAGCTACTTGATTTAACAATTTTTAAATAAAAAGAATCCTTGCCACATTGTGCTTAATAGAAAGGCCTTAAACCACACAGAGTAATTTTGAAAATAAACTCTACAAAAATAGTAACTTCTTGAAAGGAATCGGCACATCCAAACCAGAATCCCCCTGCCAATTTTACCAGCCACATGGCACCAAGCACTGCTGACATCCTCTGCCAGCCCCATACGCTCTTCCTTCAAGACTTTCCCTTTTACCCAGTATCAGCCATACTTCCTTTTTTCAAACTGATTTCATACATGTATTTACACATACATACACTAAATGCTTCAGATGCTGCTAAATCTGTTTAGCTCGGGATTCCAGCTGGAAGATCATCCTTTGATCTCTGCACCTCCGTGACCCCACAGCAGACCCTGACACCAACTCTAAGCTTTGCCAACAGCCTGCTGCGGGATCAGGGTTTTGCACCCCAAGGCTAACGTGCTTCAGCTGAGCACAGTCTGCTCATATATGCTGTATCTGCATTAACTCAATTAAAACTGGGGGAAAAAAATTCCAGTTCTGACAATAAGACTAGTCAGAAGATGAGCGAAGCAGCTGATATGGTTAATTGCAGCTTTCTGTGCGCATTTAAATCATCTGACCATATCCTTTCCAACATAGGAAACCCACACAGTAAACTGCAATTTTAGGGATTGATCCCGCCCTTCTAAAGCCGACAGGAATACCACACCACTGGTTTCAGTTACAGCAGAAGCAGGACTTCAGCACAATGAACCGAAGAAGATACATCATCTATTATTAGCAACAGACACAAAAGCTGTCTATGGTTCCCCACGATAAACAATAACCCTGGATCTTTTAAAATCTGTGAAAGAAAAAATTTGAAACTGGCTGGTGTCCTACTTACACATTTTGCAAACTCTTTAGTTACATTTTCAGCATGCTTACCTTCCCCACCAAGCAAATAAATATCTGAGTTGAATTCCGTTTAACACATTCAGAACATTGAGAGTAAGCTGCTCTGTAAAAATCTGTTCTTGAACAAGTAGATTTCCTCATATAATACTTCAACATCAAAATATCTTGGAATAAACTAATGTTGCATCAGGTGCCAGATTTTCTTCCTAGTTATTCTCACTCAACTCCAATTAGGTTTTCCCGATTTTTCAATAGTACAAAGGAAAAAAAAGGCACTTACTTGCCCTTCAAATTATTGCAAAGTTGTAGCTTACTGAAGATCGATTTACTATATAAAAAAATGAGATAACGGAAAGAAAAGTGCTGAAGAATTATTAAAAATGTTTCTGATAAAGTATGTAATTTTTTTTACTTCGTAATTTTAAGTCTCCATTTACAGAGTGATTTCTATGCAAAAGCAGTTGTGTACCAGAACTTGCATTCAAAGTTCTTATGAGCACAAAGGAATAATACTTATTTTAGATGTACATACTGACATAATTAGTAAAGACTTAAATTATTAATGGTAGCAAAAAGGTAAGTCCTATCTCTCCTTTCCAAACATTCTGTTCTCTCCCCTACATGTCTGAAGCTCAAATCCACTGTTAAGAGTTCAGTGTGCATGCACTGGGACATTTATTGTCGATGACTGTTTTTAGTATTAAAGTAGCTGATCCCATGTCAGTCGGCACATTACATAAGAGTAACATTATTTATTCAAAGAATAGATTTCAACAGGCCATTCACTGTTTTTTCTATCCACAACACTAAGATTTAGATTTTTAATTCAATACCTGTATCACAATATGAACATTTTTGAAATACATACTCTAGTTTCCTGGGCACACAGTTAACTTCCATTATGTTTTAATTACTGAAAATAACTTTAACACAAGAAAATATTGGGCTGTAATTCAATTCTATGAAAGTATTAAAGGAGGCTGTAAGTCTGTAACTCTTCAAGGGCTTATTTGGATACAGGCAAAATAAATGTGGAAAATCGAACAGTGACTTAACCCCGACATTATTTTTTTTTTATATATTCTTATCCCTTGAAGATTTAGTATTACACCTCTATACATGCCACTTAAAATTAGCAAAATATCTATGATTTTGTAGACCTTCTCTGACAATTTAGGCAGCTACTACTGGTCTTGAAATATTACAGTGCAAACGTCATGTGTGATGACATTCACATGCTACTGTATAAAGAGGCATTTTGGTATAGGTTTTGTTTTTGGGATTTTTTTGGGCAACAGCTTGCCAGACACCCAATACTGCAACCCCATGTTCTATATACAGGATAACAGTATCTTTGAAGAAGAATAAATTGCAGTTACTGTTGATAGACATTGACAATTTAGCCACCAATAATTTGAATAGTCTATCTTTATAACATTGAAAAAATACTATCTGTGACAGAATTTAAAGACTGCAATTTTGTAAGTTAAAGGCAACCCATATTTCAAATTCTGGATTCGTTTCATCAGACTGCTGCTTTTAAAAATGACTTCTCAGTGTACTACTTTCCTCAGTATGGTAATGTATCAGCAAAGTAGGATGTATTTTAGTTTGACAGATTTCACAAAGAAATGCTTTGCTGCTTCAGAAGACAGCATAAGCTTTGCCAGTGTTTTGCAAAACACTGCTTACCAAGAGGCTTGGTATAACCCCTCCTACAAAATATCAGCGACAAATATCCATTATAGCAACTCCTACATTACAAATAATCTTTCAGAAATACTTCTGTCATATCTTCATATTTATTTTACAATTAATTCAATTAATTTCAATTTATTCCTGCTGAAATATTAGCTCCAACAATGCAAAGAATACCTGTATGTATAAACACAACTATTACAATGCTTAAACAAGCTAGAGTAACTGACATTAATCTTCAGTTATTACAGTAAATATGTGACATCCATCTACCATTACAAAGCACAGCTAATGAATCATTTGGAAAACTACCCACAGACTAAGACAGTCTTATCTCCCTATTGCATGCATAAGCAATAGCCAATGGCTCGATAAATGGAAATATACATGCTTTATAAATATAAAATTTGTTCTCAGCAGTCTAAAAGGTCTGCATGTTGAACTGAAAGACTGTCACATACATACGCTGGAAGGAGCTTGTATTCAGCAAATTAGCACCCATTCTTGCTATCTGAATTACGTATACTCCACTGCCCATATTCCACAATAAAAATTTGATATGTATGGAAAAACAGTAACAATTAAGAATCTTAAGAGCAGTGTTATTTATAGGCACTAAGGACAAGTGTTTTTAAACATACCAGAAGCAATCTTTTCCTAGAATCAAAATCTGAAAAAAATTTCTAAGAACTGGAGAATTCATGCAGACATAGCCATTTTGAGGACTCAAAAGTCAAAAAAGTTATCTATGAATAATGAACTGTTCACAGCACCTAAATGCCAAGAAAAATGATCATGGTAAATTACACCTCATGAAGAATTCATGAAGTCTAATTTTATATTATTTCTAAGTGTTCATTAATGAACAAACTCAGAACATTCTCCCATAAAAGAGAATTTAGATAAATAATGCAACGCTCTTACTTTATCTAAAAAAGCTCTTTAATTAGCATTGCAAGTTGTTTGCTTTTACAAGTGAAATCAAATGGTGCCATGGCAGAGGTCCCACAGCCATCTCCTGAACAATGACAACAAAAGGAGAAACAAAACCTCTCAATGAAAATAAACATAGATTCACAAAGCTTTCCTTCTATAATGGCAGAGGTCCCACAGCCATCTCCTGAACAATGACAACAAAAGGAGAAACAAAACCTCTCAATGAAAATAAACATAGATTCACAAAGCTTTTCCTTCTATAATGTGAAACAAGCTTTAACTCCCAGCATATCTACTTTTTTGAATGGAATTCAGCACAGCACAAGTCTGTCCCACTAGAACTTTTCTGCAGGTGAGAAACCCAATTTACAGGAGCTGCCTGACTGATCCATCCACAGCCCTCCCATCTGCTGATCTGTATGTGAATAGCCATGCCAAAGCCAGAAGGTCAGTCCATAGGTGTGGAGTGGAACATACAAATACATCCAAGCCCAGGTCCCTCAGCCCTGGACCAGCAGCTGCATGCCCCCACCCCACTTTGAGATGCAGCCACTGCTACTCACTTCAGGGGGATTAAGCACGTTATCTACATTTTTGCATAATGAGGCACTGGATCATAAAATCTTCAGGACAGATCATGTCTTCTTCCCATAGGAGTGTTAAAAAAGTGATTTTAAGTATTCATTGGCTCAAAACCACAACTCCAGCCACAGCAAGAAGCAGGTGCACCTGAACCTCACGTACATGTTGTGGGCTTCTTTCTAAAGCGGCCTTAGGAGAGGCAAACGATGCTCTGTGTGCAGCTCCAGTACAGATTTTCTGTACACAACTGTCAAATTTCACTGTCAATTACATTTTTATTAAAGCTTATGTACTACACAACTAGATTTTGCTATTATTTACCTAATAAATACATCATGAACATGAAATAAAGGAGGAAAACGAAGCTTTTGAGTAAATCTGCCCGGAAGCAAATCCAACATCCCAGAAACGAATCATTATCTAACTCTCTGTATTTTGACATGCTCCCCACTCATATGCACTTTTACATACTCTATCTTTACCTTCCTTCGAGTAAATATTTAATATTTTAAATATAGATATAGCTGAAAGTCTCAGCTCAGAAAACCAGCAGTCTCTGGCTCTTGTGGCAGGGATACAGACTTCTCACAAAATCTTGGTTTCAGAGTGCACTGCACTCAGGTTGAAATGGTGTTCAAACACTTTCAGGAAGTTCACATTTATGGGTGCCACAATAATTGTACAGAGCACACAAATGATCCAAATGGAGAAGACAACAAATGCATTCATTTTAAGAGGCAAGCTTCAGTTCAAATAAAGGAGAAAGTTATTTTAATAGCTAAATTTATCCTGATCTAGTCCATTATAGGCTTTTGCGTGAATATGCTAAAACAAAATATTCTGTCCCCAATCTGCAGTGAAATGAATGCAAAGTTTATTGGCAATATTACTTGTTATCACAGCAGTGCCTGAAGGATGTAACTGATACCAGCACCAAGTTGTACTAGATGCTGTACAAATGGATAGTAAGGGCAAGGACTGCTGCTGTACCAACACAGTGACAAAAAATAGAAAGGCAAAACCTGTTATTTTTATTCGAAGTTTTGCAGAAGGGAAAAATCAAACCAGAGGAAAGTATCTAGGCAAACTGCTGAAGTTACACAGTAAGCTGTGACAGCTCCATAACACAACACCATATCCTCAAACCTGGCCTAGTGATAAGGTCACCACTCCTAACAACTTTCTCAAAAAGCAAAACAGCATAATGATGCACCAAATTGCATTTTTTTTGAGAGAGAGAGAGTTTCAGATAAATATGTCTTCTGTTCCCATGAAGTACGGACTCTACAGCTTTGCATTTGGTTTCAAGGACAGAAGGGAATGAGCGGGGAAAAAAGGAGACACCAAAATAAGTCACAACCATTTCAACGTCAATAACTTACTAAAAGTATCAGTAGAGGAAACCACTCTCAGAACTACATGTCCAATAACACACACAAGATAGGAACAAAGGCATCATATCACACACTTCATCTGGTCTCTTACTCTTCCTACAGGTACTCTGGGGAAAAGAAATTGCAGGAGGAGAACTACAATTAGCATACATACAGCTCAGCACTCCCCAAAGCCCAGAGGAAACACACAGGACTGGGGAGTAGATGCATGGACAAGCACTCCGTGCACAGCAATTTCTGGGAAGCACGATAGAAGTGCTGCACTGCACATTTCTAAGGACAAAAACATTCTTCCAGAGGCAGAATATAGTTATAGCTCTATCGTACGTATTATGGATTACCTCAACTCACAGTATTTGAGGTTCTTTATGAACTTCTACTGGGCTTCATTTTCAATCACTGTTTCTGGCTTCTTCACCTCTTGCGAAGACTACGGAGAAACTATGCATGTTAGAAACCTCAGAGGTGTTTGGCTCTATTCTATAAGTGTTCTCCAAACATCTTATGAAAGTCTACAGCAAATGTGCTCAACAGCACTGATGAAACAGGAAGTGAGGAAAACTAGTATAATGGGTGATGGTCACAGAAGTTTCCTACTATCCCTGCATCAGGGTCATCCTTCTCTCTAAGACAAACTGACTTCTAGAAAGCCAGCTAGCTATCCCCTTCTTTATTTAGACTAGTTTCACCAGAATTCACTTGTAATCATTTCTGCCATTAAACATAACTTACATATGAAGATATGGGAGAACACAGCCTTGATTTCACAGCATTCAAACTCCACTCTGGAACACAGCTTTGGAGAAAGCCATCGTCAAAAACACCCAGAGAGAAAAATGGATGCGTCCCCAGTCTATTAGATGGGTTACACAATTAGCTCAGGTTAAAACCCCTTACAACCTCTTGTGTCCCACATGCCATGGACTGTAACAAAGGCCGGTGGCAGGGAGGTGTCCTACTTCTGCACTGGGACATGGCCATCAATGGCTCCTGCCCACCCACATCCCCGGGGGTCACCAGCCGCCTCTGCTCAAAGGTCTGTACTGTTTCTAAACCAGAACAAAGGCAATGCGGTCAGGCTCTGCCTTCTGAAGGAACATCTATTTCCTCTTCAGCCACCCTTCTACTTTTGCCAAATCCGTACCAGGCAACTCTGTACCTAAAATTTTTACAAGGGCTTTGTTTTATTTATTTTATCATTTTGGATTGCTCTTTATTCCCTCCTAGCTTTTCATCTGGATCTACTACTTGTTCTTTCAAGATGCATATGAAGGCTAAAGGGGTCTGAAAAAACAAACAATCTCAACAGTAAGACAAGATCTTTCTTTGACTGAGATTTGATTTTGGCTTTCCAAGCCAAAATTTGATGAAAACATCTTTCTCCATGGATTGCATTTTATTAGGCAGATACCACAAAGACAAGAGGTCTCCCAGTGACTGCCTTGTCCCTCTTGAAAAGGAGACGATGACTGACAAAAACCATATTTAAAATTTGTGCTTGCAGGGTGATAAAGAGAAACATCACCGAAAACATTAAGTATATGAGGCAAACCCTGAAAGATTGGAGAAGGCTTCTCAAAAGCCTGGATACTAGATAATAATAATACTACAAGAGCATGGTAGAAATCAACATCTAAGACAGATCCTCAGTCTAAAGCACATACAGCCTAAAAATACACTGAAATGAAAGTAAGGGAAATTGAGAAAGTCTTTTTATATTTTTGGTTACTTTCTGAATTCTATTTTTAGCTTAGAGTTTTGTTTCCTAATCACTACCTACTTGTTTAGTTTACTGACTATATTACTGAGTTATATATTACTAATCTGTAACTGAATTATATTACCGACTTGGGAATATGTATGTCACACTGTGTACTGACGCACAGATTCCCACGGGTACGTACATGTTCATGTAAGATGCAGACAGCTGCAAGTCTTCAGCTGCTGTAGACCTGTCACAATTCCACTTTATGTTTTTCCCTTTAAGAAAATAATCTAGAATCATTTGCAACCCGAGAGTTTAGACAGTAAAAGCTGTATTACAAGCCACACTGAAACCTAAAAACATCTACTTACCAGAAGGCAAAGCAAAGCAAGGACAGAGCAGGCTCTCTGTGAAGCCTAGGAACATCCAACCCCCCACTGCTGTTATTTCTACTGAAGTTCTAGAAACAAAAGCTACAATTTTCAGAAGCCCTTAAGCAATTTAAGATTCATTAATGTTCACTGCAATAGGTTTTCAGCTCCTAAGCCATTCTTCTTCTGAAAATGTTGCCCATACATTTTTCATGCAAAGACAGGCTTATATTAGGCAGGAATGGACAGCTTAGCAAAATGCACACCACAACCAAGATGTTTTAAGGCTCTGTCCTCAACAGGACCTTAATGAAGACACACTGGTAAATGCAATTAGGAAACACTAATCAACATGTGTACATCTCGACTGCTGGCAACATCTCTATGGATACTGCTGCTTGCAGGTCTAAGAGAGATGGACCCCAAAATAGGACTTAGCTGAACATCATAGTTTCTATCTCCATCATTAGAAACATTAGCTTACTGCAAAGTAACAGCGTATTTCACTTAAAACTGAACTGGATTAGTAATAAAGAAAAAATTTACATATCTTCTACAATTCACTTGTAAGTCTACAGCCCTGTACCACACTAATATTGCTTATGGAAAATCTCTTCATGAAATATAGGCATTCTTGCTTCTGTAATATACCAATGGTAGACAAAGTTACAGTTAATTACTCCAAAGTAATATGGCCATTACCATCTTAAACATCATGAACAGATAATAGACATTGAAGACTTGAGAAATTTCTGGTGGAAAAATGATCAGAAATGACCTTCTAGTATACAGAGGCAGCTGTTTACTCTGATGGTCACACAAAAGAAATATCTACACAGTTGCTTAAATGAGAGTAAGTTTTAAGTGTAGTGTATGTGATAAATATCTCAGTAATACTTAAATTCAAATAATCTCATGCATAAAAGCATCTATGCTAAGCTCAAAGACTATTACCATAGATTAATAATATATTATTCATCAATAAAGGACAAAATATCAAGTACATACGCATGTATCTGTCACAGGTCACGCTAACAGATCCTAATGGTTTATCCTGGACATAAACTCTATTAATCTCTGTACTAAGGAAGGGAAACATGCCACAGGCCAAATCAAACACCCTCCTTATTCCAATTACTAAGATGCCTCTTAAGATTTCCAAATGAAATCATATTAAAATTCACCAAATTCTTATTCAAATAAAACAAACATACCCTGAACAACAAGAAATCAAAAATCTTTCAGAACTCCTCTTAAAAAAATGAGCAGACCTTGCAGATAACATACTCCTGGTTAACACACAATTATGCTAACGCATCCAACAGGAGCCCTGCTGACCTCAGGCCCTGTTCAGATACAGGGGCTTGTGGACAGGGTGGGACCCAGGCCATCCCAGCTGTCCTGCTCAAAACCCATACATTACATTTTGCTTAGATGTCAATAGGCAACCAGAAAAATGGCAGATTAGCTATTACTAGGCAGAAATGTCCTAGCAGCCTAAACGCATAAGAACAGCTTACTTGAGCACTAAAAAAGACAGTAACTTGGTTATTTTGACCGTTCTATTGTCTAGCTTTCCCTTACGATACTCAGTAGTCATAGGTAGACTCTTTAAACTTAGAGCTGGATCCACTCCATCCATGTGTTTCACCTCAGAGAAGGAGAACTTGGTGACAGAAGTGACATTGTGTCATTATTAAAACTAATATATCACCTAAGCATCCCTGACCGCTGGGGCATTCAGCCTAGGTGTCCTGGTCCAGACTGGTATCAAAACACATGGCTCCTACCACAGCCAGAATGGCTACGTATGGCTGCAGAGCTTCTTGATAACCACAAAGAACATCAGACAAATAACATTCATTTTTGCATATAGCAAAGACTAACAATAGAAATTAAACTCAACAATTTCTACCCCAGTGAGCATCTACATTTGTGAACACTTCTTTCAGTAGTTGGGTAATGACAGGCACAGACAATAAAAAAGGATTCTAAAAATACACTACTTTTTCCCCGGATTAGCGTGTCTACAGTTAAATATAAACTGTGCTCTATAAATTATCAAACACAATGTCAAATTCTGAAGTGCACTCCGGAATCTCTCACAGAGCACACGAAATACAGAATGATAATTTGTCCCGGCCCACTTGGTCTAAAGAACAATATGCTACTGTGCTAGATCATGGTTAGTTCCCATCAATGGTCACACTAAAAATGGCCACAGCCACCACCGTAGTTGCACACTGCATTTTTCAGGACCCTCTGCATCAAGCAAGGAGATTAATTCCCTGAACAGCTGCTCTCACAGGAAGGGAATCGACAGCAACACTGCCACAGTATAGCTGGCACACGCATATTAGGAAGAATTTCCAGCATTCACGCTTTCTGCTAAAAATCAACTTCCCCCTACTCATCTACTGCCAGTAGCTTCATTTGGAACAAAGATATACAGGGAACGGTATTAGAACTATTTTTATTTAAGGAGCATTTGTTTACATGCATTATTACTTCTACGGTGTCGTGACTGTGCCTTCTGCTCTACAGAAATAACAGGATGAGTCTTTGCCCACAAGTTCTTCTGCACATAGTAAAGCAAAGAGTCACTGACCACCATTCGAAGATCAAGAATGACCAGCAGAAGATGAATATTAGTACAGCAATTAACAGTCACATTTATAAACCCTTTAATCAAGTAGAAAACCAAATACCCCCAAATATCTCCGATCCCAAATGCAGAATGCATTAACACTTCACCACAGTGTAGTGACTTAAACATGGGTTATTTCATGCCGTTGAGTCATGAATTTTCTATTATCTAACATCAAACTGCTGATGGCTATGGGAGTCTACATGTCAGTTTAGGAGGACTGAGAAAAGGTATGGCCTCCTCCCCAGATTAGCATTCAACTCAGTAAAAAGGTTCATTAGTATTTTGCCTGTGTGGTTTACAACAACTGTCTCAAACCAGAACTACTATAAACAGGTTGACTTCTACACACCTTAAGCACATCATAGACATCAAGAGTTTAAATTAATCCATGTATTAAACAAAAAAATCCCCAATGTGAAATCTTCTGAGGAAGTTTAGTCTAGCAATAAAAATTCTTAAAGTCAAATATCAGTTTTGCTTTTAATAGCAGTAGAGAAACATGGACTTCTGGCAACTGTCCTGACCTGCAGCAGGAGAGACAAGGGGACAGACTCGCTTCCTGGAATTCCATGTCATCGCTGGGCAATTAGACATAACATTACAAGAGGAGTCAGATCTACCTTAAATTATAAATTGTGAGTATTGCTATCTTTGCTAGTTTTCCAGTATGCAATAATGAGATATTCATAAGGGGAGGAAAAATAAGAAGGACAAGCTTCCCCTCACATCTCTACAAAAGCTTTTCAATAGCACTCAACCTGGGAGTAAATACTTCCCCGTGCTCGGAAAAACAATCGGCTACTCCAAACGAGCACGCATGCAATTATAGGCCAACACACAGGGCCCAAGCACAGTGCAGTTACCTGCTCCAGCAGCAATCTTTTCGTCTCTACATGGAGGGTCAGATGGGATGTTGTCACCAAATGTCCCCTCAGGAAGCAAAAAACCAGAGGGAGCTGTTTGGTTTTCCTTCCACGGCTCAGTGAACGCACCCGGGTACACAGCAGAGTGGCTGGATCTGAAGGACTTATGCTACTGGAAAGGCTCCAGTGGCATCACTGCCCTCTGCCAACACCAAAAATCACTTACGTGGACAGAGGCGCATTACGCATGGAACCTTCTTGAAGCACTGCGAATAGACAGAACCATCTCCCATAGTCATTTGTGTCTATTTTGAAACAAACATACATTACTGTATCACCTTTACCTCTAAGAGTTCTGAATGCTCAAAAGCCAAATACACTACCACCCCGATTCTGAAGAATACTGGCACACGGCTCCAGACTGGGAAAAATACCAACCGTAATGTTTAAGAGCTTTTATAGCAATAAAAAAGTTTAATATTAAAGAATAAAATAAGTGAAACTAAGTATTTTTTTTCCAGAATTCAAGGACATATCATTTCCCATCACAACAGCATCGCTGATGCAATCGCGTGTGCCTTAGCAACAAAGGCATACTACAGAATTTTATATACATCATGACTCTAAATATTGTCAAAGCCAGGCTTGTATTTTACTGTGCAACTAAACCATTTCCAGAGGACGCACAAAGGTTTAGCTATCTTTTTTTTTAATTAATTTTTTTCTTAATAGCCTGTCTTTTTGTCCCATTTAATTAACGATTCTTAACTGGTTCGCAGCACCTCCTGACTTTTACAGATTTTCTTCTTCATTGAGGTGCAAGTCCTCACGTAAGACACAGTCAAGGGTAGAACAATAGGTAAGAGACTCTCGGCCTCCTCCCTAGTTTTTGGGGTCCTGAAGAAGTGATAATGCATTAAGAGCTCCAAAACGGTTAGTGAAAACAGATTATAGTGACAGAAAATAAAGATCAACCTAACACTGGTTCTATCGAGCTAATTCTTAATGAATTTATGCAAGCAATGTAAATGCTACAAATAAGACAATGTTAGGTAGTTGCAAAAATTAATTGCATTCTTATTATAATCTCATCTGAAAGTATTTCAAACACTGATGTTCTAATGCTATTGCAAACTGTCTGAATACTTAAGTAAACAACAAACAAAAGGTCTCATCTTCAGTGCCCCAAGCTATCATCCAAAACTGGTTATAATTAAAGGTGTGAACAACAGAGTAACAAACCTGCAAAGTCAAGGTTCTGAGAAATTAATGGGCATCACACCACTGCACCAGTTCAAATTTATCACTCATTATCTCCCTGACTAGCACAGTGCTGTTTCACATATTTGTGCCTCCTTCTCTTTCCTCCGAGCCTTTCCTGTCTTTTCTAGATGGCTAATTTTAGACAATTACTGCCTCTGACACATTGAGACCTTTTCTCCCTCCTTTCTTCTTCTTGCTGTAAAACTAGTGACCTACAAAAGCCCCCTGAACCTAAAATATTCCAGTATTTTAGAAAGTAAAGATTGATCATTTGAGGGGAAAAAGCAAGCAAGCAAACAAGTCTTTGAATATCCGTTTCTCCATCATCTTCCCTTTACACTATCTCAAATGGTTAAACATACTCAAATGCAAAGGCTAAGGCAAGGTACAGGTCCCCATTAAACACTATTTTTATTAGGATTAAATCTATTATACTTGTTGAATTGAAACGTTACCCTCCTCTTCGCAAAATTCTTTAGAAAATGAAAGATGTGCCTTGCTTTTAAAGTTACTTGGAAGTCCTATGCTGCTAGTAACTGGACATTTACACAAACAATTGGAAAGTATTACATTATGCAAACGCCCTTTCCCTTCTCATACAAACCCCAGCATTTTCCTTAACATCCATTCAAATGAGATGGGAAGATACACACACATAAAAATACATGTATACCCATCTCTTCCTCCATCCTACTCAGAAAGAAAAAGAGCAAGAGAGGGAGAGGAGTGCAATGGGGGAGGGGTGACTTTCCATCAGATTAGCAAATTTTGCTAAATCTGGCCTATCCTTTACAGAGGTACCATGCTTTTTAACATTGCCTCGCTTGCAAAAAGACTCTTTGCGCCCACTTCTCCCCAAAAACCCCAATGACATTGAAAAAATACTGCATTGCAGTATTTGCCAGTGCATCGGACTGTATCCAGTCAGCTGTCCCACAGACAAACAAATGTACATTTTAATGTGTCCAGGCATGTAAATGAGTTGTCTAGTGGACACAGATTGCCAAAACAGACAAGTGGATTTGTCAAGTTATCTGCATCTCTCTCCCTCTCTCTGTAATATTCTCTGCCACTGCCCATTTCTTGCCTGGGGTGTTTGCTGAAATTTGGAAAGTGCAAGTTCCCAAAGAAAACAACAGATTCCCCTGCCAGAATATGGGATGCAGTCATACTTTATTTCTTTTGAAAAACCTCGGGGTGTGGAGTGGCTCTAGGTTATATACCAACAATATGACAATTACACACAGAAAATAACCTGCATTTAATTAGTACACTCCCAGCATACCAAGTAGGAATGCTGAGGAAAAAAATTCACTGTAACCTAGAAGATATTATTTAAAAAAAAATTAATACATTAAATATATGTAAGATTAACACAACTGATTTTCTTTCATAGTCACAATATTTAACAGGACCAAATAAAGATGAAGACTATTCCAAACCCATTCAAATGGGATTTTTAAGTATACCCCTTCCAGCTCATTGTAACCATCCTTTGTCACAACAGCTCGGGCTCACTTTGAGAGCGCTCAAAAAGGTAAAATTAATAAAGAGGAAGAAAGCAAAGGAGGCAACCAAGCCAGTCAACAGTGGAGAGGCATCCCTGTATCTAACATGAGAACTTGATTAGTAGAGTACATGGGGATAGGATTTTGAACTCATGGCTGGTATTCACCTTGCATCAATATTCCATTGTAAAATTTCATCCTTTCTGACTAGTAGTTCACCACGACAACAATTTTTAAAAAAATTGTCATGTCTAAGACAACTACATTTTTTTGTCTGAACAGAAAGAGGTTTTAACATTTTAATCTTTATTATTCTTAGCAGTCTGAATTAAATTTCACTAACTTAATAGCTATTTTTCTATATGAGGATCTACAATGCAATCTTTTATATGCAAAAATAAAATGTCACTATGTACATGCAGGCTGTATTCATTAATATAATCTTAAAACAAAGAAAAGAGGAAGATTGGGGCAGGAACACGTGCGCCATAAAACAAGGATTACATTATTTTTAAGTCTTTGTAGAAACACCAAATTGAACAGAAAATGAAAATGTAACTACTAGCTGATGACTCTTAAAACAAACAATGCAGCTGTGTATAATAAAAGGCACCCTTATTTATTGTCATGACTAAGTTAACAGATTTAGAACACAGTATCTCTGTTTTAGACAGAAGAAAAATTATTTTACTCTCACGTACAACTACAATGCATGTCAGAATACATCTCTCTGCACATGCACAGGCTGTAAAATACAGAAATTTACACATGCACACCCCCCCCCCTC
>NW_008796165.1:7775451-7778872 GCF_000699145.1 Aptenodytes forsteri | reverse complement strand
ATGCACCCCCCCCCCCCTCAAGATCCCCCCCCCACTGTAAAGCAGTGCAGTTTTCAGAGGGCCAATTACTTCACAGAAAGGATTGCAGCAGAAGCAATACTTAAAACAAAGCAAATTAAAAGGGGGATTTAATGTCTTTTTATTCATATTGAAACTAAGCACTACCATTCCTGCTTGAATTTTTATTCAAAGTAATCCTGCATCAGAGAAAGGTATAAAGTAAAAATATCTGAAAATCTGAAGACAGGAAGAAAGGCGTGTTCTATTCTTGCTTTGCTTCTCTTGTGCCTCCTCATGTGTGATAGATAAGCATTTTCTGGGCAACCACATTTTTATATCTTTTACGCTACCGTCTATCACTTTCTAGTCTACTATGCTTTTTTAACACTTCTAGCACCAGTAGCCTTGCTTAAAGATGCACTTCTGCTATTTCCCATTATTGTTTGCCACTACAATAAGAAACAGTCACAATTAGCAAAATATTCAGCTACAGTTTAAAAAGTAAAGTTGCCACAAGGAGCCTGGCATTGTAAGTGGCTATTGCTCCAGCAGATATATAGTAGACTGTGGCTAAAGGTGGGGCTGGAGGCGAAGAGAAGAATAATCTCACTATTTTTGTAAATTTCACTCAGCACATAAACCCTAGGATATGGTGAACTCCCCTGAACTGATTATTCTGCCATATAACCATCTGATTTTGTAAAAATACCAATATCACTTAACACAAAATCACTGCTTAGGGTAAATTCATTCTACCTACTGTTCTCATAGGGACATTTGCTGGAAAATTCTAAGAAATGATTTGCAGAAGCTATCAGCTGTGGGAGTTCACTATTATACCTCTGTCAACTTCATTCAATATAATTTACATTTTTTTTTACTGCCTCACAGGATTCCTTGCAATTTTTTGCACGTACAATTTCACAGCAGGGAGGGGGAAGGAAAAAAAAGAAAGATAACCCTCTTTTGCAGAAGAGAAAGAACAGATGCTTAAAACCAGATTTCTAGAAATCACTGTAAGCCTGAGCCAGAAATGTAATTAACACCTATTTATAAAGAATAATTAAAGTTGTGACTGCCACAAAGAACAGCAGAGATAATCGAGGTAGCCCCTGGTTTTTTTAGATTTTTTTTTTTTTTTTTACACTGTTTGCAGTATTCCCACATGATTGCCACCTGCTCCCCCACTCAGCTTCCCCTATGCTCGTTTCCCCGGCAACCTTTCATTGGCTTTTCCTCCCAGCTATCGCTTTCAGTTCGGCTGCTCAGTCTAATCTTATTTGTTTTACACCCATCAAAACAAGCAGCTAGACAAAGACAATCCTGTAAGAATGGGAAAAGACCGTCGCTTTGTTTCCCCGGTTATAATAAATATCCACGGCAAAAGTCTGCAAAACCTAAAATTAAGGGAAAGCGGGAGGGGGGGGGACACCCACACCCCCCAGCATCCCGTGGGGCTGGCAGGAGGGATGGGTATTGTGCGGGTTTGGTCCCAGCCCCCACCCCGGGTCGCCCCGCTCGGCACAGCCCAAAGTCCCCGGCAGTTGTATTTGATCATGCCATTTTGCACAATCTGTAAGGAAAGCACAAAAGAGGGGACGAGACAAGCACGTCCGGGCTCCTCTGCCAGGAGAATATAGTCTAAAAATAGAAATACTATTTTTCACATAAATGGCTTTGACTTCTCCTGGCATTTAAAAAGCACAGAACAACACGGCTCCCCCCCAGCCCCCACCCCGACACAAAAAACACACCCTTCCATCCACCCATCCATCCATCCTCCACAGCACCGGCTCCATAGGAAACGCAATACCTGAATTTCAGAGGCGATTATTAGGTTTGTATTTAAGGCTCGTGTAATACAGAAGGAGATTAAAAGGCATCATCGGCTGCCTGATCCGCCAGGCACATGCGGTACAATGACACCGTGACTGTCAGCAGAGACCATCCTCGCTCGACTGAAATGCAACGTTCAATGGAAACGCCGTGAAGTGCCATCACAGTTAGATACGTTAAATAGATATATAGATATATATACACACAGGCAGACATATCCCGCAAAAAATAAACAAGGCTCTCTAATTTTATTTTATGACTCACGATCTGCCGCCCCGAACAAAAGAATTCGCGAGGCACGCGAGAAGCGAGACAAAACCCCACGAGCAGGCTCTCCCCGTTCACTTACCATTTTCAAGCCATTCCACTCCATCTGTGATCACAAAGATGGACCCTTACAGCCCCTCACAGAGTCAAAAGCAAAAAGAGCGTTATGTAAAAGCTGACATTCCTTCTTACAGCGCTGCTGCCCAACGATGCAACAAAATCGACATATACTAGGCGCTGCAACACATACAAGCCTCCTCCTCTTTTTATGAGGTCATGACAGGAAACTCTTTGAAATACAATATGCAGCATTTACTGAAGCTCATATAAATCACCCTCTTTTAAAATTACCATACCTATTGCGCAGTCCACCAAAAGAAAATTACCTTTTTTTTTTTTGGGGTTTTTCCCCCCCCCCCCCCCCCCCCCCAGGATTTTGCTCTGCATTTGTATCTCCAAAATGTCAATGTGGAAATTAACTCCCCCCCACCACCACTTAAAAAAGCCTCTTCTTCCTTTCGCATTTCAGTTAGCCACATACCAGCCTTGCATTAGAAATGAGCTTTTTTTCTTTATTCTGAGAGAAATCGCAATTACCTTAAAATGATCCCCCCCCCCCCCCCCCCCCCCAGGATTTTGCTCTGCATTTGTATCTCCAAAATGTCAATGTGGAAATTAACTCCCCCCCACCACCACTTAAAAAAGCCTCTTCTTCCTTTCGCATTTCAGTTAGCCACATACCAGCCTTGCATTAGAAATGAGCTTTTTTTCTTTATTCTGAGAGAAATCGCAATTACCTTAAAATGACAAAGTACATCCTTTATTAAAGGATATGCACACATTAATTATGAAAGAGAGAGCAAGAGAGAGGGGGAGAGAGAAGGGGGGGAAGGGAGAGATCATGTACAAACAAATCAGTAGCAGAAAACTAAATTCATGTGAAAACACAGACTGAGAACGATGCAGATTTGGGGAAAATCTGTATGTTAGCTTCTATATCTACCTCTACATAAACCCGCTACAATCAGATTTTAAATCTACTAATACCTACCATAACCATTCTTAATGGCAAATATTGGGTCTTGAAAGGCTTCAACTCTTCTACAGATTTGCTAAGGTTTCAGGGAATTATTTTTATTATTATTTTTTAAAGATCCACAAAGCACAGTGCTAGACGTTTGTGCAGCGAGAATAATTAAATAGTATAGTAAATATTATATTATTTTTTTTTAAAAATCAGGTACCGCTGTCCCCGTGCGGCAGCCCCCGGCGGCGGGCGGAGCGGCGCAGCCCTGCTGTGGAACTGGCTGGCGGGCGT
>NW_008796165.1:7753746-7775441 GCF_000699145.1 Aptenodytes forsteri | reverse complement strand
GGGCGCTGATTGGCCGCCGCCGCGCGGGGAGGCGTTGCGACATCAGGTGCTATTGAAATTAGCCGCTGCCAGATTGACAATGTTAATGATTTGGTGACCTCTACAACAACAGAGACCAGATTTCTGAACTGCTGCTTGTGTCTAGTAATTAAGGCCCGGTTGAAGAAACAACACGCATCCCTGTATTTTTTTTTTTTTTTTTACCTCTTCCCACCCCACCGGCGCAGGAGCCCTTGGCCACAGCGATGTCATACCTCGGCCATGCTTCAGTGCCTACGTCTTCTTACCTCCTGCATGCCCGGCTCCCAGGTCCGGCGTATTTTAACTACCTTATCTTTTTCGACAGTTGCTTTCCGGAGAAATGCATATTTAATGATCTGCCTCTAGGCTTAAAGGCACAACAAAAGCACTTCGACGTGCATTTAAAGCTGCATTTATTTTCAGGTACTATTGATTTTAGTAGTCAACCCACCTCGCCTTCCTTCGGCCCTGTGAGGTTTTTTAAAATACGCATTTTTAGAAGTGGATTTGATACCGCTGCCACTTGACACTAAGGCACAGCAGACACCCATTTATCAGGGTGCTCCCCCCGAATGACAGTAGTATTTCAGAACTATTTCACCACCTCGCTTCATTATCCTTCAGCTCTACAGGAAATAAAATGACAACGAACTTTGGGTGTTTAAAAGAAATTTTTTTTTTTTCCAGCCTTAGAGAGGAACGTGCTTAACTTAACAATGCACACTCATTAATTCTCCGCTCGCTGCCACTGACAAACTAACAAAACTTCACTTCCAAACAGCAATACTTACCCTCTCCCGACCACAGCAAGTTTATTGAAAATTCTCACAAGTTAAGAAGCATTCATTTCTTCCTTACTTGGAGTTATTTTTCTAAAGCATGTTTTGGCCAAAGTAACAAGGCATGGCATCCTGTAATCGCAACTAACCTTGAATTTACGTTCATCTCAACTAAAGCTACTGAGTATTGCTCTATTAACATATGTAGGAGCCATTTAATTTTACCATTCACACATTCATTTCAACAGCCAAATATGTTTTTTAAAAATTCAGTATCATTGCAAGCATTTTTATACATAAGAGCTAAAAACGGAGAAAGCTTGGATGGGCCACATTATAAGCTCACTTAGGTCCTTCCTGGAGAAGGAAAACCTGGCTACAAACCACCAAAACCATTTTAAAAAAATATGTAATCAGATAATCATTGTTCTAGAAGTTTTATTTTTTTTAAGTATAAATATGCCCTCCGAACTACTAAGCTCTGAACTGACATTCTGTGCATTTTAAATTTCTTTAAACCATAGACCCGCTCAAACACACACACACACACACAGACTAAACACACCAATAAGACATATGAAATATACTAAGCTATAATCTAGCTACAAACAGACCAAGCAAGGAGAAAAATTGCATTTAAAAGACATCATACAATCTATTTGTGGAATGAGCACTGAATTAAATTAAAATACGAACAATGGAAAAGGCTGCAGAGGATTTCTCTCACCATGCATCTTTTTGAGCACATTTGTAGCTTGGTAAAAACTAGTAAAGATTAAACTAGCTCATAAGATAGATTTCCTAACTCGAATATTCAAGTGACCTATTAGACTGAACACATAGGCATCAAAATGCTACAGAGCTAGTACATTACCATAGATTCTTGTGCAAATATACAGCGAATATTAAAGTTAGATTTGTAATGCAAATTTTTACTTAAGGTCTCTTCAGGGGTTAATAACACTGAAGAAGGCATCCAGAAATTATTTAAGTCTTTTCAACTTCAGCCTACTTTGTTACTATAAATTCGTTATGCATATCAAAAGATTCAGCCATTTTTCTGAAACAATAATTGCACGCTGCTCCTCTAAAAAATTAGCTATCTTATTCATTTATAAATCCAGGTACTCTGCACACTGACCACTTTCCCAAAAAGCACCCCACACATGCATTCTTTCTGAGGAACACTAAAACAAACGCTCAAACGTCCTCAGAGGCCTCTCTCTGTAAAGACAAAGGCAGAATCCTATTGTTGAAAAAGTCAACCTTATTCTCATGTTTCCAATAGTACCATTTATCTTTCAGGGTAAGGGACTGACCACCGCATCACGCTTGTGACATTTGTAAAGCATCAGATTCTCAATACAGTCTCTCCAGCATCAGCCAGCAAGCCCCTGAGCAAAGCATATTTTTAATGCAATCTTCCATCCCCACAAAAAGAAACTTGTCTTAAACAGCTAATCCAATATCAAAATGAAATCACAGGGTTGCTTCCCAGCCCCCCCCCTCCCTCTCCTTACCATAAATGAGCAGTTTCTTGACTCATTAATGACAGTTTCCCTTAAAAGAAGTGATCTCATATCACTGAGCCCCTCTCCACCACGCATACATCCCAAAGGTTGCGGGTATCTTAGCATCAGTAGCCGCTAGCAAGCTCTCTCATACAGAGCCCAGATGGACTATACCAGAAGCCAATTCAGCGTTAATAACTACCTACTCTGTGCAGTTTAGAAGCCTTACGTGGCATAATGTCCTAGGCAACAGCAGCCGATTGAAACCGCAAATAAAAGACAACCCAATTCTCCAAAAGCATCAAAAGGAAAAAAATAATAAATTGAAGAATTATTTTTTTTTAAATCTCTTACTTTCATAAGATTAAACTGAATCCTTCACAAACATATGAAAAAGGAGAAAAAACAGATGCTGCCCAGAAAAAGTGACAAAATATTACCTCATTATTTAACAAAGCAGCATTAAGCGTCCTGCTGATTTCAAACATCTTGCCACAGATTTTGGTTAAGAGAAACAGAAAGAATCCTTTGCAAGCCCTCTGTCTGCAAAGGGTTCTTCAATTTTCGTGCGCACAACAGAATAGTCAATATGTTATTTCCCTAGAGTTCGCACATTAAAACATCTAGTCAGTGAGCTGAATTTTCCCCTTATCACACTGTAGACTCCTGTTATATGTACTGCTCTCTTTGCAAGATTAGCCTGCCCCAAACATGGCTGTTGTTTAAACTATTCTTTAAAGTAACAGTTCACTCCATAACCACCAGGTGGGCAGTGTACACAGATTGAAGTAACCATCTTAAAGATTTTTCTTGGAATAGCTGCTGGTTGTGATATACAGCATAAATCCCCCCTACACTTATCAAGCAGGAGGAAAAAAAATATTTTGCACTGTATTATGCCCTCTCCTCCCCAGAAGCAAGCCTACACACAAAACCCCTAAAATCACTTAACTCTTACCATTGATTTTTTTTTTAAAGGGACCTTAAAATTTATACAGGAGCATTTCATTCAGCAAAAATGAACTAAACGATAAAATCCAATCAGTTCTGAGAACAAAGTGTAATTAAAAGGGAAAGCACACCCATAGAAATGGTCTGTACTGCAGAAGATAAAATTAGCATTAAGTTCAGCATGACAGTGTTCTTTCATGGAAACACAAAATTCAGCATGTAAATAATTCACATGTGGGTAGAGCCTGTTAGAAAATATGAACTATACCTTCAAGCAAATTTGAAGACAACTTGCTAAGATACTGCTATGACGTATTTTGGCTTAAATTCATTTATGAAACCACTGTTGCATGCATCAGAGCACAAGACTGAAATACACGGAGAGGATCCAGTTTTCAACAGCACCCAAGTGTCCCAAGTTACCAAACTGTCCCCATTGCTACATGTCTGCAAGCTATTTAAGTATTTTTTTTGCACTTTATTTAAGGTCAAATACCTCAAAGAATACTTCCATTACTATAGGAAATATGAATTCACTCAATGCTCTACAGCAACACCCAGAGGCTTGAATGAGATTGGTATCTTTGTGTTAGGTGCTGTACAAACACATTTGAAAAGTCATTTCATATCAAAGGATTTACAAACAACATTTACAAGATCGAAGCACAAAACAGAGGTGTGAGAAAGAACAATAAACAAAGAGCACCACAAAATGTGGTGCTTACTAGCTAGGATGAATCGCTGGAGAATTAAGGCATCTCTGGCAACTACCTGTGCTAAGGCAGAACCCAAAAGGTTATTTACTGAGGTTAAAGAATAAATGCATTATATGGACAACAGCTCCTTCAGATTTATCACCTACAAAGTACCATCACCCAATTCTTTCATTTATAGCAATCCTTGCTGAGTAAGTATATGCAGAGTAGTGATTTTCTTTGTTGGCCTTTAACTAATATTAAAGTGATGCAGTAATGACTTAACCTTCTTGAATATGTATTGAGTTTCAAGTCATCCCTTTTTATATGAGGAGAAAGGTTATTTGCATCGATTTCTGTTTGCATGAAATAAGCTTATTTTCTCATTCACCATATGCCTTGAACACTAATTAAAAGTGTCACTTTCTTCTAATGTAAAAACGTAATCGTTTAGTAAATAAGTATTCTTGGCTTTTTGGTCTTTGTGATAATCTATTTAAGGACTTTTTATTTCCAGGTAACTTCAATGCTTTGATTACACTTTAAATCAGAGGAGTGTTTGGTTTTATAAATATAAATCAGTAATTTATTTTCAAATAAAAAGAAAAAAATCTAGAAATGCATCTTTAAGGACCCACACTCCTCTTACCCCGAGGCAAATCCATCCAATCAATATGAAACCATTCACATGCCACCATCTGCCAAGCTGTAGAGCAATGTGGCTGGAACAGACCTCTTAAAAAGCAGCAGTGGTCTCATTTTCAGTCTATTAGGGAAGCACCAGAGCTCTCATGTGCAAGGACACAAAACTCCAACTCAGACCCTCTCACACCAGTTTCTCCGTGCACTGCTGCAGAACTCGTGTAATTTTTGCTGCTTGAGTTTTCATGTTAATCAAAGCAAGAGGGAGGAGAAAATGATCAGTAACAGACCTATTTCACTGCAGTACAAAATAAAGAACTCTGATATAATCATATTAGGCTAGAATTAAACAAACCATTGAAATACTGCTGCCTGCAAACTACAACCTGGCATTTTCCATCACCTCATTTTCCACTCTTCCAGAGGACTAAACATTTACATCTAGAACTGTGTTATTCTTTTCCAGGACATTCCTATCATAAAGTTAGTATTTAATTCTGATCAAAGAGTATTTTGTTGTTTGACAGATCGGAGGGTGCAGGTGGATGAGGAACAAAGGAGATGCATGTGAGAGTAAGAGATGGATTTGAACCACAAAATGATTTAATAGAAGACAATGGTCTGGGAAAGGACATTACACAATGCAAGCACTAGGGTTTGCCCTATGCAGTAATTCAAGAACCTCTGTGGAAACTGTCTCCAGTTCAAGATACCACATCAACACTATCTTCAACAACACTGAGCTCACACACAGCCTTTTCATCTGCAGATCTCAGTAATTTAAAATATCCTCCACCACCTATACCACTGGCAAATTCATTGCATGACTAACTAAAAAAGAGCAAAAGAAAAAGGGCACATGAAGGGGTACAAACCCCTTATAAATGTACACAGAGAGAAGAAATGAGTATTTTAAAACCATGATGAAATGACAACAAAATGTAAAAAGCTAAACACACAACTGAGTGATGCTGAAAGTCAAACTCAGGTGGAAAAGCTAGGGCCAAATTGTTCATGGCACCTAACCCAAAGTCAGACTTCATGAAAGAGAACAGAAACAAAAACCGGATCAGTCCAATTAAGCAGACTGCCCTTCTCTGTACATGTGTGCAGGAGATGGGATGGACCAGCAGGGTAGAGGGAAAAAATGATGGCTAAACAGGTTATTTACCTATACAGTAAGTTTTTTTCTTCCACTGTTATTGAAACACCTTACAATCAAGGGTATATATAAGTAACAACATAGGTTTTTTTTTAAAACTATTCAGTAGCTAACCAAACAGCCAGCAATACAAAACACCCTACCAACTGCCCCGTGGAAATCAAGGAGCAGGTGATCGAGACTGTAACATCACATGACACTGAAAACATTCTTCAGGCATCTGCTCTTTAAGGTTAGTGAATTCATGTATTTGAGGAAAAGAAGAGTAAAATTTTTAAGGTTTCACTACAAAATACATACAGTCATGATAATCAAACACTACACACAAAAAAAGGCTGAAATACCATACAATTTTTGAGGAAATAGTAGGTGAAAGATAACTGACATGGTTTGGAGCTTTTATTAGTTTCTTTTGTTTGATGATCCTCTTGGGAACGCAGGAACCTGTCCCTGCCTCCTCTTCTGCCCCTGCTGTGGACCCCACCGACAAGCTGTACAAGCTCTGCTGCTGATGCAATGTACTATCTGGTGCACCGAGATTCCTCCTGATGCTAGGGAGATTACATATGCCACTGATCTACCTGGAAAAATTATCACCTTTTTGATCTGTGCCCAGGAAGAAAAAAACCAAATAGAGATCCAGCTCCTTAAAGAGGTCTGGAATGGAAAGACACTAGATGCAAAACCAGACAAAACCCCCTCCTATATACTTACAACCCTAAATGAGGAATTTAGATACATCAAGCTTAGGCAAGTAGTCACAGTTCCCACAGAAATCACACTTCAGCTGCTTTTGCACAAATATGCTATTTAATGTTGCTTGCCCACTTTCTTTTTCATGTCTTATGAGATGTGTAATTTGGATGCTGCATAGCTGCTCTAAGTATCGCACACCAATTTTCCGAAGACGTGTATTTGCAAATCCCACTGTGGATACTTATGTTTGAATGCTGGGAGACTGGAACAAAACTCTCCAGGGCACACCAGAGCAGAGGTAACAAAATGAATAGATGTAAATAGCTCTGATGGCAAGAGAAGTCTTAGTGATAGGAACCACATCCTCATTTTCAAAACTGAAAGCTGGGCATCTACACAGATTTAGGCACGCATGTATGTCATGAATAACCTCAGCAAAGGTTTCCTGTGAATGTCGGGTACAGGCCAACCAGGGAGGTGGGCCAACATCTCTGCTACAATGCAAGAAGGGTTTGGAGAAGATGATTCAGCACCTTCCCAGCGTGTCCGAAGGCCAGCAATGTCCTTGGCACCTTGGCACCAAGCTCCTCTCCCGGCTCCTAACTGATGCTTTGCAAAACACTGCATCTACTCGGTCACACAGTACGTCTTGCCTGGCCAATTTTCAATACATTTTAAAGAACCCATAGTCAGTGCTGCAAGACTGAAAAGCAAAAGGCAGCATACATGCTAGGTGAATATGTTAATACAGCAATAAAATACCAGCAATTCTTTTCCACCTTCCCAGTTCTTTTACTTTTGGCTCAGAAATATGCATTTCAATGCTTTCAGTCCCCTGGTTTTGTTTTCTGGCTTTTAAATTTAGAGATATTAAAACTTGTATTCAACAGACATCCTAAATTCTACAGCTTGCTTTCTTATCACTACAAGCAGGATTCAACCCTACCTACAGAGAGAGTTAACACATTTCTACATTGCTGTCAATTTTGTATAATACAGTTAGCAAAGTTTCAACTGAGCACAAATGAAGACGTTTTCAAAGATTTATGACTGCATTTTTAAAATGTATTTACTTGTAAATAATGAAAGGACCTAGACACTGAAGAAGTCTAGACTTACCAGGGAGATTTACACAAGTTCAGCCATTTTTAATGTGCCTATGTATAAGCACAAAAACCCTCATAAAAAATGTGAACAGGGTCTTTTAACCATCATTGCCTAATTTTAGAAGAGTTGATGGATTTGCTTTAAACCAATCTGTAATACAGTGTACTATACACCTTGCACTCAGGCTAAATATCAATAACAAGAACAAAGATAAAAACCTGAAAGGGGGATTAATGTGCTGATGTTTCCAAGCTTTGAGACAGTGATCAGAAAAAGAACTGGGGAAGAGTGTGAGGTGGCTGGATCAGAAGAGAGGTACAGCAGGAATCAAAGGAAGCCGATGAGCAGCATGCAGAAGGGTTATGTCTCCTGCAACTTGCAACTACACAGGAAGGATGCAGAACCAGGGAAGATATGAAAGAGAATAAAGACAATAAAAAGTGTCAAGAGCTATTAACTGTCCCAATTACTTCTTGTTAGAACAGCTGGCACTTGCATAGAGTATTTTAGTAACAGTAGGCAGAATATAAATAAGTATTACAATTTCACGTAACAAAAAAATCTCACAATCACATCTGGGTCAACCCTGTCATGCAACCTATCCCCAAATCCAGTGTGCTTAAAAGGAGAAAAGAAAGTTCAAAACAGCTTAACTAAATAAATCAAGCTTGCCTCATGCTCCAAAGCTTACACTTGTATTTGCAAGTCTCAGGACTTGCAAGAAGCTTCTTGTGTACATCTATTTTATTCTACTCCTTGAGAAATAAGGGTTAAATAAGCTACTCCAACAAGGTACCCCAGAACTCAAGGATAAGCAGTTCCCTCATGAACATGGCTCATACAACTCTTTAGTGTATCATTTAGATTACAGAAATGACAATTTTATAGTAATAAGGAGAATAAGGTAAGAGGGTAAAAGGTAGAAAAAACAGAGCAGATGCAATATTTAAGAAAGGACCAATGCTAACTCTGAACCCTCCATAGTGACACACAAGCAGGAAGGGGCTAAAGAAAAGCAACTAAAAAAAAATCTGTGCCTCCTCTTCTTGAACTCTACAGTTCACGGAGCTAGTGTCTTGGGATCTGGAAAACTCTGGTCAGGAAGCCCTAACATTCTCCTACCCAATTCTCAGATTTCCATGTGCATTTATGGTTTTCTTTAAACTCCTCTTTGCAAAATGTCAGACATATCTTAGCAGATGACTTTTAGCTTCCTTTAAAATAGGGCAGATGAAGAACAATGGGTATTTTTAGTGGTTTTTTTTTAACAAAGAAACCCATTTAAAATACATTAGTAGCTACAAAAATTGTTTGAAGGCTAAACTTCCTAATAAATAACTTTGGTTACAATTTCTAAGCAATACATATTTGGTCCTTGGGTTTCAAGGGATCTGTACAGCTGAGCTGGAGAAGCTGGCAGGTTAGCACCCAACAGCAAGTTTACTTCTGCTCTGAACTGCCTCTTCCACAGCCACAGGGGAGTTTTCTTCACTACTTCAGACTGACTTTTAACTCAATAGGCAGGCAAAAGAAAGGTGAAGCAGTTGCCAGGCTGCTTTGTTTTTTCCAGTCTGTGGACAAAAACTGTATGTGACAGGATGAGCTCTACCAGTCCTGGGGTAGCACAGATGAATTTACACATCTGCAGGGGAGCTAGTCTCTCCAAATCTCCTTGTACAGGCAGTTATGGGAAATGGTCACTTCCAAGGCACAATTCATCTGTCCTACTCTAGAAATCTTTCAGAACAAGATAAATCATGCTCTTTACTTTGCTGGCTATGCGTTAAGCAGATCTCCAGTGACAACCAAGGGAGCCTAGCTCAGGTAGGAAGTCCATCTTTGGTCAGACTAATCCCACCATGGGTTGACCAGGTGACCAAGGCAGATGGTCTCCAGTTGATGCTCACCTAAATGCAAGTTTACCTGAACTCCCCTGGGGGCTCTTACCACCACAGGGCGATCTTTGGTGTAACTCAGCATAAGCCGTTCTTAAGTAAGGGTAGCAATTCAAGGAAGGCAAGCTTCAAACAGTCCAGGGAACCAGATCACAGAGACACAATGCCAACACTAAATGCACCTGCAACAGCTACACAAAGCAATTCTTGCAAGACTACACTGGTCTGTATGTGGGAAAAGCTTAACATCTCTGGAAGCATGTAAGCCACATATGCATCTTATCAAAAGAAAAAACCCACCAAGGTTTATTTCATGAACTCTAGGCTAGATGCTCTCTCTCCAATAACAGAAGCTTTGCTTCTGGACCATAACTCCAAACAGCAGAAGCCTCAAGAAAAAAAGGGTTCCAGTACATCCAATTTATGACTGTTGGGAAAAGCAACAATCACATCAAAACAGCTACTCTGAGAACCTATCCAGCTACAGGCCATTACCCTGCAGTTTAAGAGTATTTCACTCCATTGCTTGAACACATTTATATTCTTTCAGGCAGTTTTCCTGATGTTTTATAAGGATTCCCCAATGCAACAACAAACGATCTTTCTTTTAATAGTATCACTGGATGCGTTGTAACCTGCATCTAGGGACACCCTGCTCTGCTCAGATAAAACTTAATTGTTCTTCTGACATCGAACAATGAAGGAACTTTAAACTCACCTAATAAACGAAACAGGACTGTTTTTAACATTTTCCATAGCCCCAATGCCTACAGGAGCATGTAACAAGTAAAAAATTCACTTCAAAAAATGTTTCAAGAGAGCATGGATAACTAACATACACCTAGTGAGCAAAGAACACATTTACTTTTTTATATGGTGTCAAATAAGAGATTAGATGGTAGAGGTCCTGCTTCTGTGGGTAAAGGAAAACCAGAGATCAGTGATACTGTAGAACATTTTACAAATAAAATTTCAACTGCTGGCAACAATTGGCAAAATCCCTACAGCATGTCTGTATTGTCTCTCCCCAGATTATTTCCTTCAGTTTCTATTGCCTGGATGATCTTTTGTTTTCTGTCAAAATATCAGATAGTATAGGTGAACACCACAAAATGATGTAGTTTGGTAGCGGAAATTTCAGCTCATGACCTTTTAGGTTAATGGCACTATTTAAATTTAAGACACAATGAAACTATTAACCAATTACTCCCACTGACCTCACCGGTAACTGGAAGATAGTCAACATTGAGAATGAGGCCAATTATTTAGATGCTATCATCTGTTCAGGAAGCCACCCTCTTCAGCTGGTTCAGAGACTATCCCAGGCTGGTGGATGATGACATGGCTTTATCTATTCCTGCCTTTGTCACTTCTCAGCTGCCATACACTAGGGCATGAAGACACTGATGCTTAGGAAACTCCTACTAGCTCAGAACATTCCTCAGCAACCCAGATTACTTTATGCACACCAAACACCAAACATTTTCTTTTGCTCTTTCCACCATCAGTCAGGACTTAGAAGTTCAAGACTCCAGCCTTCATTTTCAAGAGCCTCCATACACATGGCCTGTGCCCACAACACCACAGACTATGAAAACTTCCATGACAAAGACTGCAGCTCTGCACATGTTGCTGACAGATGCAAAGCTTCCTCAAGTAATAAACTCCCTGAATCTCATCACTTGCTGTTCCATGTGGAAAGCAGGGCCAACCTTTCCTTCTGTATCATGAGACCATAACAGCAATTTATTTAAAAAAAAAAAATCTGTCAAAACTAGATGCTATTGCACATGCTTCATAAGCTTTTAAGTAATGAATGAAGGAAAGACATCTCGCAGATACAGTCACATCAACTACACAAACCAAAATAAGACCAGATACTAAAAATGAATGTTGGGAAAAACAATGTGTAAGTGTACACAGTAATATCGTGCTCCAAATGCTTCCACAAAGGCCCTGATAGAAATAATTTTAAAAACACTGAAATCAAGCTTAATGAAGGCTTTACTTTATTCAGCTATTTAAGAAACCAGAAAAAACTTCACAATTTCTACACATGAGACTGCTTGTAAGGTTCAGATTAAGATGGACAGGCCAGATGCTCTGGTGTACCCAATTTGCTCATCAGCACTTTCCTATCCTGTCCACAAGCTCAGCCTAACCACTCTGTTAAAGCATGACTGCTGAGCATCAGAGCTGATGGGTTAACAGAAAGGAGAAAAAACCACATCAGCCAATGACAGTCCCATACCACAAGAGGATCCCAAATGCACTGTTCAACACTACATAAGCAACATGACCTGGCAAAATTTCAAACAGGTTTCCAATAGAATGATCTGCAGAGAGCAGCATGAAATTCAGGGAGTCAAGCAAGGAGGAAGACCTGGGGCCATGCCACTGCCAGGTATGCTCCTGAGTATTAAGTGCCCTGATCAGTCCCACCTGCAGCCTCCAACACCACCCCTGATCCAGGTGCTCCATTTAAGCTCAAGGCTGGGGCATAGAGGGGAAAAAAAACAGCCTCTCACTTTGTAAGGAGACCACTTTACCCTTGAGAAAGTGGATGGAAAAACAGACAATAGGCTGCATACATCCAGCTGTAATCTCCAAAAATGCATCTCTCCAGTATAGGGTTGGCATTTTTGACAGTCGTAAACATTTGTAGGGTAAGACTGGTTAGATGCACTGACATGCACACAGATCCAAAATGTGTGTCTGTACTACATGCAGCATCCTGGTATTACAGGTGATTTCTTTTAACTAGGTGGTGCCACAAAATGTAGTTAGTTCTGGTTAATAACCCCGATTCAGAACTCTGTTCAGCAATGTACTCTCATTAGCTAGATGATCTGCATAAGAGGAAGAAGCTACACTGTCACAGCACACGGAGCCTGGGGCTGACCTTAATATCTTCCCCCACACACCAGCAGAGGACAAGAGAAGTCTGGCATCAGTTTCTCTCCTTTCTTCTGCCAGAGGAAGATATCTGGGCTGGAAGGCAAGTTTCTCACCCCTCCAGTCACACTGCCAGCTGTGGCAAATGTGGAATGGCAACTTCTCTTCTTCCTAAGGTCCCACTGGTGAAGTGGGAAATTTGGCTGTCCTGTTAGTATTAAGGTATCACAGGACTCTGACTTACTGGGAAGAAGAGAGGCTTCACAAATCATGTGAAAGAATAAAACCTCCTGACATTATTCACAGCCAGTGTAAATTACTTGATGGACTGGAAAGTGCCCAGCATGACATGGAATCGCATTGCAAACATATAGCATTTATTGCTTTTGATCTTCTTGCTCCTTCCTCTGTATCACACATCTGCTATGACAAGCTACTGTACACTGCCTGGTGGACATTCCTGGGTTCTTCCTACCTACACATAGGTCCTACTCAGGAGTCTGAGATCCCTTAGCTGATTACTGCAAGAGCAACCTACGCAGCAGATTTATGCAGGTCAGAGGGACAAGACAGATAAGGATACATCCCAGCACTGAGTGAAACATGCAGAAAGAGGTCTTGGACATGACTGCAAGTTCAGGTTTAGTCCTCTTTTTGCTAGGCGCACCATTCTTCCAGGATTTGCTTTATTGGTCAACAAATACCACACTCCCTCCTGAGAATGGAAAAAAGCAAAAGAAACCACCCAAACCAATCTGCTCAATGTGTTACCAACTTGAGGAAATGCCATTTTTTTTCCTTCTCTACCAATCTCTTAATCTTTGATTCCTTGACCACTTTCATTTATTGTATTTATTAATTTTATCTGGCTGCTGCCATGTCAAAGTACAAATGCAGAGAGCCATCCTGGTGCTACTGTGAGCTCTCTGCTTACATGACAGCCTGAGAAGAGCTCCAGTGAGCCAAGTACAAACCATAGCACGGAGCACTGAGTGAGAGGAAACTTAAAAGGAGATGGATTTGAATTACTCTTCAAAGACAATTAAAGCTGATGTTTTCCTTAAAGCAGTTAAATTCAGCAGTAAGTACATTAACAGAAAGGCTAGTATTGCAAACACCAACAGATAACAGGCATCTCAATTCAACCAAAATGTAAATTGCCTGGATTATGAGACGCTACCTTGGATGTCAACAAGCGCATACAAAGTGCTTTATCTCTTCTCATCATAGCATGGGAGAAATAATCTCCCACATTATCAAGGCTGCTAGCAGGAACCTTGTCCCATGGAAATCGACACTTGTCTAAGGTTTCTGCATTCAGTTTTGCTGCTGTGCAATTCCCTTCTATCAAAGGGATGAGCTCAAATTAAGGCTTTTCTGGGATGTTTGATTTTGCAAACCCTGTAGTAGTTTAGCATCTTTGAAACTTCCACCTTTCTGTCATCCATTCAAGACTTGCCAGTGGGTTAGAAAGTTATTAAGCAGGGAATATATGACCAACAGGCAAGCAGGATAGGATAAGGACTTTTCTTAGAAAACTAAGAACAAAAACCCAAAAGCTATTCAAAAACACAGCTACTTGAATGAGGAGCAATGATTAAAAACTGTTGGCAAGTGACAGACCTGGAAACAGGAGTCTGAGTATCAGACCAGCTTTGTATCACATCAGCTTTGTATCAAAACTTCTGTAAATGAAGCTTGCTAATCTCACATCTAGAAACAGTAATAACCTCTCTAGCAAAGCCATAGGTGCTTAATACAGCTGTACAGCACAACCTGAACTGGAGCAACCAAACCCTGTTTGCACATCCCCATAAGCCATGTAGCAGCCACCTGTCTGCAAACCCACAGGAAATTGCATGCAGCCAGCCACTGGGTAACTCATCATATCCCCTAACAAGCTGAAGCAGATTAACTAGGGTATTATTACTTCCATAAATTGGCATGCATGAGGAGGCGAGGTAAATCTTCTGTAACCTAAGCAGAGGGTGGGCTTTAGGATCCTGTATCTGGTAGGAGAATCCTTCCAGGAAGACGAGGTTTTGAAATTTTAGTGGGCAACGCACACAGGAGATGGGCAAGTTTTCTTGGCCCCAAGGGTGCCAGGCCTTCTCTTTTGACCTAGAAAGCTCCTTCAATAAAAGTGTTTCTATTAAACAATAACCATTATCACATACCTTAAAGAATTTGGGGTTTTGCATAAGGAATGAGCAACAGCTTAGCCAAAGGTAGCTTCACACAGATTACTGCAACTAAAGAAACTGGCAAGGATGTCAAAATGCATGAATTGGGGTGTAAAAACACTTACTAAGAAATTTGGAATTATGCATTCCTAAGAGAAAGTAAACACAAAAGGATATACAATGAACATGCTTGTTGGGAAGGTCAGGAAATCCACTGTTTGTGTTACTCATAAGAAAGCATCAGCACATAGATATTTATTTTATAGCAAGCCAGTGTGCCTAACTGAAGAAGGCCTAAAAAACAAGGGCAGACAAACTTGAACAACAGCAAGATGCAAAGACCCTTTAGCTATACATTGCATGGAAGTATGGAGGACAATGGTTCAAATAAAGTCAACTGTGCTGGAAATAGTGCATGAAATCCCAGAAGTGACAAAACTACTAGTCAGTGAAGAAAATGAAAGGAGCCAAGTGGAAGAAATCAATCAAGAAGAAAAAAGTAAGCTTTTTTATAAAGGCAGGCAAGGGGCCAGATAACATAGATGGACACACATGCAAAAAAAATCCACAGGAAAGTGTAGCTTTATCTAGAAGTACAGCAAGTGATACATTTGATAATAAACAAGGAAGCAGGGACAGATTTGCTCCAAACTAAGGAGTGACAGCAAGCAGTGAGGGGTGCAAACAATTTTTCTGGCACTGGAAAAAACCTTCTAATGCAAATGGATGAGCTGATTAACAAAGCTTGCAGAGACTGTTGTGAAAGACGGGTGGATGGAGAGAACCCAAGGGAGACAGTAAGAGCATGTAAACCATATCAGGGAGCAGCTGACTGCATTCGGAAGGAAGAGGCTATAGGAGCACTTAGAAACATGAAAACAAGAATATGACCTAGGCTGTATGAAGCACCAGTAAACATACTGAAGTGGATGGCAATAGGAGGCATCTGTTGAATATATTCTTAAACTGAAGAAGTATCAGCAGTTTTACAAATAATACCATTTATTATTACTACTTTTTATAATCAGGGGAAGCACCGGAACACTTATTTTTACTGAAGTCATACAAAACCCACATAGAAACCACACTTGTTTTTCAGTACTAAAACCCAACTGTTGAAAGGTGGGAAAAATCCTTAATTTATGGAAATCCCAAACCCAATCTTCCATGCATTAACTTTAAATCATTATGGAAACAAAGGCTGCATATTTTCTCTATTACGAGGATACAGAAGTATGTAAACTTCTTTTAAAAATAGTAAACTATGTCAATGAAATTGCAGATGCTTCTGTGCACTTCAGGGACTTCAAACATTGCATCAATTATCTGAATAAGTAATGAAAAGACATTGTGAATAAAATGGTTCACCAAGCCTGGTTCACAAGTCAATTGCTTTTTGAATCCAGTAATATACTGTAATATTTGACATGTTATTTCTTTTCACGAGAGGTTAAGAGTTTTCTGTGCTTCTATGCTATACTTGCTGCGAACAGTTTGGGGAGAGAAACAAACTGACAAAATTTAAAAGGCTGCAAGAAGTACAACACACATTTAGATCCTCCGCTATAACCCTCTTTCCACCCCAAAAAACCCACTGAAATCAGAACTCTGAAGTCCAACCAAAGGGGAAACAAAAATCTCACCAGCAGTTTGGGCTAGTGATAAGCAATTTAATGCTTTAAAATTCAATCTTTGACAAACTAGACTAGGTCACAGTAGAACACGAAATGTCTGTTTGTTGAGCTATCGTTTCCAAAGAGTCTCTCTTACTGGCACCTGGAAACAGAGCAAGCATAAGGCTGATTATCATTTCCGTAACCCCCAAGGAAAACTATCATGCAAGATGTTTGAGTAAGAGCAATGCTGTTCCAAGGCAGCATTCATAAACAGAACAAAGACTAAACAAAAGGCTAAACAAGTACATCATAATTAGCAACTACAACCAAACTTTCAATTAAGATATGTAAGAAAAATCAAGGAGAGCTAATTAAAAAAACACCAGCATATATACTTTCTTAGAAAAATCTGAATTGGTACTGTAAAGTAAACAGGCTAATTGGAAGTGACCACAATTATTTTGTCACTGTTACCAAGTTTAGTCATGATTTTTCAGCTTGCTCTTTAATCCTACATCTTGTTTGCACTCCTTTGTTGTTTGAATGCAGGATTCTTCCACCCAAATTCTTCAAAAACTGAGCAAAAGTAAAGAAAATACCACAGAGATTTAACTTTGTATGACAGGCATATTTTGCCATTAGTTTTGAGACACACTCTTTTCTGCCTAGGACAGTATTATTCTTACAGGGCCGTAATTTTAAATATTATACACTGCCCCCATTCATCCTGAACAAATCCACAGTTACTACAAATGGATCCTGATACATTGCTACATCAATAATACTATACTCCACACGTTTCTTTTATCCAGGCAGCTAGATCAGTATGAAAATATGATGCGGTTTCACACAGATTTTACTGTGAGGTATGAACTTCCCTTAAGGCCAAAAAGCAGTTACAGATAACAGGAATCTAACTGGCAATATTAAGGTTTTACTTCTTTCCTCTTATATACTACCCTTCCATGAAAATACACATCCATTCTCATTTTTGCCATTCTTCAAAACCGTTACCAGGCTGATTTGAACAGTAACAGTTAGTTAACACTGACAGAAACAAGCAAAGAAAAATGCTGACACAACCTAGAGTTATTTAAGAACTTATTTGCCACACATCTATTTCTAGAAAATTAATAAAAAGTTGTGACTCCCAGTTGTAATAACCCCAGGTATACCTAGGCAAAATAAAAATAGGTAAAAAAGGAATTCCCACCCACAATCCCAGAATGCAAACAGCAAAATGATTTGCAATTAACAACTTCTGCCTCTCCCCAACACAGTGGGCATGAAACCCAATGCCCTACTGAGATACACATCAACTATTTCTGCTTAGCAAAATCTTAGCAGGAACCATCTTTCAGAAAGTTATTTCTGCAGTTATGTGGAACCAAAATTCTACTTTTTAAAATATGCTCTCACATTTAATAGAAATTGACAGGCTTTTTTAAAAAAAAATCTGTTCTGGTGTATCACTACACATTAGCCCAACATAATCCTCAAACTACCCAGGAAGAGTTCGCTGCCTGCAGCAATGTTTTAAAATCCCATGCCCATTTTTAAAGTTAGAGGCTGCAGGGCCACCACTGGATTTCTGTCCTGCCTGTAGCTTTCAGACTATTATGGCTGTAGGGCGTCACCTTTTTTACCTCTGCAAAACCAGGGTATCCTGAACCTGTAAAGCAGTTTTGTCTTAACTAATGCCATAGCACACATCTTACTTAAAAGTCATTCATTTTAAACTTCTGAATTTGAGGCATTTATATCTTTGTAGTGAGACAAAAATATGTAAAGAGTCCTTCCTGTAAATGTCTAAAAAAGTTAACTGTGTTTCAAAACCCCTTTAAAGTTTAGATAAAAACACACATGCCTGTGCTACGTATCTCACTAGCAATGCTGAACTGGAATGCTGCAGGAATCACCATCTCCTCAGACCATTCCCAGGCTTCTCTACTGCCAAAGCTAGACCTGCACTTCCTCTCTAAGTCTACATTTTTCTGTTAAATAGGTGGAGTAAAGTAAAAGGCTTATTTCTGTGCAAAGACTTCTTCCTCTGTATAGAAATAAGCCTCACGTTGTAATTGATTTTTTTTTAAATATAATTTAAATTATTTTGGTATGATTTATCTTTCCTTACTTTTTCCTAAGACATCTCAGAATATTAACAATGAAATAAACGTAGTAATACTCTAGCATCTTCAAACATTATCTAATTTAAAAATCTAATTTACTTTTCAACATTTAGGCTTCCTTACTATTTTGTATGTCACTCAGTGTGGATAGCAAAATTAGACTATCAGTTTCAATTTTGCTTTGAATATGTTGCAGGTTCTGCTTCTCAACCACTAGAACAGCGTTCTTGTTTAAGGTTTCCAATATTGTTCCAGATTGTTTTAGATAAAAAAAGGGAACTGCTTTAATTTTATTTAAAAAATTCTCAACTGCTCTCCCTGGCCCTTTTTAAAAGGAAAGGCCAAGTGTTGGCACAAAACTAAACCTCCAATGTATCTGTTAATAGTATTATGTGGCTTTCCTTACTTTTTCCTAAGACACCTCAATATATTAACAACGAAATAAACGTAGTAATACTCTAGCATCTTCAAACATTATCTAATTTAAATCTAATTTACTGTAGTGAGACAAAAATATGTAAAGAGTCCTTCCTGTAAATGTCTAAAAAAGTTAACTGTGTTTCAAAACCCCTTTAAAGTTTAGATAAAAACACACATGCCTGTGCTACGTATCTCACTAGCAATGCTGAACTGGAATGCTGCAGGAATCACCATCTCCTCAGACCATTCCCAGGCTTCTCTACTGCCAAAGCTAGACCTGCACTTCCTCTCTAAGTCTACATTTTTCTGTTAAATAGGTGGAGTAAAGTAAAAGGCTTATTTCTGTGCAAAGACTTCTTCCTCTGTATAGAAATAAGCCTCACGTTGTAATTGATTTTTTTTTAAATATAATTTAAATTATTTTGGTATGATTTATCTTTCCTTACTTTTTCCTAAGACATCTCAGAATATTAACAACGAAATAAACGTAGTAATACTCTAGCATCTTCAAACATTATCTAATTTAAAAATCTAATTTACTTTTCAACATTTAGGCTTCCTTACTATTTTGTATGTCACTCAGTGTGGATAGCAAAATTAGACTATCAGTTTCAATTTTGCTTTGAATATGTTGCAGGTTCTGCTTCTCAACCACTAGAACAGCGTTCTTGTTTAAGGTTTCCAATATTGTTCCAGATTGTTTTAGATAAAAAAAGGGAACTGCTTTAATTTTATTTAAAAAATTCTCAACTGCTCTCCCTGGCCCTTTTTAAAAGGAAAGGCCAAGTGTTGGCACAAAACTAAACCTCCAATGTATCTGTTAATAGTATTATGTGGCCTTCCACTAATACAAAGAGACAATAGAAGCCTTAAATAGTGCTGAGGGTGCCATTGTGTACAATGACCTTCCAACCAAGACAGTGAGAGACCTGCTTAAGAACCGATAAACAAATTGAACCATGTAATTGTATGGAGTTTGAATGGCAAGGTTTTGGGGGTGGGGATGGGGGCTGCAGGGCTGGCTTCTGTGAGAAGCTGCTAGAAGCTTCCCCTTTGTCCAACAGAGCCAATGCCAGCCGGCTCCAAGACGGACCTGCTGCTGGCCAAGGCTCAACCCATCACCAGCTGTGCTACGTAGCACCTCTGTGATAACATATTTAACAAGGGGAAAAGTTGATGCGCAACAGCAACTGCAGCCAGTGAGAGCAGTGAGAATATGTGAGAGAAACAACTCCACAGACACGAAGGTGAGTGAAGGAGGGGGAAGAGGTGCTCCAGGCACCGGAGCAGATTCTCCTGCAGCCCATGGTGAAGACCATGGGAGGCAGGTTGTCCCCCTGCAGCCCATGGAGGTTGATGGTGGAGCAGATATCCACCAGCAGCTTGTGGAGGACCCCACATCAGAGCAGGTCAATACCTGAAGGAGGCAGTGACCCCATGGGAAGCCCACGCTGAAGCAGGCTCCAGGCAGGACCTGTGGACCCATGGAGAGAGTAGCCCACACTGGAGCAGGTTTGCTGGCAGGACTTGTGACCCCACGGGGGACTCGCGCTGGAGCAATCTGTTCCTGAAGGACTGCACCCCGTGGAAGAGACCCACACTGGAGCAGTTCATGAAGAACTGCAGCCTGTGGGAAGGACTCACATTGGAGAAGTTTGTGGAGAGCTGTCTCACGGGAGGGACCCCATGCTGGGACAGGGGAAGAGTGTGAGGAGTCCTCCCCCTGAGGAGGAAGAAGCAGCAGAGAAAACGTGGGATGAACTGACCACAACCCCCGTTCCCCATCCCCCTGCACTGCTGATGGGGGGGGAGGTAGAGAATTCGGGAGTGAAGTTGAGCCTGGGAAAAAGGGGGGAGGGAGGTGTTTTAAGATTTAGTTTTTATTTCTCATTACCTTACTCCGGTTTAATTGGCAATAAATTAATTTCCTCATGTCGAGTCTGTTTTACCCGTGATGGTAACTGGTGAGTGATCTCCCTGTCCTTATCTCAACCCACAAGCCTTTTGTTATATTCTCTCTCCCCTGTCCAGCTGAGGAGGGGAGAGACAGAGCAGCTTTGGTGGGCACCTGGCATCCAGCCAGGGTCAACCCACCACAGTAATGCAATATGAATTATTCCACTCTTGCTTTGGTGAAATTTAAAAGATGATTTATCACCATAGGCAGCCCTATTTCCAAGTCTCCACAGTCAGTATGAGTCTATACCTCTTATTCAACATGTGCCAGTACACTTACAGAGCACTCAAAGAAAATATTTAAAGAAATTTATCTTTTAACACACGTGTTCATTGATAACACTTACTTTGGCAACACCATTTTTTTTATATTATATAGAATAACAAGTAAACAGAAGTTTCAAATATATCAAAGTTACCCTTTAAATAGCTTGGAATACTTAATATTATCAGTCCATTACAGGAAAAAAATGCTATCGGCACAAAACCGTGCTAACTTCCATAGTAAGTATTATGCAATTAAAACTATACTGTCATGGGTAAAAATTTTAATTAAAAACACCATAACTGTGCTAATCACAGTAAACTAGATGGAGCCTGAAACTCTTAAATTCGCCATCACGTACTGAAATAAAGAGAAACCATTTGCACAGTCATTACACCGGTGAATTTAACCTTTTCTTTTTGGTTCTTACACATTTGATGCAATCAAGCCTCTAAACCTACTCAGTCATTAAAGGTCGTTAGCTGCAAAGGCAGCGTCACGCCGTACAGCTGCCCCCGGCGCTCCTGCCCGCACCCCCGGCTGCTGCCTGCTGTGAAGCCCAGAGCACGCCCTCGCAACACCAAGGCAGCCAGAGGAGGCTACCGAGCTCGGAGCAAACCGCTGTGGGGACCGGGAGCACAAGAAAATTCCGGTGAATATCTTTTCCTTCCAGAAATGCTCGTTTAGGAAACACCACGCAAAATTACCTCTTTTTTTAAAAAAAACCCATTTCTTTAGAAGCAGAAGAAATGCACCTGGGGCGGTGCGGGGC
>NW_008796165.1:7732748-7753107 GCF_000699145.1 Aptenodytes forsteri | reverse complement strand
GCTTTTTATCTCACATGGGCGCGTTGCGAAATCAGCAGCAGCTGGGGGAGCTCGTGGGGGAGTTCGCGGGGCAGCTGGGGTGGGTGAGAGGGCACCCGTGTGGGTCGGTGAGCCCCACGGAGGGGTGACCCCCGTGGATGAGTGCGTGAAGGTAAGCACCGGAGCCAGGGTAACGTACCCAGCGGGTCCGCACAGCTCTGCTCCTTCCCAGGGCCGCGACGCATCCAGGTGCCTCACGATTTGGAAATAAAAATAAATAAAGTGCAGCAGGCAGGATGGGATTTGTTCTGATCTCCTGCGTGGAGGTGCTTCCCTTGTTTTTGACCAGGTCTGTGACCCTCGCTGCTAAAGAGGTACGAGGAAGAATTTTGAGCAGGTTAAAAAGCCTCTTTTTCAATCAGTGCTCAAGGAAGGGATAAGATGATGTGACACAAATGTATGATCGTGTGCCACAAATAGAACATTGTGGGAAGCTTTCCCTTAAACATAAGCTTTGTCCTATATTTTTTCAAACAGTTTTATTTCCTTGCTGTGTAGGTCATTCTTAACATTAGGCTAAATTTAGCTGAAGATACACCAACAGCAAAGACACACTATCTCAGAAAGCTGAATTGGACTCACAGTCTCAGCTGCATGGCCTGGTCAGGAGGCTGGATGCAAAACTATACATTTTTACTGACTTTTTTTCAGGGAGCTTGGTTACAGGTAACAAAATCTCAGACATTTAAATAAAATATCTTGTGTCTGGAAAATTAAAAGTTTATGGGGTGGTTTGCCTGGTATACTCTTGTGCTGCAAGCCATGCGTACAACTTGCATTAATTTCAAGGGTATTTCTACCACAAAGTGAGGAAAGACTATAGCCCTAACATCTCAGGCCTTTTGAAGATCTGTACCTGAAACTTCAAAACAGTGGTCTAATTTCCGCTTCCAGTAAGGACGGCAGAATTTGTACTTGTTTATGCACTTTGATTTTTCAGGTTTTTGTGTATAAATTTAACTGGGTGGAGTATCCTGAGCCAGATTTCTCCCTATATGCTATACATGCAGAATAACAGAAAGACATATACGATTCTGTGTTAGATTGACAATGAATTACATTTGCTAGCATGAATTACATACTGGATCAGAGCCATCTGTTTCAGAAATTAGCATAGCAGCAGTTTGTTTGTTTGGCTTCATCTGTCTGTTAGTTTGGTCAAAATCCTCTTGTTTTAGAGACACTATCACATACAGAAAGGACCTGTGATATACTCTGTGCAGGCATCCCCTAAAATACATAAATTATTTTACAAAGTGGAGATACGAAATGCGGTTGTCAGAAATCCAGACAAAGCTAAATTAAGATTTTTTTTTTTTCCCCTGGAAACAAGTTTGACTTTCTCAGTGCACTCCCATCTTATATTAAAAATCATCTATCCCTAAACAGTGTACTGATACCAAAATACTTCTCTGAATCAAAGTAGTGTTGCTGTACTTGTAGGTGCGCTGTATGTTTCCTTTCTGTGTATTTTGACAGAATTATGGAAATCCTTCCTGACTTGCAGCCTCTACAACTTTCTTTTGAAGAAGTATTGTTGTTCTTGAAAATTGAGAAGTCTAGCTCCAAACAACAGTCAAGCAAAGGGCATCACTCCATTAAATGATAAGGTATCACCCCATTAGACAACAGCTTTTCTAAAAGCGGTTCACTTTGAAGCCCTGTATACCTAAAGAAAATTACATCTCTTACACAGCTTTTTTATTTGCAGTATACTGAGTCTGCACTATTCAGTATTTCAGTTATTTGCCTAGATTTTTTAGGTCTCTGGGAAAAAAAAAAGATTTAAAAATTCTACTTAATACTCCAAAAACTTTTATCTACCACTTTATAGTTCCTACTGGATCTGGTTACAGTGCAAATATTTCTCCACAGGCGCAGCAAAAGGTCTGCATTGTTGTACAACTAATGATCATTATGTGGCATTTGCTTGATGATACAAGTTTAGATTCAGATGGTATTCCTAACTGTTGTTTAAAAATATAACAGAAAATAGTCATAGGAAAGTCTGCGCTCTTGAGAAGTGTAAAGCCTGACATTGTTATTCTGAAAAGAGAATTCTAAGTAGATCTGCTCAAATATGAAGAAATGTGAATGTTTCTTACAACTGATTACCACTAATGCATGATTTAGATATGTACTACGCAAACTAAAAGATTTAGTTCATTTTCATGTTACTTCATATCTTAGTTACACGAGAAAACCAACAACAAAAATGCCTTCTAAAATAAGGACTTACGTTTCTCCTTCAGAAAAATGAGTCGTATGTTGTAGGCAATGAAAATGATGTGAAGTCTCAACTCAAAGGACGTGAGTGCTCATTCTACACGTGAATTAGAAAAGCACCTGTGTTGCTTTGTCTATGTGCATCTGTCTCTACCTGAGCATCTAATTCATGTTACTCCTCCCACAATCCGCCCGGTTTCTTTGTCTAATCTGAGCAACCAACAACAGGATCTACAGAAGTTCAGAAATCTGGACTGAATGGAGGGGGTGTGATTTGCTAATGAGAAGTGGCTTACCTAGTTCACTGTTAAAATCGTAACACCTAATGCAGAATTTTGCTTGTATTCCTTTATGATGAAACAGCAGGACTAGTTGAAGTCAGATGGTGACAAAATCTGATAGCTTCACTGTGCTATTAGAGCACAATGATGAAATTGCCTATTCAGAATATAGCGTTCTGAATCAATATATTGTTAACACATACCACTGTTTTTAGAATAAATAGCAAATGTTGTCAGAAGTAAATATTTATGTATTTTAAGCAATGGAAAGAGAGTGTAAGTGCTTTTTCAAGGTAAGCGTAGAAAGCCATTACAAAGCTTATCTTTGCAACTGACCTGTAAAAGCTATAAACACATCAAAGGCTTTGAGGACATCAGATGCGAACTTTAATTCTACACACAGTCAAAACTCCCATGAAGCCAGTGTCCCAGGATCACAAGTCCGAGTATGCTCAGTAATACTAGTGGAACTCAGACTTATATGGGTAGCTTCATTCAGAATTTTAATTTAATTCATGTTACAATTTATTAAGTAGTGATTTCTTGTAGTGATTTTTTTTTTTAAATTGCTGAATGTAAGGCAACACAGTTTTTTAGAATAGGGTTTCTCGAAGGCTTTATTATTACAGAATAAAAAACTTTTTAAAACGTAGCTGAAACGCTTCTGCTTCAAAACAGCAGCTTTTTGTTTACAGTTGGCAGGTTAAGAGGTTATATTTGGGTCACAAGTAAAGACGGACGAAATTTTTTCCAGGTAAAGATTCTAGACTTTTGTATCAATCTCAGATTTTAGCAGCAAACAATTTTTTTTACCTTTTTGTCCAGCTCTAACCATAATGCATTGAGTCAATCATAGCAGTATTAATTTTAGTTAATACGGCTTTTTGATTTTTTAAAATACTATGCTTTACTATAAATACTTAACAAGTCATCCAGGTATCATAAGCCACCAAATACAGAGGGGATGAAAATGCCAGTGGATTGCACTGAATGATTTAGCCTTAAGGCTCCTGCAGGTTTTACTCAGATTCAGAATAGTAGGAGTGGGGAGGAGGAGATAAATAAAGCATTTGTTTCAGAAAGTAGGTGATTTTGACAGAGCACTGATTTAAACCATGAAGACTCGCGGATCAGAAGAATATTGTTAAGAAGTGAGGCTGGTGAAGAACACTCAACACCAGCCCCCCAAGTGATGCTTATCAGTAAATTTCTGCCCTTCTTTTAACTATTATTGCACCTTCTCTGAAGTTCTGTACATAACTTAGTCAGTGACTCCCACTGATGTATCACAGTCACTCAAACGTGTTTTTACACCACCCGTTGAATATTTCAGTAAAGGTCTAATCTCATTTGGATTTATTACGATTTATCTTGGATTAAGCATTTATCTGCTAAGGATTATGACCTATACTATGAGGTACTGATGAATCGTCAGAGTTCAGGAATGTCTAAGCACATTAGAATGAATCAGCAATATTCTTTTTTGACACAGACTTCACACATTACCTTTTTCCAATCAACTTTGCAACATTCATACAGATAAGTACCTAATTTTCATTTAATACGGGCTGTAACCTGGAAAGCTCTTAGCATCCAGTAGGAGCAAAGCTGCATTTAATTAGGAGCAGCTTAAAAGATCAGGCCTCAGAGCCACATGACTTCGTATTCACTCTGCCTTCAACAGTCAGTACAACATTATTGATTTTTTTATACCAATTTAAATATCTTTCCTTCTTTTTGAAATGTATTTTGGTGAGTCTTCCACTGCTACCCCAACTTTCTACTTTTTCTGATTTGCACAGCCAGAAGTGGAAAAAGAACAAGGATAAAGAACAAGGATACATTGTTTGTTTATTACCTTTCTGGACTTTTAAGATCTTGTTTGAATAGGTTTAAACTGCTTCCTCTATTGATATAAATGGTACTGCGCCTCAGGAAGATTATTGGATTTCTCATGTGATTAAAAGAAGTTGGTCTTTGGCTTCAGTTTGTGGCAAAGCCACCAACGTGTGCTATAGTTGTCCCAAAGTAGGCTCCTACCTATTTTCATGCTTAATAATTTTGTATATTTATCATATCTTAGAAATCCCATTTTATGCCACTTTAATTGCACAAAAGTTAGAGAATTCCAGTGGCCACTTTAATTTTGTATGTTTGTAGGTTTTCCTTGCAGCTTGGGTTTCTCCTTCATGATGATACAACACAAAGAAGGCTTAAATACTTCAAGGCAGTCTTTCATAATATTGGAAGTAAGACCTTGGATATGAAACTGCACAATTTAACGTGTTTACACAGTCTTACTAACGGAATTAGGAAGAAAATACATGGTTCATTTCCAGTATACATTTCTACTATTTGCTAAATACTGTCACATTTAGAATGTGCAATCATGTAACAAATGACTGTACTGTAGTAGTATTGTTCATTTTGAGGATTGCCTGCACTGTCTTACTTGCTAACCAGGGAATTTACAGTATGAATGTGACTGTAAAGAGATGAAACCTAAGGTTGTAAGAGGACACTAGTTCCAGTATGTCTGACTTCATTAAATGGAGTAATGTAATTAAATTTTGGTTTTATGAGAACAGTTCAAAATTCACGTGTCTTTACAGTGTTGGGCTATAGCATGCTTTGTTACCAATTTGCATCACAGTTTCTTATCCAATTAATGTTCAGGAACTGTGGATTTATGGACACAGCAATGTGTGTGAAACTATAGCTTATATTTCAGTTATGCAAGGAAAAGATTCAGCTGATGAAAAATTAGACAAAACAGAAGACTGAGAAATGGATGAGCATAGAAAAGAATTGATCTACCGTAACTAAAAACATTGATGAATAAGCTGTAAAGAGACAAAGATAAAATTATTTTTCAGTACCTTTTCTGTAAAATATCAAATAGAAAACCATCTGGATTCCCAGAAGAGAAAGGTTCCATGATACAATGACATTCTTTATCCACTTTCACATGGGTACATGTGCAAGGAAGGAAAAATAGTAAGTAAAAGGGATACATTAATGTTGCAGTGGAATTTAGGATCAGCATGCACAGGATATTGATCTTAAACCTGCTTCTGAGATACAAGGATGAGGAGGACATGCTTATTTACTTTCTTTTGACATCAGCCCAGAACTACACATGTAAAGTGACAACCCTAAGGATAGGATGGATGGCAGAGTCTACCTTCGAAAAGACTCTTCTATGTACTCGGAATCACAGAATCATTCAGTTGGAAGGGACCTTAGGAGGCTTTCTAGTGCAAACTCCTGCTCAGATCAGGGTCAACACTGAAATCACATCAGTTTGTTTAGGACTTGGTGCAATGAAGTTTTGAAAACCTGCAAGGATGGAGATCCCCAGCCTCTCTGGGCAACCTGTTCCAGTGCTTAAACATCCTTGTATTTAATGATTTTTTTCCTTATATCCAGTTGCACCTCAGTAATGAGCCTAGCTCCATCTTTTTGGTATCCTCTTCTTAAGTAGGGGCAGGTTGTTTTTAGGTATTTTGAAAGCTGTCTCTTCTGCAGACTAAAGAAGCCCTCGTCTCTCAGGCTTTCCTCTTAAGAGCAAGTGCTCCAGCCTCCTGAACACAACTCGGTGCTTGTCTGCTCAACTTTCTCAAGTTTATCAGCATCTTTCTTGTACAGGGTACTCTGTATTCTTTAGGCTATTTTAGTATATTATAGATATTTAGTATCTGGTATATTATGTGCAGAGTAAAAGGGAATAACAGCATCTCTCAATCTACTGTCTAAGCACCTGTTGATAGAGCACAATATGCTGTTAGCCTTCATTGCTGCCAGAGCGCACTGCTGGCTCATGCTTAGTGTACAACATCCCCAGGACCCCCATGCTCCTCAGCCAGTCAGTCCAGTCCTCTATCATTGTAGGGGGCTAGTCTGTCCCACGTGCAAGACTTTTCACATGTCCTTGTTGAGTTTCATGAGGTTCCTGTCAGTCCATTCCACCAGCCTGTGTACGTCCTTCTGAATGCCAATTCTGATCTTGAGAGTGCTGATAGCATCCCCTAGTTCGATGCCTTCGGCAAGCCTGAAAGTTGGGATCTGTATTCTCCTCCACGCCACTGATAAAGATACTCAATGGCATAGGTCTAAGGGTAAGCTCCCAAGGAACGCCACTTGTAACCAGCTGTCAGGTGGAGTATGAATTGTTAGCCCATTGTGCCTGTCAAGCTAGATTTTCACCCATCTAGCACTCTACCCATCCATGCTATAATGTTCCAACTTTCCAAGAAAGCCTTGCTCAATCAAGGTAGACGACATCTACTGTTCTCCCTTTGTCTGCACATCTTGCTGTTTCGTCACAGAAGGTAATTGGGCTCGGTCAAGCATGGCAAACCTTGGTAAATCCATGCTGGCTACTGTTTCTAATCACCTTTCTTCTTCAGAAATGGCTCCCGTGGACTTGCACCATTATTGTCCCAGAGAACAAGGAGATGCTGGCTAGCCTGTAGTTCCCTGGATGATCCTTCTTGCCTTTCTTTAGCATTATGGGCTTTTGGGTAGATTTAAGTGTGAAATCAGTCTTTCACTTCACAGTTAAGAGATTTGACATAGTCCATAGTTATACGCTCCCTATAAACTGGGACTAAAAAGTCTATAAACAGTTATTGATCTCCACATGCTACTGGGGAAATTTTCCAAGATCAGTGACAGCTTGGAAATCACTGGCATTTTACAATTATAGATCACTGCTTCACTTTTTTGGCATTTACAATATTGCATTATGGCAATGAACATACTAGATGTGTGTATAGAAAAACAAAATGCTTTTAGCATTTTAGTATTTTTTGTTTGAGCAACTTTAAAGATGGAAATTTCTTGATACAATTTAAAATAATGGTTTTGTTTATTAAAGATATATACCCATTAAGGTGAAGTTAGGATGAGAAAAATGCTTGTTTGTGTGAAAATAATATCTGCTTTCTCAACAACAGCATCTCCTGAGGTTTCTTTGATTCATACCTGATTACTTTAATGACTAAACCAAGTTTTAACTCCTGTTAACACTGCAGAATGCAGTTATGGAAGAGTAAAAAGTATTTTGCCCTCCCAAGTCATTATCAACACAACTCGGTTATTTTTTTTATTCTGGAATTACTTGCAATGGAGAGGATTGGTTTCAAGTCATTGTCCCGTGTAGAGATTGTCAAAGCCCCTGGTCAGCCACTGAACTTTCATTAGAATTTGGGAGGAGCTGGGTGCTTGCCTACAAAAGGGCACGGGTATGTGAAAGGAAAAGATGTGTTTATAATGTGTTAGTTAACACATGCTAAAATCACCTCTTTGCTGGAGAAGACAAAATGTTTGGAAATCCCAAGCTTTTATGCTGCCTGGGGCAGGAAGGACCTCATATTGTTAACACTGTGATTCTTCCAGCTGATGAAGGATCTGCTGTAATGCATTCTGAAGGATGTTGCATATGCCTTGGCTGGAAAAATGATGTTTTGTATGTATTGGTCAAGGATAGAAAAGAAGGGGAAATGGTGGGAGCGGTAACTCGGGTGATCTTTAAAGAAAAAAATAATGCAAATATGAATTGAAGATGAGCTCCATATACTTCCAGGTGTAAAACTAGTTAGCAGCCACAGAGTTCATAATTTACTGTATCAGATTTCTGCACTGCAAAAATACACAGTTTAAAAAAGATTAAAAAATCACTAATAAAATTATCTGGCTAATGTTTTAATGCAAAAAGTATGTAATAGAAAATATTGTTAAATCTGAATCTGGAAAGACAAAACAAACATAGCAAACAATAGCCTGATTGGAGCTAAGAACTTTGAATACAGACTTAAATTGTTCAAGATACAACAGACTTTATTTTATTTCTGTGACAGCATCATTTCATCCACAGTCTCTCATGACATGAGTTACGTAAAGGTATGTGTTTTGCCTTCTCAGCTTCTGTTAGGAAATGATTTGTGATTACTTATCTAGGATTAGGAGTACAGAGACTATTTCAAATGTCTCTTAAAATATGTGGTATTGCAAACAACGGATATAAAATGAGATTCACACACATAGCTTTGCTGGTGGCCAAGAACTGCGTTGCAATATGCCGGAAATCCAAACATCCTCCTACTCCCAGAGCCTTGCTGACAGATCCACAACAACTTCTTTCTCTTGAAAAAGCTACATACAGAATCAGAATAAGAAATAGAGAAGCCTGCTTATTCTGAGAAACTAATGTAATCTATAAAATGGAAGGTTAAAGATTCCTCATCAATACAAAAATCACATTCCTTTTTGAAAATTTTACAGTTTCAAGTAACACCTAGATTATCTAAAATCCCCCCAAAAACAGAGAGAGAAAATCTTGTCATCCTTGAAAAAGCAAAAATGGCAAACCTTTAGGATTAGTGTCATTGTTTTCTTGTACAGCCTTTTAGACCTAGAAATCATTGGGCTTCTGCATAAGTACAGGGGTGTGCATTAATGGAACTTGATACAGAAACAGAACCTTAGTTCAGCAGATCCTCCTTTGTTGAAAAACCAATTAAAAAAGCAAACACAAGGGAATAGAAAAACAAGTAACTTTTACAGTGATGTATTTTTTAAACAGAGCATACTTTGCAAGAAGTGCTGTATTAGATGCTACATATTTTAATTAGCTGTTTAGAAAATCAGGTTGACAGTGTCCTTTAATTAGTAGACATTGACTTACTCCGTGTGTATTATGGCATAGTGAATCTTATTAAGATAAATGTTTCTCTCTGAAGATAAGAAAAAAAATCCACTATCATTTGTTTGCTTACCAGATTGCTCACCATCAATACGGCTGCTATTTAAAATGATGAATTTTAGTCACATATTTAATTAGCTAATAGCTGATCTCACTGTAGGGTCTTGATCCTCCTTACATGTGTTCTTTCATCCTGAAAAAGTCTTTGGTTGTATCTTGTTTTTGAAGTTTTCGTTTGAAATTGTCCTTGCTACTTTCGAATCTAAAATGCAGTAAATTAAATTATTAAAAGTAAAAATTATTGTGAAAACATTTAAGGTTTTGAGTATAGTTTCATACCTACTGTTCATTATCATATATTGCTGGAGGCTATGAATTTAAAAAACATTAAAAGTTTTTAAAGTTATTTTTTCCACTTGGATTGCTGCAGGTATTTGGTTTGTGAGAAAACTATGTGCACTTTAAAAGGCTGTTAACTAGCTTAAGATTTCAGTGCATTTGTGTTGAAAACATTTAAGGTTTTGAGTATAGTTTCATACCTACTGTTCATTATCATATATTGCTGGAGGCTATGAATTTAAAAAACATTAAAAGTTTTTAAAGTTATTTTTTCCACTTGGATTGCTGCAGGTATTTGGTTTGTGAGAAAACTATGTGCACTTTAAAAGGCTGTTAACTAGCTTAAGATTTCAGTGCATTTGTGTACCCCTGCTCGGTATGCTGCCTTCTCTCAGAATTCAAGTTGTTTGATGGCCATAATTGGAAACTGCAGCAAATGCACTTTAGCCTATACTGTGTCAAGATAGCTATTAAAAAAAAAAAAAAAGTCTTAATAGTGTTCACCTGAAAGACAGTAAAGCTCTTGTGGACATCACTGGTCTGGAAGAGGACTTCTTGGGAGATTCTTTAGTATTAGTCGTTCATATTATATGGCAAATGGCACTTCTCAATCCCCATGGATTATACCAGTGCATAGAGTGACATTCGAGGGAAAATACTGCTCTCTCTTCGCGGAAGAGGCAGTATATGTCTGGCCTCTAAACCTCTTATTTTCCCTACAATTTGCAGAGGTGTGTCATTCCACCAGTACAAAGAAGATAAGCAAGAAGAAAGTTAATAAAGCAGAATTTTCTTTGTTGCGGAGACTGCATTTGAATGGACTGTAATGGCAGGTATGGTGCTGCCAAGTAGAAGCAGCGCCGGAGATGCTGCAGAAAATTGAGGCTTTCCTAGGAATAACCTGGAGGCAGGCTGGGGGATTAGGTAAACCCAGGCTGCCATCCATTGCAAAATGTCTGAAGAAGCTTTACAAGATGCATTTGTCACTGAATTTGTAGCTACATGGATGTGTGCGTACCTGCCATTTAATTTCCATTAGTTCAACAAAATATATATATAAATATCCCTACTACTTGTAAATGGACTTTCTTTAAAAGGACACTTTGAAATAATATATGGTCAATGATACGAGTTCCTTGGAAACTGCTATAGGCCAGATGGCTCAAAATCAGAGAATTTGCTCTGAAAGCAAAGGGCATGAGGGTGCCTAGAGCCTCACAGTGATGGGCTAATAGTGTACCGCCGAATAGGGTGGAATATCCATCAGGCTGGTTTTGCTGCTCTCAGTTTCCTAGCAAACGCTGAACAGTAATCAAGCTTCAATCTCTACAGAAAACTGGTTATGTTACTTAAAGAAAAAGTATTCTCTGACCTCTGGAGCATGTTATTACTAAAAGAAGGGCATAATTGACTTTTTGGATACACAATTATTTGTTCTTGCTGTTGTTGTCCCATAACAGCATGGATTATAAACCTTACATCCCAGTCATGCAGGCAAAACTCTCTGTTACCTTAGCCCTGCTGTTTAATTAGCTTTTACAATTGGACATTGTTTATATCCCAATAAATGTTGCCTGAGTAAAGACTTCCCCTTAACCAATTATACCAGATGTTTTTCTGTGAAGGTCCTAATTAAATAGCATCTATTCTTGTGTTTGTTTTAAATCCTGCCTATTGTGTAAATCTCTGCAAGAGTGCAGTGCTATACTGGGACACTTTACCAACATTTCTGTCACTTTTCGGTTCACTGGCTGGTTGCAGCTGCTCCCTTTAAAAGTTCTGGCTTACTGTATGGGAGGAAGGTCCTGATGGGTAAGCTTGAGACTTGGGAAGCCAAATCAGTTCCTTGCTCTACAGCGGGCTTCTCAAGCGATGCTAAGTCATGTGTGACCCCCTCAGGATGGTATAACTTAAGGTGGCTGATGGGGTTACCTAATGTCCAATCCTGCAGTTTCCAGTACAGAATTTTAAGCAAAGGTGGAACTTACTAGCCCTCCTCTGTAGACATTGTCAAGTTGCAGATACTGTGTCTGGTTTGTGAGCGACTCTGCCACCCATTCTAATTTTGGCACAGTTTCAGGAATGGTCAAGGTTAGCTGTCCTAAACAGTGCCGTGCCCACTCCTTAATCAGACCCTTAGTATACTTGAACTTCAGTTCTCCTGTATAATGGAACATTACTTTCTGGCAGGTAAGATTTTAAGAGCTTTTATATTCCAGGTGCTATTTCTAAGAGCTGGTTCCTAAGTTGCCACTGCTTTTGTGCGTGCTCAGAATAAAAGGAAATCGGCTGCCTTTCTCTGGTATAGCAGCCGCCATCCTAAGTGAGTCAATGAGTTCCCAAATGTAGTATTTCAATGCCATGTAAAAAAGTAGGAGTGAGAGATGTATTAATGGGAACACTGTCTCAGTGCCAATCCTTATGGGTCAAAGGATTGAGAAATACTGTAGTCCATCTGTGCTTCACCGAATATCTTCATTTAGCAGATAAACATGGTATGTAACTACATTTTTTACTGTGTACTTTCTTCATCCGAACTTCAAGTCATTCTAATTTCATATTAATGTCTTAATTTTGAAATTGTCCTTGATTTCAAGATGGATTAGGTAGTAATTACATTAAATGATTTCTGCAGTTTCTGATCAAATACATATATACCTGTTCATTCCCTTAAGATCTTAATTTAAAGGATTTTTTTTCTTCTATAGGACCACTAACTCTTGCAGGGAGGGGTAGAAAGTTTGCGTGCTGTGAAGGTCCCTGAAGCTCCAGAATGCAGAAGATGATGTTATGGATGCAAACTTTAAAAAGTTCATGTATTTTTTTCTACAGACTCTATATTCAAGGTTGGGGACAGATAACTGGGTGTGATTATGTCTTACTGAACATCCACTTCTTAGCATTGCTAGTTGTAACAAGGGAAACAACTTTGGTAATCACAGTGTTCAAGAATACCTATAATTTGATGTTACTTGGCCAAAATACAGAGAAATTAAAGAAAAGATGCTGCGTGTTTTATGTCTTCAAACACATAAAATAGTGATTTTAAAATGTTATTATGAATGTAGTCTTGGTGTAACGATTCTCTAATGACTCTAAAGCCAGATCTCTGCCTATCTCAAGATGGTCAGGCTGGAGTTTGCATGGGCAGCACTAATCCCTGATCATCTAGCTAACCATCATCAGTTACAACATTGTCCTTAGAGGCATAATGACCTTTTTCACTTGAGTTCACATTATTTTGCCATAGCAGATAGTATTTAGGACTAGATTCATCAAACAACTCAAACAAGAGTTTCCTGTACTCTTGAGGGAAGGTGGTTGGCCTTGGTGGCCCCATATTTTGCTTTACTCTGTACCCTGGATTCCACAGAGAATGGCTCTGACTTGCTATTATCCCTTTTCTGAGCTGTTTGGAGTGCTGCTATGGGCTTGAGTTTTCCTTATTGTACTATTATTAAAGGCCAATGTTGATAATATTTTGCACTACAAGGACTTCTTTTGGTGGCACTGCATATTCCATATGCTTATGGAATAACTGGCAAGCCAACAGTGTTCCTGCACAAGTACAGTGCAAAAACAAAAGGCGTAAGGTGAACTAGGTACCTTGACGGCTGACAGTCTCAAGCCACCTCGTGCACTGAACTCAAGCCCACATGTGAACTTAACTACAAAGGGCAATCTACCTGCAGCCTTTTAATTCATTCCTTGGATTCTTTTAAAAGGGAAAAAAAAGGTGGTTGTTAGTCCACATGTCTTACATTGGCATAGATCTATTTCATTCCTATCTGCGCACTCGTAGGCCTTGTATATGATAAGAGAAATAGATGGTTCCTTGCCACTTAGCATGTGAAAAAAAACCTAGGAAAGACAAGTGCATGTTAGGGTGAGCCAACTGTTTACCATGATCTGCTAACAAATGTGAAAACTAAAAATGGCCTTTCTGCACTGGGATTTTATGGTGTATTAGTTGCCATGTGTTAGCTAACATAAGCTTATTGCAGTCTAAAGTAAATTCCTGCAATTTCAGTTTACCTCCTCTCTCCCAGCTGCTACATGTAGTGATTGTCTCTTAGTGATTTGCTGCTCCTTTTTCTGTGCCACTGGAACCTTGCGAAATTGTAACTAAAAACAAATAATGAATTTATTTAAAAAGTATGGAACTTAACATGGTTCCTAAATCCATTATGAACTCACCTTTCCTCTAAAGAATTAAATTTCAGTTGGGGCCCAATAATCAGTTTCGAGACAGCAAACAATTGTTCAGTTCATCCCAAATTAAGTTCTGATTCTACCTCCCTTGTCTTTCCAGAAGTTCACAAGGTACATGAAAAGAATTTTAACAGAGTAGATGCTAAAAAGGATTAAAAGATAGAGGAGAATTGTAGAGTTTATAGAATGTTAAAATGCAATGCATAAAATGTGTCTGTGTATATAAATATAGGACAGAGTCTGGAAAATGTCCATAATAATACAGAAATATTCATGAAAAACTAATACTTAGATATTAAATAATTTTCAATAACTATATGAAAACATCACACAAGCATATACTTTAATTTCTAAGCATAGGTGTAGTAATCACTGCCACCAGGACTGTATCAGGATCACGTAGACCCCAAAAGACATCCACAAAGTAACAGCTTATTTAGCAGCTACACGATTAGAAACTACTTGAAAGTGCTTTCACTACTGAGAGCTTCCAGGGAATTGCAGGGTTCCAGTGTAGAAGAGTTCTTCGGGCCCCTTCTACCTGCCTCTGAATGGCACAGAATAGTTATTCTCGCTTAGCGTTACGCTTCAGGTTTGAAATTCCTAAACCGTCTTGATCCACATGTTCAAATCCCAGGAGAACTGACTTAGCCCTTCATCTTTCCCAGATGAAGCGCACTTTTGTCGTATACATGTGTATACCTTTCTGATGGGAACTTTAAGGTGCTTTATTTCCTGAAAATAATTTAAAAACATAAGTTTTGTAATAGTAAGCGTTTGCTCCTGTCCTTGGGTAACGTTTCTTTTTCCATTCTGCACCCAGGTGGCTGGCACTGACCTTTCTTTCCTTTCCTAGTCAAATGCAGGGCGTAAGTGCACGCTGGCACCAAGCCCTCATCAAAGCTCTGCCCTGCTTAGAGGAACAGTGAAAAAGGAAGGAAGTGTGTCTGAGAAAGCGCTACACGTCGGTGGTGCCCTGCTTTTACAAGCTCAGAAGTGCTTGTGGAAGAGTGGAAAAGCAAGGTAGCATTCAAAAGCCTGGAGTCGCAAATTGCTCACCTTCCGTACTCAGTCTGGTTGTAATTTACAGATTGGGTTCTTTCAGGCTGACAGTTTCTCTGTGTAATTACACAATATTGATGCACATCCGTGAGGACAATTGTTAGGAACAAACAGTTCAAAATATCCATAAAATGTAAAATTAAAAATATTTTCAGGAGTGAAATGAGATGATGCTTCGCCTGCACGGGCACAAATTGATCCAAGTTTTGTGATCACGGTATCTCAGGTTTCATATCAGTTATCTCAGTGTAACTTTTTGATTATTTCTGAAGTCATGCACAGAATGAGGGGAGACACAGTTTGACCTTTCCAGACTTGCTGCATTTTAGTTTTTCCTATGCTTAGAAATAATACAGAAAAGCCCAAGAGGTAATACTATTTTTGTATAGAATGTCTAAAGTTATACTAGGCATGTTCAGAATACATTAAAGATACTGTCCTGACACAAGAAATTTACAATCTGCTTTTAGATATTACATGACTAATGAGAGCAATAAATGCTGGAAGAAGAGAAAGAGTGGCTCAAGGTTACAATAGTAAGATTATAGCATTCCTTTACTATGTATGCATGTTTTAAAATTCACTTCAATTTTGCTACCTCAGTCTAGGCTTTGGGTTTTCATTTTGGCTCACTTTTTTTCTTTATCAGATTTAATTTTCTGTCTGAATCTACCAGACCATAACATCCTGGCTAAAAATTCTGACCAGACTTTTTTTCCGTTCTTTTTTGTATTTTTAATTTGGATTGTACCTACTCTGCTTGCACAGCCAACATTGATGGCCTGTTTGTAGCAGAAACATTGTCACAGCCTCTTCTCTGACAGTAGTCAAAGTTGAAGTACAGATAGAACATACACTTGAATGCATGCACTACTTTGTTCTACGCAGGGAAAGTGATACAAAAAAAGTAATTATATGATTTCTACACAATTACACCTGGATTTTTAAATCCCCACTTTGAAGAACCATACCATACACCATACCATGTATGTGGTGTGTGAAACGCCTGCAAAACTCGTGTTAATACTCTATCTTCTCATTCTCATCCAGCCTTAACAGTCACTTAAAAACAATTTGTGAAAAATCAATAATGCACCTTACTGGCCTTTTTGTAATGTATAAAAAAGGGTGGGTTTTGCCAATTTTTTAAACACTCCGAAAATATCATGATTGTAAAATTGGATTTTTATTGATTTTCTTGGAAGATCTTCGGGGTTTCGACAGATACGTATTGACAGCAGCCACCTCTAGTTGAGATGAAAGTATTGAATGTGTAATGCAAATCATTCTATCTTCAACATATTTGAATTATACTCATGTTAAAAAAAAAAGTGATCAGAAATCTTTTTTCCTTTCAGTCTTTGCTCTTGTGGTATTATGCTTTCTCATGTTCTTTAGTCACCCCACAGTCTTGCGGGCTGCAGACAAAAGATAAACAAACAAAAAATGGAATATCTAATGTTTCAAATACAAGCACAGATAAAAAAGTAAAACATACTCCTCAAGTTCTTATAGATTATAAATAAATAGAAAAATGGCACAAATCCGTATTTAGAAAAATAATTTCTTTCTCAATATTTGTAATGAAGGGCATTGTCAGTCACAGTAATTTTTATGTAAATTTACCCAAGCTGATGAATCATAACTGAATTACTGCCTAATCTTCCTGGTTTTGGCCAGCATATCCATTTTTATTTCCATTGCGTCAATTTATTTTTATTTGTTTATATAATGGATTTTAAGAGTCCACTCCAGAACCCATAACTAACACAGCGAGAAGAAGGGGGCCTGCTTCGAGTCATTTTCAGTCCAACACAAGAAGTGGATGCAAGAGACAGATCCGAATAAGACAACACTAGTCACCATGATAGACAGTAATCTTGGCACACAGCTGACTATTCATTATCATTACTGCAGTAGACATCACAGCATAGGAGATTTTTAGGGAGGGATTTGAAGGAGGAAAATTAGGTGAGTGGGAGTGAGAAGCAGCAGCGAGGGAAAGCATGAAGGTGCTGGTTTGAAAATGTAACAAGTAGAGAGTTATTACTGAATGAAATGTGTGGGGGGAAGACGTTGATTTCTCCATAGGCTATTAAAAGATGATAGGGTGGGAATAAGCTGTAAAGAGCCACAAAAGTGAAGTAGCTTTTGCTTGTGAAGATGCTGAAGGAGGGGAGGATACACAGAAATAAGGAATATGGCTGAAACAATGATTATGAAGATAACCAGGGCAGCAGTGTTTTGCAACGGTATTCTGTTATTCTTCATTGTTTTGCAATGTCCAAAATTAGATTATTAGCTTCGGAAGGGCAGGGACCAAAGACGTCTCTGTACTAATGAACACTCTGACATATTTTCAGGTGCTCTAAAAACGCATGAATAAAAATGAGCAACTGCTTCTCCTGAATACTATTTCCTTCGTTCTTCAGCCCTTATTCTTCAAGTTACACCATTCAGTTTTCTATTTTCTAAAGAACTTTCTGTATGAACTTTCCAGTTCTCTCTTGTCAAATTATCTTACTGTTTTTGGAAAGACTGCATATAATCTATATTTAACACCATTTCAGCTTGGTGAGGTGACTATAGCATAGCATTAAACTCAGACTAAAAAAAAAAGAGTGTGGCATTTCCAGGTTTTTCAAGTGTGTTAACTCAGAAGAGCTAATTTGACTGGAAAAAGCACTTTCCCCCAGATGTCTTGGATTTCAATAGACCATCTTGCAGTTTTTTTGAGTTGAGTCAATAGAATGGCAGTTAGATGCAAAAGGCCTTTGGATTAGTATTTGTGGTCACCAGAGAAGTGAGTCTCTCAGAGAAATGTGAATAAAGAGGTCATCTGAAGAACTGATATGGAAGGTTTCTCCACAGGCACTTAATTCTTAGAAATTTACAGATGAAAAATGCTATATGAGTATTAATAGATAGGAATGAAATATGGATGAGGGGACACTAAAGCTGGAAAAGCAAGTAGAACAAAGAGAATAAGGGGATGTGGGGACATGATAAGAAACCAGACTAGCGCTGTAGACTTGGACAGAACTGTCTAAGACCAAAAAAAAAAAGAAAAAAGAAAAAGGAAAGTTTAGGCAAAGGAATTAAGAGGTAAGTAATATGAGAAATTATTTGAAGGAGGGCTGGGATGGGACATGGCTATCAGGGAATCTAAAAGAAAGGGGTTGTAACAGGATAAAAGATGACCAGAAGCAAAAAAGTGTCCTAGCTACAGATACAGATATGGTCACTTTTTGATAGAGAAAGAGAAAGCCAGACTTGATAACAGACTAGACAAGTAAAGAGTAAAAGAAAAAATCAGGTTAGGTTTCTGTGACAGACAGACAGGTAGGAGGTACAATAATGCCCATACATGGAGAGATTACAGGAGAGAATGTTTTTGTCTGTGTTAAGCCTGAATTGGTGCTGATGATGTTTCTCAATGGATGTGGAAGAACATTTAATATAAACAATCAGCCATGAGATCTGAATGGACAGAAAAGAAAGATCAGAGTACCTGTGGCAAATTCTGAAGAAAGATGTCCCAGGATAATTTGCCCAGCAACAAAGAAGGAAGAGCACAGGGCCTGGGTGATCTGCTAGCCTGGAGAAAGAATATAAGGGAGAGGATGTGGGGTGTGTATGTACTTACTGTAGTTCACTGTCAACAGCGAGACAAATCAGCCTTTGTAGTATGCTAGTGACCACCTATAGTTTATGAAGATTGCAGAGGGAGAAGTCTAGAAAATACTTTCCAGAGCTTGGATCTAGATGGCCCTCGCTGAGCAAAGAACAGTATCCACACTCCAGTATTCTTCTGTGCAAGGGTGTACCTTCTAACCCCATCACAAAGCCCACTTGGTACACCACTTTCGACAGGTATTTCATCAAGTCATTGGCACAGGAATGTGACTAAAGTAATATTAAATTAGCTTATATAATACTAAAGTAAGATACTGAGAGTGAAGAGAAGTAGATGAAGGAAAGAGGCCTAAGTGCCACTGAAAAAGAAAGGAAACAGCAAAGGAAGAGAAACCACAAAAATAGGTGCTGCAAAAATAACCAGAGAACTATGAACTGAAAGAAGAATGAACAAGGCTGCAAAAGCCAGGGAGAAAGGAAGCAACTGACCCCACAGAAAAATCTAAGCATGTAGAACCTGCAGGTATTATCCACGTGCGTCTTGTTAAGAAGAGCTGAACTGGAGCAGAAAAGGCACATACCAGATAGGAAGACAAAGAGGTAAAGTGATGTTTAAAGAACAGAACTTCAGATGGGGAAAGATACAATCTTACCTGCCTTGATTTTTAAGCTTGGAGTGTTTCACTGACTAGTCATTGGTCACTAGGAAGTGGTTACATTAATTTACTACCTATAAGGAAGCAAACACGTGTGTACATAGCCATAAACACAGTCCTGCCCATTTCCATTGCGTAGCATTGCATGCATACTCCCTGTTCCACAGTTTCAACAGCCACCCAGTTTGGGATGCACTCACCCCCATGTCTGCTTGTGTATGCAAATATACATGATTATAGGCCTTGATGCTTGCGCTTGTAACACTGTGCTTGTTCCATGGCTAGCCTCGCTTCTGAGACCTTGGAGTTCGTCTGCGTTGGGGATGTACAGTGAAGCTTCCATCTCAGTCTTGCATTAGTGAGACACGCATGATCAGACCCGGCCTGCTGGGTCTCTTGGGAGACACACACATAATTAGTCCCTTTGCACCAAAGACTTCACTGCTGTATTTGCCACATGGTGAGTGTCACCCAGTGGGCCTGCGAACACACGCACACAAACCCTCCCGTCCCCAGGAAACATCACTGTATTTGCCATATGGTCAGGCTCACCTGCTAGGTCTGGGAGAAGGAGACAGACGGGGCAACACACACACATAATGAAGCTCCCCACTGGGCTGCCTTAAGAAATAAAAAAAAAAACAACAGTTGACATAACTGCCACATAACTGCCACATGATCAGACTCACCTGCTGCGTTTTGGGGAAGGGTGGGGTAGTCACACACACATGAATTTGCCATCTCTGTCCAAAGGGTGCCTCCTTGTAATGCCTGTGCTCCACCTCAGTGCATTAGGCTGGAAATCAGAGCAAGAGGGATGCACTCCCTTCCCCACTGGGGCGACAGAGACCCCTAACCCAAACAAGCTGTCAGGCCCCTCTGTCCCCCACTCCCCTCCGAGTTGCAAGGCTGTAATTGCTCCCTGATCTGGGTGGAGGGGGACATGCACCTCCATAACGAGTGACTACCACAGGGCCAGACCCGACTCCCCGCGGGCGGGGAGCGAGGCCCGGGTGGGGGCTCAGGTACCCGGCTACTGCCCTCCTCCTCCGGGGCGCTGTTACTGTAATTGCCGAGGTAGAGAGTCACCAGGGAGAAGATAACAAGCCCTTCCTTTCCTGGGCAAACAGTGCCTGTAAACACCAGCAGCGAGAGGCACTGAGGGGCAGGCGGCCGGCGGGGCTCTCCTCACGCACGGCCGT
>NW_008796165.1:7725339-7732329 GCF_000699145.1 Aptenodytes forsteri | reverse complement strand
AAAGGGCCCCCCTGCTCCAGGGGCTTGTGGCGGTAGAGGGGACCTGCCTCGCAGCAGAGCGCAGGAGACGGAGTCCTTCTCTCAGGGGAAAGGGAGGGAAGCGCCTCCTGGCCGAGGGCACTGAGGTGGAGAAGGGGCCGGAGCAGAGGCCCCTGCCCAGAGAGCTGTGGTGGAGGGCAAGGCACCTTCCCCTGGGGGATGAGGAGCATCTTCCCGGGGGAGGGGTGGTCGTGGGGGTTGCCCCTTCAGGCAGGGAGAGGGGGAAGAGCCCCCAGGCACTCCAGCCCTGTCTGAGGGGGGATTGCCCCGTTGTGGGGAGGAAGGTAAGAGGGTGAGAGCCCTGCTTACCCAGCAAACAAAATGTCGGGGAGAGCCCCGGTTGTGCAGAGGAAGAAGCTGATGGTGGGGTAGCCTGCACTGTGCACCGTCCTCCTCGCACAGGGGGCAAAGGTGGTGGTGGTGCACAGGAGTTCCCCTCACACAAGAAACCATGACCTGCTTTATTTAGATTGAAAAAATAATATGGGAAGACACGGGCTTAGAATTGAAACTGCTCCACGAGGCTGATAGCTTGGGGGTTGACCTGCAGGTGCTGCTTGACCTGTCCCGGGATCTGTAAAGTACTCGGAGGCTGCAGAGCGGCAGCATGCCGTACACCTTACGTCTCACATATGTTATTCTGTGAGGGTCTCTTTAAGGAAGGTGCCAAATGTTATTCTTCCTATTCAGGATGTATTAAGAATGGTTCTAACTGTGTATGTGAAGATAAGTTTGTTGGTGAAACTAAAGTTTTGTGTTTCCTCATGAATGATATGGATCCTCTAGGTACAGGGGTCTTTCCTATTGTAACAAAACACAGCTAAGGTCTTTTCCCACCCACACGAAAACAAAAGCCCCCAAAATAAGTTATGAAAATTAGAGATACTAACATTTGGAGGATGAAACAAAAACAATGACAGTTTTTCTGAATATTTAATATCCCACAGCATCATACATAAATTATCTGGGTTCCTGGACCAAAAGTTCATTTTCCTAGCCTGCTGTGTTAGCTGCTGTGCGTGTGCTTTTCAGCCTCAGAAGTGGCTCCAAATGAAGATGCATTATCGATGGAACTGATTTTGGATTTTTGGGCCACTTAAGGTGAAAAAAAGTGATAAATATGTGAAACGCTGTTGTGCTCTGGGAAACAGTACTACGAAGGCTACATCTAAATGGATTGGCCATAAAGTTCTTGAATTCCCTGTGTTCAGCCATGCTGTTTATGAATGCCTGAAACCACATGGTAAAGTTTATTGTACATTAAACTTGTCCATGAGGCAGGTGATTATTTTCATTCACTGTGTTGTGCAACACTACTAAACACAGCTGATCAGCTCTGACTGCGCTGTGAAACAGGAAACAAATCTCCAGTGGCTGTCTGACTTTGTCAGCTTTCCTGCCTACTTCATCTACCTATGCCTGTGCCATTGTCAGTAACTTTCTTTAACGTATAAGTTTCCTACTATTTCCAGACTAGCATGTAAACTTACCCTTATATTGTGTTCTCTGCTATATTATTTAAATCTGCAGCCTTCTAGTATTTGCTTTTTATTTCCAACCTTGCCCAGAACTTTTTCCACATCTAACCATTGCAGCTAACTAATCAGTGACTTTCTCATAAATGTTGTGTTTCCGTTTTTGCTGAAATCATGTTTTGTTGCGTGTTCCTAATACATGTCCATTTAAGTTTTGCAATGCCTGTCTGGCCATTTTGCAAGTCTTAATTTGCAGGTCCTTCTTTTTTGGAGAAACCAGGTGAGGAATTAAAAATGCAAAGAACCACAAAGATAGGAAAAAGACCCAAAACTTTCAGAGATCAGTGGGGCTTGGGAAACAAACTTGTGATCTTGACCCATTTTTAAGAAAGGACATGGAAAGTAGGCTGTGGAAAAAAAAGGTGGGGTGGTTTGGGGTTTTTTTTGCCTTTTTCCCCCCTAAACTTTCGTTCCTGACTGTCACCTGACACAGGGGACAGACAGGTTCTTTTAGGGATCTTTGGCAGATCCCCAAAAGACCCTGTTTGTCCCCTTAGTGCCAGGTGACACTGACACTGTTGATGTGCATGTTAAATAATTGGGGAACGTTCTTGGTGCATCCTGACTGCTTAGTATGTCTTCATGATATGTCAGATCTGGACCAGTCTTTAGGAGATAGAGGAATCTAGCTCTGGAACCTACATTTTGCACAAATTTAAATTTTTATGTATGGATGCAAGGAGAATAAAGCCATTACAGAAGGACTGAACATTGTTCAAACCATACAAATTGATTTAGCCAGTATGAATGTATTATACTTGCTGTTTCGTTTTTACAGCAACATCATGTTTTTAGTCCTGGATCAAAAAACACAAGTAATAACTCAGTCTTATCTTCCCATCTTGAAATATTGATTGTCATTTGTAATTTTCAAGTGAGAAAACTGAGTTACAGAGAAATTAAAGGTAATTTATCCATGCTTTATAGCAACACAGATTACTGTTACGGACCATTCTTTACTGGTTTAATTCAGTAACCTGTGTTTGACAAGAGTCAGTGTCAGGGAAAGATGTCAGAAAAAATATAATATGCACTTACAGAAAGGTGATTCTAAAAATTAAGTTTCTTTTTAAATATTATCTGATACTGAATTATATACATCTAAGATGCTTACAACCCCTCTAAACTCAGCTTTGAAAATATACTGTGTCAAGAGGTTTTGTATATTAATTACACTTTATGGAAAACATACCTTTTTATAATGTAAGAATTTTTCATTTCAGTCGTATTCTTCTGTTACAGGAAAGTAAATCTGTTAATCTTTCTTACACTGGTAATGATACTTATTGTTTCCATATATAGATATCTTTTCATATTTCCATTCCTTTTTCATGTAGAAGATTTCTGTTTCTGTAGTAGTTTTTGCAAATTTTTAACCCTTTTTTTATTGGGGAGGGGGATTAGGATGCACAGAATTGCACAAAGTACTTCTGAACAGAGACTACCATCAGCTTTTATTATACTGTTACGCTCGGCATTATTTTCTATATCATGGTTTAAGCCAATCTGTGTGTTTCAAATGAGATTGAGACTTAATATGGAAGGTAGATTATCTCACATCTGTCTACTATGGAGTTCATATTCTGGTGCTATCCTCTCTGGACTAGGCAGACATCTGGTCTAATCCATTAAAATAGTTTATGTGTTCTGATGTTTGTTTAGAATACTGCAGATCAACTCGCTTTACCCTGGATTAATCAATCATTTTCCCATTGCAATTGGCTCCTTAGTCCTAGGTGGTGTCTTGGAACTGCTCAAATCAGCTTTCTGCAATAAACCGTAAGTTTGTATGCTTCCCTGTTTGGGTTTCCAGGCTGAGGCCTTCATGTCTCAAGCTGGGAATCCAAATTAAAAGCAACTTACATCTTCACAAATGAAGTCTGAAGGAGAATGAAAGTGATTAAGACTAGTTAGTTACTTTCAGGAGCTTCTTGATTTGACTTCCAGTTATTCTGCTCAGCTGACCTTGATGTCTCAAACCTTTGGAAGATACAGGATATAGCAAGACGGCCAGTTTAGTTAAGTTTCTTCAAAAACAGATCAATGTTATTTTTCCAGTTCTGTAGCAAAGACGACCTTATTAACTTCTCTAAGGAAGGTTTATGAGTAGGTCAAAGTGAGTACAGAATGCCTGTATTTGCTAATTTTTTGACCCATGAACCAGGTGAAAGTATTTAACTTTTCAGACATGGATCCAGCTAAAATTTCCCTAGTTATTTCATTCTCCCCAGGTCACTCTTATTCTTCTAGGCATCTATATTACCTTCAGAAGACTTGCTTCCAGAGGCCTGAATGATCAAAGGGTGCAGGTTATCGCTGAGTTCTGTAATAGTTTTCTATCTGAGGCAGCTGAATATTAGCCTGGATTGACAGTTCTAATATGTGTTATTCCACAGTTGCTAGTCATTTTGTGGATATTAGTATTTCTGATATTTCATTGAATCATCGTCACTGAAATCATAGTGAAAGCAAAAAAAAGGCATTTACTCACAGTACTGGACAGGATATAAATATATGTCTTCAGACCAAAGATCCTTGTTATCAGAACAAACAGATTTCCCAGCTGAATGTGTAGTTTTTCACGTTTATTTACATGTCATGATAGATACCTTGCAGAGCGATGTTAAGTCACATTTCATATTAAGAATGGTTAGAATTTTTGAAAGCATTCACAGCCAGGCTGACCTGGCTTCAGGGAGGAGCGCTTCAAACCACTGCTGAATGCTGAACCCCCACTCAAAGTTTGGGTAGTAATTAACATTTCTAAAATACTTAGTGTTGAGATCATTATTTCAGAGATCTGCATGTGGAGGGCCTGATAGAATAGCTGTGTAAATTCTACAGTGTTTTCTAATTTATTTTAATACGGTAGTGCTGAGCTGGGTTATTCTGAAAGATAGCTTTTGATTATTCTTTCAAAAAAGAATAGTTATTCTTTTAAAAATGTTTAATCACATGGTATGAACACATTCTAATATCAGGAACATACTGCTTTCTTTTACGTGGCCTTAATTGTTAAATAAAAAGCCAAACTAAATAAGACAATCATCTAATTTATTTGTCTTTAAATATAGGCCTTTTTGATAACTGGAACTTCTTATTCACTGGCTTTATCATGAGGAAATTTAAAATAGGAGAAATCTGCTAATTACTTTAACAATTTTATTTAATCTTGGTCTTTAAAATAACACTGTACATCAGTGGTACTTCTGGTCTTCCAGGCAAATTTAATTTCTTCAGTTGAATTGTCCTTTCTTAAATTATTTCTGAATTTTCAGGTGTATGTAAACAATATAGCTTATTTCCTAATATACACTACTAGCCTGTAAACATAGCTGAATTCCAGTGTTTGGGAAAAGACATTGCAGTCTTCATGCTGAAAGGGATCTGCCCCCTGTATCTTCCTGTCAACATGAAGAGACTTCAAAAGTCAGTGGAAAACTGTAAGGGTACTGGGCCCAGACTTGCAGATGTTCACACACCATAAAGAGCTATTTACAGTTGTTTATAAAATGCTGCAGGATGTATTTGTAAACAAATCTAAAATGTGTTTTGTTCAACAAACACATTTGCCAGAACTTACTGATAGCATCGGTACATTTTAGCTTAAGCAGTTGGAAGTGCAGGGGATATTAGAAAAAGGTTTGTTAGTAAATTGGAAGCACTCTGTAAGACCATTAACTACTTCAGTATTTACTGCTTAAGTTGAAATATTAATTGAAGTGATATATAGAAATTAACTATAGTTGCTACAGAAAAATATTATAATAATCATTATACTCTGTTGCCAGTAGACTGATATTCAACTAATTTCCAACTTCTTCAGTTATCTAGTGGAAACAATCCCCACTAGAAGAATTCACCGAAGAAGAGCTGCTAATAAATTTTTGGTACTTATAGCTTTGTTCGTATTTCTATTACATAATTTCCCATATAAGGAAACCTGAGAAATATTAATGAAGGCTTTATACAGCCAGAAGATATAATTTCAGAAAAAGAAAGAAACAGGAATGTGTTAGGTATTCCAGTTGCCAGTTCTTAATGGTTTACCATTTCCTAGCCATATTTAAAACAATTTTTTCTTTGACAAATAATCAAAGCTTTTGAAAGTTACTTACCTCAAGCTTCCCAATGTTTTTTCTTTCAGTGAAGTTCAAAGCACCCTGTTAATTATTAGCGCTTGTGAGAGGAGGTTCTTGAATTTGTAAAAAGTAAAATGAGACATATTGAGAATTTTAATAGGTTTTATACTGAAATTTGTAAAACAGAAGTTTCTGCAAGTTTCTTTAGTGTTGCTGTCACTGTATTTAGTAGGCAGAAGTCTCATGCAAAAAACAGATCAACCTCAGAATGCATTTATATGGCCTACATAGCATTTCTATTTTTTTAAGTTGAGCTTTATAGCTATAATGCTCATTAAAATAGTTTTTAAAGTCAGCTTTCTGTGTTAAAATGTAACTGGCTTGATCTCCTCATGGAGAGAGAGAGGATCTCCTACACTAACAGGACTGGGAAACTTAGATCTGCAGCACAAGCCTGCTTTCCAAATGGGACACCTAATAACAGTAGCTGTTATCTTTCACAGAAGAAATGGACAACCTGTCTACACTCAGAGGTTTTCCTTCCTCCCGTTCCTCTTTCCTCCAGCAACAGCTGTTTAGGGACAAAAGCAATAGAGTGAAATGCCTGTACAGTCATCTTTACTTTTTTTTTTTTAAAAATAAAGAGCTAGGGTCTTGGTAACAGACAGCACCAACCCCCGGATAAATGAGGTGCTACAGAATGTGAAGAGGAGTTTGGTACAGATATTTGCTGCTAATGTCACTCAGATCCAGCAGTGCTGCCTCTGCTCAGCACTGGCTCCAGTAGACCCACCTAGGTGTATGCATCGTGCTACATCACTCTTGTTTCTGGAGGGCTGATTGTGCTGCCCTTTTCCAGAACTGTGTGATTCTATAGAAACCAGCTCAGATTTCTCAAGTAATCCCCAAAAGTAGTTGGCATGCAGAACCTTGATGCAGAATTGCCATGTTTAGGTTGCATTGTACCTGAGATAAGAAGTTCTTCCAGGCTCAAGCTGTGTCTGCAATTAATCTACAATAGAAGTAAACCAATTTACAAGTAATCGAGAGTTGGTGTCCTGGTTTCGGCAGGGATAGAGTTAATTTCCTTCCTAGTAGCTGGTACAGTGCTGTGTTTTGGATTTAGGATGAGAACAAAGTTGATAACACACCGATGTTTTAGTTGTTGCTAGGTAATGCTTACACTAGCCAAGGACTTTTTAGTTTTCCATGCTCTACCGACTGAGAAGGCTGGAGGTGCACAAGAAGCTGGGAGGGGGCACAGCCAAACTGGCCAAAGGGACATTCCATACCATGTGATGTCATGCTCAGTACATAAACTGGGGAAAGCTGGC
>NW_008796165.1:7712517-7718598 GCF_000699145.1 Aptenodytes forsteri | reverse complement strand
GGAGTGAGCGGGCGGCTGCGTGGTGCTCAGTTGCCGGCCGAGGAACCACGACACGAGTTTTTTCTCACTTGTGCTCTTCCAATTCTCTCCCCCATCCCACCGGGTGGGGGGGCGAGCGGCTCCGACTGAGGTTAAACCACGACAGTTGGTTATGGATACACATCTATATGTCCCATATCCCAGCTTCCCTGTCACATTGTCCCCACAACTCATCATTTTCTTGACATTGCCAGAGTTTAAGCCTGTCATTTAAGAAGTGCTATATTTTTTAACCTTAGATTTTAAAATATGTTTTTTTGAAGTAATTTTACTATTTGTATATTGGAATGGTTTGGAAAACTCTGCTCTACCAAAATAATAATAATGACTTCAATTTCCTTTTGTCACAGGCTATGCAAATTCAGAGATGTGGTCTTCAGTATTAAATCTAGGGCCCTGATCCTGCAAATGTTTGGCATTGAGTTTGATGTATATATGTGTATAGTAAAGTGTTTTTATGATTGGTTCTATTTTAGGATAAGTAATGTATTAAGGTTAGAGACTAGAACCTATACAGCCTGATACATATGTTTTCTAATACACATATGTGTCCCTGTTCTCTCAGTATGGTTAACTGGCTGATTTTGTAGATTCATTGTGGCAAAAAATCAAGCGTAGAAAAGGGGGTGGAAGAAGAAAGTAGTTGTCTTAAGTTATTAATATTAAATCAATAAGCTATCTAACTGTATTTCATTTATGTGCTAATTCATAGAGCTATCTACTTAGCAGTGGATCTCACAATCACGAGTGAAAACTGGCAAGATTTTGCTTTTACATATTGTTTCATAACCACCTTGAAAAATGTGTTGAATTTCAGTCTCCACAAAAGCAAGTGGAACGTCAGTTCCCATGAATCACCAGAGCAGAGCAGCAGGAATCCATTCCAAAGAAAGCCCAGCTGGATTCACTGCAGGTCTACTGATGTGTTTTCATTTGCAATAAGCAGCAAAGTTACTGTGTGATTACAGTAAACTTTAGAGCTGGGTAACACCTATCAAGTGACTATCATGTTTTCATGCATATATAATGCAGGTAAGATAGTATGATGCACTTGATTAATGCAAAATTCCTCAAATAACCTATACAAATCCAAAGGCAGCGGCATTATTTCAGAGGAACTGTCCATGTAAAATAGGATTGCGAGATAAACTTGCCTCTGTACTACTTACCTATACCTGAGGTCTGTAGTATTGCAGAATAACAGATGTTTTGTAACTACACAGAATACCAGTATATCTGCTGGTTATTTTATTTCTAAGCGGTACAAATAATCAGTAATTTGATCTCAGATTTTTCTGTATGTAAGCCTTCTTGTAGGTAGAAGTTTGGCTTGTGTTCTGAATATTTGAAATACTTTGTATGCATTTCATATTCCTATAAATATTGCATCAACTTAACGTTTGCTTAGTTAAAAAACTGCTGAATATGGTATATTAGTTAGTAGTGTTCTCTGTACTTAAATTCCTATTTGTTACGTTGCTGATGCAACAGACTTAATAGATCAAGTTTGCTTTGCTGACATTTTTATGTTAGAAGACAGGAATTCTGAAACAATATTTAAATCTTTTGCTATACAGTACTTATACTTTGTGAATAAAACAAAACACTGCAATGATCTAATTATTTGACATGAAATACTAGATTATGTTAAAGTGTTTCTTGACTGAAGAGTCAATTCAGCAATGTGAGTGGGCAATGTTTGGGTGGAAGAAATTCTCAGTGGCTTAAAATATTACTTTTTGGAATGGACTGTTTTGGAAAGTAGGGGGAAAGATGCTATTCTCAACTACAAAGTTAAAGGAGTTGTTTCAATGAGTAAGTATAATTATGGCAGTAATTAATAGTGTAATTGATTTCAACAACCTTGGGGAACAAATTATTCCAGAAGTAGTACTAAAATCCCCAGATTATTTTAAATATCTAGTAGTCAAGAAGATTTTAACTCCAAAGTGAAGAAATTAACTGTCTGAAACTGTTGACTTAAATTGACTGACAGAAGACATGCCTACCTCTTAACAAAAAGTAAATAGGGAGCAAAGGTAAACACATATCTTTAAATTACACATATTAAAGAGCCAAGGAAACACAGAAGTTCAACCCAAAGAAGGATGCATGAATTATGGTGCGTAATACACAGGATGGAAATTGTCAGTGAACTTAACATCACCCAGTTTTCACTTATCACACTCATAACGATAGCCCAAGCAGTTGTAGCAGCATGCAATTACCCCTCTTCCAATCATTTGTGAAGTACAGGGTCTTGAAGAGAAAGATGGTGCTATGCAAAACTGCTGCTGTGTTTCCCCACAGGATTTTGTGCTTTGTGGAGCCCTCATAGAAAGCCCAGTTTTCCACAGATAAGGATTCATTACCAGCATAAAGATGTTAGTGGTTGAGTCAGGAATTGAATTCAAGTCTCCTGAATACTAGACTTACTCAGTAATAATCAAATACGTCTTTTTCTTTGGACAGGTGTGTCCACAACAAATTTACAGTAGTCACACTTCAGATACCGAAAAATCAAAATACCTCTGAATATTGGGTATGGTATAGTACCACAGCTGGCCTGTTTTGAGGCTCACCAGGCTGATTGCTTTTGGAGAATACCTGAGAATGAGTTAAAAGCCTGATCCAAATTTGGAGGCACAGCTGTATTACCTCAGTGCTGAACCTGAAATAATGTCCACGATATAGCTTATTAGCTCAGATGCAGCATCACAGCTGTAGCTGGCTTCCTTTGGCCTTGCTGGGATTACAGCAGATAAGCTCATGTCTTCCAAAATATGGCATAGACATCTCTTTAAATACAGGTCTGGAAAGCCCCTGTTCAATCAACAAACGTATTAAGACTTTAAAAATGCTAGGAATTTGACGTGAAAGGGCTAGTTTTCATAAACCGAAAAAGCAGTGTTTATATGTTTCTTACTTGATCTTGCCAATACTCTTGAAAGACTTCCATAGTACTTCATACTGAGTACTTTTAGGAGAAGCTTTTTGTGGGCAAGCATTTTGAACCTGATAGTCAGGACTGAGGAGTATGAAACCTAGGACAGTTAAAATAAATAAAGCCTTGGCCTTTTGAGAAAGCTGAAATAAGCCTACTTCTCTGTTATATCAGGAATAATTATTACCTGTTGAGTCCTTTTCAGTTTCACAGCTGAGAATGAACTGGTCCTAAAGAAAAGAGACACACAAAGTTGTTAACTTACAGAGATTTCAACTTTATTAGTCATTGAAGGCTACATAGTCATGGATCAGGGTCATTGCATTGGTTGCTATGTATCAGATGTTTTGCATTTAGCTTGCCTCAACGTGAGTTATTTTTAATTTAGAAATTTATTTTGTCATGACTTCTTTCAGTTATGCTGTCATTAAACCAATTTTAATTATGCTGTTCTTGTAGGATAAAGACCACCTGATTCGCATAGTGCTCACTCCTGGTTAGGATATCATAATCTGATTGTTGGTTAATCACATCTTGTGCTCTTAAATCAGAAAAAAATATTTATTCTAGAATATACAGTGCAGATAAAGAAAAAAAAACCCATGGAGGAAGTAATGTTATTATACTGAAAAGTTTTTGCAATAAAATATGATTTTACTGCATAGGAGGGAAATGGTCAATGTAGTCTGTAGGCCAGATCTCTGTTGCTTTATCAGTTTAAGTATGGAGTTTCATACCTTCTCTATGAAACCTGAATTACTATACATGGAAATTAAAGTTTGATCTGCACCAACTCTAACTAACTGAATCAATATCCTTTGGCTGGTGCTATTTGTTGAGGTTGTTCAGAAATATCTTTTAGTAAGCATTTTGCAGGTAATCATTCTGCATTTAAAAACCTTGTCAAAGAAAGGTTTTTGAAAATACATAGTATATACCTGTGTCTCATTAATATACCTGAAAGTTTAAGCTGGATATCCTGCTTTTGTTAAATCAGTGCTTCATACCTGGGGCAGCTGTTGAAACATGGATATATACCTAGCATACATACGTATATATGGATATATACAAAACATATATCCATGAACCTTTCTCTTCCTTTCCTCCCACTTTCTCCATCCTCCCCCACATATAATACAAAACCAGGTGTATAAAAGCTAATTTGTTTCAGGGTTAGGCGTTATGGGAAATATTTACAGCATTTTAGGATAGTACCAGCGAATACTAGTGAGTGATTTCAACCACTAACCTCTTTTTCCAGTTTTGTGGGTAGTATCATGAGCTTTTGCCCTTACCTGGCATTTTCTACCAACTCCAATTCCGAACTCTGCAATTGTCTGCCTGTTTTGACTCGGTATTTTTTGCAGGTCACATGCACTCCTTGTCTTTGGGAAATCAGTTGCTTACAGATTTCAAAAACACGTGGGACCCTATGAAAGAAAGTTTTACCCGTTGAAGTTCTGTAGTACCACACAAGGGATCTGCTTTAACTCTTCAGTTCTTTTCCTGCCCCAGAATCCCTAGACACAGAATTTCCTCTTGCTTGGTAGGAACACCCCCAAAAAATCTTTTACTGACCTAGAACTTGAATTCCTATGCACTCTTCAACTGGTGTTTCAGCATCTCCTATTATTCATATGCAGACCTAATTCTCTGAGCTGTCTCTTATCTCCCAGGAAGGATGGACTTGCTGATACAATTACTTTTTGCAGATGCAAGTCAGAGGACTAGCTGAGCTCGGTAGCTATTATTTACTCTTTTCTCTGCTAGTTGGGGATGTATGTGATGCATTGTATTTTTGTTTACAATTTATATGTTTTATGCTTTTATTTGATCTTTTTTTTTGTTTAAAGAAGTATTGCTACTATAGCAACACTGATTCTTACAATGTTTTTAAATAAACATATTTTCAGTTAACATATTTGGCACTACTATTTTTTTCAGTTTTTTTTTTCATTTCTGGTGATGAGTGTTTTGTTGTATAGGTTAGAGATTATAAATACAGTAAGAAGAGTAATAGATGTTATTTTTTTCTTGCTTACAGAGTTCAAAGCATTAATTGTTTTTTTATTTTCATGAGGAAAAACTGTTCATACCTTCTTGGACATTTTGGGCTTCACTAAAGTGATACAAAAATTGCCATTTGCCTCTGACAAGAAGGTATATCCTTGGAGATAGCCCACATTGAGATAATAAATATTCTTGAAGTAAAGCTTGAAGTTATGCCTTTAGGTTAAAGATTGGAAACAAATATTGCATATAAAATGAATAGAAGTCAACACAAGTTGACTTATTTTCTTTTCCTGTAAACTCATAAGACAATGCCAGCCACTGGGAGTGAAGAATCATTGTTCAGAGCAGTGTTTGTCTGCCAGATGTTGTCTTCAGTTCAGTGTTCTTCACTAGATTTTGGAAAGGAGCTGTAATTCACCTTGGATTGATAATTGTATCTCTATCTGGATCTAGTTTTTTTGAATGGACCCGGCAGTAGAGATTTTTCATAATCTTTTCATACTTAATCAGCCAGTAAGTTGACGGCTTTGTTTTGGTCTAAGCACCTTATGTACTTTTTTGTTCCTACTTATCTTTGGCTGCCTGCTGTCTGCTCAATATGAGCATTTAATCAAAGCGCTCTTTGCGGTACCACCAAGGCTTTTGTAGGGACCCCATGTGACATCTTTAGTGATCATTTTGCTTTGACAAGTTTGCATATAAGAACAAGACTTTTTCCTCTCTGAGCTTTGACTGAGACACCCCTGCCATACCTTCTGTTAGAGTAAATCAGTTTGGGTATGTATATCTAGAGAAGTATGAGGTATTTAGATGTACTTATGCCTTCTAACCCAAAATAAAAAGTTAACGGTGCATTAGCCAAGGAATTGTGTTAGGAAGGTTAAAAGGATATGTTGTCTGGTAGCCTCTGTAGAAAGAGTAACTTGTGCAGTAAAAGTAAAAAAACCCAAACAATAAATTACAATGTTTCCTTCCTATTTATGCAACCTACCACAAGCTTTTTCAAGTCCGTGGGAGTAAGCTTGCAGTTTATTTTTCCTGATGTCATGGTTTAACTCCAGCTGGCAACTAAGCACCACGCAGCC
>NW_008796165.1:7707747-7712325 GCF_000699145.1 Aptenodytes forsteri | reverse complement strand
ATGCTGAGCATGACGTCATATGGTGTGGAATATCCCTTTGGCCAGTTGGGGTCAGCTCTCCCTGCTGTGTCCCCTCCCACCTTCTTGTGCACCCCCAGCCCACTCGCTGGTGGGGTGGTGTGAGAAGCAGAAAAGACCTTGACTCTGTGTAAGCATGGCTCAGCAACAATGAAAACATCCCGGTGTTATCAACACTGTTTCCAGCACAAATCCAGAACATAGCCCCATACTAGCTACTGTGAAGAAAATTAACTCTATCCCAGCCAAAACCAGCACACCTGAGTACTTTCAGAACCTTTGCAAAGCTCAGAATTTACCTGATAATCTCTGCTAAACTAGTGCTTGTCTTCTATTCTGCAAGTTTTCTTGAACATGAATATCCTCTCACAGTTTGGAGACAGACTCGTGACAAGCAGTCTGTTGCTCAAACTGTAGGAGGAAAGTAATTGAAGAGACAATTACTTTAAAGATGCTTTATCTCAAATTGGTTTTCTAAATAACAATGCAACGTTACTACTTTTTAGAACTAGACCAAGCTGTATGAGAAAGCTGTCTGTGATAATCAACATTTTCCTTGTTCTGCTTGACCTTTGAAATAGGTAATGGTGACAGTATGGGCACAGTACCTGAATGTGAGGCAGCAGGTGTGGTTGGTACCATGCCGGGTATTCTCCCAAACCCTGGGATTTGTAGTCTTAACATAATTTCTTCCATTTCTTTTCAGATCATGGTGACTATGAATTAAGTACCTTTCAGATTGACAACACTCTGCAGTATGTTTAGATTCTCAGGGTCATGCCCAATCCTTGCTGCAGGATAGATGGCTGTGAAGATCAAAATGACAGTTGTGTTTTCTTCTTTTTCTTAGCATTTTTTAAGCCAGTGGAGCTGGAATTCCAAGTTCCTACCTGCTGCTGCCTGTAGGATTTTTAGAATGGCCATAGAGCATTCAGAGCTGATAGCAGAAATAACAAGTCTTCCTGAATATCAGTGCTGCTGAAGCCTAGGGACAATGATAGAAGGCCTTTATTTAAAAAAAAAATTGAAGAACAAGAGAACATAATCGGCTACTAAGACTATAGATTTCTACAAATGCTATCATATAAAAGAATTTTGCTAAAATGACGCTGCAGTTTTCTCATTTGTGAAGAAGACACTGTTATTGGCATATCCTCCATAAGTGTTACTTGTCCAAAACGTGAGTTAAACAATGTTCATCTAGAGACTTGTTATATTTAGGGGCTAATAGGAGTTGCTGTCGGTCATCTGAATGAATTTTTGTTTGTTGCAAACTGTACCGAGAGTTCAGATTCACTTCTTTGTATGCGTTTACAATAACAATACTGCTCAAGGCTGAAGCAGCTCTTTGTTAGGATACCTGGAAACTTTTCTTGGTCCCTGGATGATGGGAATCTGGCTATTAGATCTTTACACCGTAGAAATTTTCAGTAGCAAAATGTATCCTAATTTTGTTCTAAAATAAGAATCTCATAACAGAATGAGAGGCGTCTTGATGACATTTGTAATATTTAAAGACAGACTTCTACAAAGTTCACTTGCAGTTCTTGTATCTTTTCACGTTACCTTACCTTTCTAATTGGCTATCCTTGTTAGGCAATAAGTCTGATTATAAGAACGATGCAGGTTTTCCAGGCAAATTCACTCTATATTTTTCTATGTCTGTTTTAATGCGGCTGTGCTCTCCTGCCTACTGTAGCATGAGAGTAGCTGCCGGCTGCTAACTCTGTGGATTCTGAAGTTTGTCACAGCTGGAAGCTGGGCTCATTGCTTACCCAATTCAAAGATTAACTATTACTTACTGAAGAGGTACCTTCCTCTAGAAACTGCAGTTTTTAAAGAAAATGTACCTAAATTTGAATGGTGTTTATTGTAGCAAATAATGTTTTCATCTTTGCCTAAATGCTGGCTTTACCCTTTGAAATTAAGAATAGCAAGAAGCTCTGGAAGTTTCCAAACTCTTCCTCCTAAGAATCCCAGTCCCCTGTAACTGATTCAATTCATTTTCACTAGTTTGATGTGAAATATATCCACGATGACAATAGTGATGAATACAGATACCAGAAGGCTCTGTCCAGGTTTTATTTTAAAACCTTATATACTTACAGAGATTTCAGACACCTACAGATTTTATACCTGATAGAAAATTACCATTAAAGTTTAATACTGTGGTAAAAGTAAATCCTAGGGATTTGCTGGAGACTCCAGGAGTTTAAGCTGTGAAGTATTAGAATAAAATAGCTGTCTTACCTATAAGAAAAATAATTGACAAAATAAGACCTACAGTCTGCAAAAATTTTTTTGCTAAGTTACTTTTGCCTTTGCTTGTCTTACCTAACCTTTTTTCAAAGGAGAATCTGGTCTCCTTAAGTGTAATGTGCAGGATGTACTTCAGTTAATTCTCTTCTTTCCCTTTCAGTTTGTTTCAGATTGAAGTACTATTTCCCTTCCCCACAAGGTTCTGTCATATATCTTTGCCTTCAGTCAGGAAAATCTACTTAGGGCTCCCCAGTTGTGAGGACAGTATCTCTTTATTGGCCAGAGGACTTATGGCACAGTGTGACATAGTTCTCTCCATCTGAAGATGGTAGTGTATTCTCAGCAACACTCGCTGCATCTGCTGAAGAGACAAGCGTGAAGCCACGTCTTACAATCTAGTAATACAGCAATGCAGGCTCTTTTTCGGCCAGTAGTCTGGCCTTTTCTTTATCACCCAAGGAGAACATGCCAGAAGAGACATAATGCTGTTGTGCTATATAATAACATGAAGTTCAAAGACTGCAGTTTTGCATGTTTAGAGATTAACTAAAGATAATATAACGCAAAATATAACAACAGTACATTCTGAATATTCAAAGTGCTGTGTAATAAAGAGCATGCAAGGAGAGAGTAATATTATTTAATGACTATGAATTATAGGCTATTTGATGATTTTATTCTCATTCCTGAATGGCTACATTAGGCCAGGAGGAGCAGATGGAAACTTTTTGCTAGGACACAGTTACTTGACAGCTTTCTTCTGCATCATGTAAAGACTCCATTGGCAGATTTTCTAAATTGTCAGTTAGGCGGAAAGGGAGCTGTAGCTCTGTCTTCTGCCTGCTTTTCCTACACTGTCTTATGGTGGCAGTATTATGAATGTAATCTTTTCTAGTTTCTTCATCTTTGTCTAAGTGGTGTTTCCCAGCTATCTTTTAAGAATTACAAGAAGCCTATTACTGTTAGCTGAGACTTACAAGTGAGCATTTACCAGGAGGCGTTCAGTCTTCATACTGCTCTACTCAGTTGACTCCCTGCCTTCCATTCTTTCACTTTGGTGCCTGGCAGCTCATGATTCTTGGTGGAGATCTGCAGGTTTTCCCTGAATTTTTCTTTGTATCCTTGATTCCATGTGTTGGATTACAAATGATTAACTTGACTAACTGCGACAGGTATATGGGGGCTCTTAATCAAAGTGGCACTGACCTGAAACTGAGGAAATGGTTTTCCTGTGGCTGCTGTTCTGAATTACAGGCTGCATGATGCAGAGGGATTAGTTGTACCAAGTGACACGATCATGGCCATACAGATACACAGATGCCCCATCCAGGTCTAAGTTTGCCTCTGGTGTTACCAGCCTTTAAGCAAATTGTATCAGCATGCTGGTAAAAAACATCTAGCTGAAAATATCATAAGTAGCAATTTTACATTTAAAGAAAACAGTTTAAATGCTGCAGATTGCTGTCTGTGGGTAATTATTCAGTCCAAAACAAATAACCTTGAGGTTGCAAATAATAATTTTGCTAAAACATAATAGCATGCATTATTTAATATCTCACTTTTTGGATTATGATAAAGTAAGAATAGGTCTAAACTCTCTTTGTAGTACTTTTCAAAGAGCGTAAATTTCAAATTTCTTCCCTGGAAAGACTGGGGATTTATATGCCGAGTGTTGACCTGGATATACATATTTTTTAATCTGGGATTTATATACCTCTGAAAATATGGGTATATAATAGAAAGCCTGAGAGACCCTTTAACTGTGGTGTCACTAATACATTGATACAATTTGTTACCTCAGCTAAGGTGTTTTGCCTCAAGAGGTGGAATACATTTATGTATGGAAAGGTCAGTTTTAATTAATAAGCTGTTTTCATCATTCAGGGCCAATATGAATTGCTTGTAACATTTGTGTGAAATAGTTTTCAATATAAAAATAAAACAAATTGAGCTTTATGTTACATTCATCATCCCCCGTAACCCATTTAAATGTCAAAAAATCAGGACAGACCAGAAGACTATTTCTAGAAGCCTTAGTAGCCCTATTTATCAGAGTGAAATAAGATATTATCATCCCATTATTCCATCACATGCCTTCTGCACTTGAAGGCGTACACATTTCTTCTAGTTTTCTGTAACACAGAAGATAGTTTTTCTATTGTTAAATATTTGTTGTCCAAACAGTAAATAGTGAAGAAAATGCTGAGCCAATGTCAGAAGAAGGAACAGCTAGTTATATTATTGTGTATTTCTTTCACTATACTATACTAATAGTATATATTATACTATATATATAGTATA
>NW_008796165.1:7651130-7707457 GCF_000699145.1 Aptenodytes forsteri | reverse complement strand
ATGAAATAATCTCCACATTTTTAAAAATTTTTCTTTATTTAAGTTCTTTTTCTGAGCTTTGTTTCCTAAGAAAGCAAGACTCAGATAATCGCATGCCTCCATGAGTGTATGTCTCTCCCTTCTAATAATTTTCAAATTTCAAATATGAGTGGGACTTAACAGTCTTAAAGGTTCTAAGTTCATTTAAGATGCATGAAAATAGGCAGCGGGATAGAGGAAAAGGATCCCATTAATGCCCATAGTGAGGAAGATGCTGCTGAGGATTATGATAAAGTAAGATGCTGCTGAGGAGTTTAATTATAGGGAATCCATGCAGAATATATGTATTAGAGAGCTCAGTCAAAAGAAGTGGATCCAGCCGAATATTGGACTATTGCATACGAGAGTGTTCAGGCACAGGACATGCATGTGCAGGAAACCAGGCTGTGTGGTTTGTTACTTAGAGAAGCTTTAACATATGATGCCGTTATTATATCCAAATTCTTAAACAAACTTTGAAAAGAAAGTCTTCATTTACTGGTGCATATGTTAAATGGTGCAAATTTCATGTTATGTAGAAAAGCATGGGGGAATATCCTTCTACTGGTTTTTACAGTTTTTTGTTTTATGCTTATGCTTTTTTTTGCTTTTACTGCAACAGGTAGTGCCATAGGAAGTGATGATATCATAGCGGGGAACGTGAGCAAGTACACTGTTCTCCCAGCTGGTTATTGTGGACAGCTTAAAAAAGGACATCTTATATTTGATGCCTGTTTTGAAAGTGGTAAGCATTTTGAGCATTATTTTATGTTACGGAGTTGTCTAATATATTAACACTTTTAACTATAGCACTCATCTTTATAAAAGTGTCTTAATTCTAAAGAAAACTTGCATTAAATACTTCTTAACTCACTGATTCACTTCAGTCAGAGTATGACATAAAATCAGACTGTTCAAATGTAAAAAGGGTTGTGAAGTTTGTTATTACCTACAATGTACATTTCATCTGGTCCATCTCTTACCACATGTAGATACATAACTGGGTTTTATTCTATTGTTATATACAGTATCTGTAGACCACTAATCAAAGATGTAGCATTTAAAATATGTTATTTTAAAATCTGATTTGGAAGTTTTGTGGGGAAGTTAACCTCGTAAAGTGCCAAGCCCATCCTTGCATAGTTAGAAGATTTTACAAATGTACCTGCTGTCTTTAAATATATTTCTCTGTGTTTCTTGTGGCCTAATTCTGTACTGCTGAGGTTAATGGAAGTTCTGCCTCTGATGTCAATAGAAAGAGAATTAAACTTTAGGAAGCTACTGCAAATTGAAAGAGAGATTATTTTTACAAGAGTTATAATTAGCATATTAATTTAAAGAATATTTTAAATCATGTATGTTTATATGCGTGTGGGGTATGTAGGTAAATATATATATGAATATGTAGCATTGCTTAAATTTTTGTGTTACATATATGTCTGTCTCCAGATTTTCAGCTTAAATCTATTATTATTGGCTTACAGACCTACAGAGCACTGTTAAACACCATATGTACAAAAGGCGTTTGGCAGGATAAACTATAGTTTTCAGCATGGTTTATGTGAGAGGTGCTGGTGATGCCAAAACTGCTACACTGTCTTGTAAAATGAGCTTTTTATGAAGAGTTATGTCCCTTAGGGTAGAATACTGGCTGCCAGTTCCTGGATAAATATTAAATTGAGTTATTTAAATCCTTTGATTATATTATGTAAAAGGTGTAAATGATGCAGTGAATAATAAAGAGTATCTTATTTTTAAGGTATGTCTCTGAAGGTTCAGACAATAGTTACGTATTTTTAAAAATACTTTGGATGCTATTTCATAATAGTTATGGTTTTATGAATTTTTGTATCAGAAAATGGCTTATGAAATTAATCAGTTGGCCAAGCTGAGAAATTTACTTTATTGTGTTAAGCTGCTTTGCAATGAAAAGGATCAGTAGCAGCCATCAAATTATTTGTGAAGTAATGTGAATCATTGCATGATGCTTTAATTCCGGTTTTTGAACAATAGAATTAATTATATTTTGAAACTAAAACATTTATTCAGTTCAAAGGTAACCTTCATACTTTATATACTTTGACAATAATAGCATGTGATAGAGGCAGATGCTATTTGAAATACCGTGTTTATTTACATTGTAGCATGATGAGGCTGTGATGATGCTTTGCATATTCAGACACCTCCAAAATACAAATATGAATGAAATTAGTACCTTCATTTACTTTCTCATGATGATGATGTATTTGCAAGAATGATAATAATATTGTGTACACTTCATATGTAAATTCACTTTATCTTTTGTTGTATGTCAGCCAAGTAATTGCTTAGAGTACCTTAACTGGTCAAAGCAAATTAACTGATTATTGGATATTTTATGAAATTGTTATCAATGCTAAAATCTATCTCTTCCTATTATCCAAACAGTAGTATACAACATTTATACAGTAGTGTATTGATGCTCTTTAAGTACCACCTTAAAATGGTAATTTCCTATTGGAATTGCCTTTTTCAAAGAACAGATTATAAAACTGATCCCACCTGGAGTACTGCATCCAGCTGTGGGGTCCCCACTACAAAAAATACATGGACCTGCTGGAAGAATCCAGAGGAGGGACACGAAAATGGTCAGAGGGCTGGAACACCTCTGCTATGAAGAAGGGCTGAGAGAACTGGGGATGGAGTTCTTCAGTTGCCTGGAGAAGAGAAGGTTCTGGGGAGACCTTATTGTGGCCTTTCAGTATATAAAGGGGGCTTATAAGAAAGATGGGGACAGACTCTTTACCAAGGCTGGTAGGGACAGGACAAGGAGCAATGGTTTTAAACTGAAAGAGGGTAGATTTAGATTGGGTGCAAGGAAGAAATTTTTTACAATGAGGGTGGTGAGACATTGACACAGGTTGTCCAGAGACGTTTGTGGATGCCTCATCATTGGAAGTGTTCAAGGTCAAGTTGGACCTGGCTTTGAGCAACCTGGTCTAGTGAAAGATGTCCCTGCCCATGGCAGGGGGGATGGACTAAATGATCTTTAAAGGTCCCTTCCTACCCAAACCATTCTTTGATGCTGTGATTCTATGAAAACAGGTCACATTGATTTTATAATAATTCCAAGTTATCTTGGACCTAAATATATTTGTTATCTTATGGACCTAAATATACCTGAAGGAAATAGACTGTTTGGATATAATTTATAGATTTTTTCTAAGACCTGTGCTTTGTCTGAATGATGATGTTGTTACTAAACATGAGTATGTCATTGAAATCTATGATCCCTCATACTTAAGAGGTATTAAAGGTTCTTTACAGTTAAAGTTTTGTAAGGACTTATTAAATCTTTAAAAATAAACACAATGCAATTAAAAACCACAATACTTATACTATACAGTGATTATAACTCTATATCTAATGTAACTTTAGTAGAACTTTTGAATTGGTTTATATAATGTTTTCACTGCATATGATCTTGGTCTTAATGAAGCTATGTTAAGATGGAGCAAAACTGGCTGGACAGTGGTACCCATGGAGTATTTGTTGATGATTTGCTTTCAAAACAGAAGTTGTGTTAAATGTGATTCCATAAGTGGCTTTCCTCTCTTTGGCTGCATTCTGTATTTTCTTGAAAGATCTGGTTGATAGAACTGAGGGTTCCCTCCTAGACCTATTTTTCAATGACTATGATTTTATATTGCAGAAATGGAAGTAAATACCTTTCAGAATAGAGAAAGAGTATTAAACTTGTAGAAATCAGGAAAAAGATTAACACATACAGAAGAAATGCTATTTAATATGCTTTCATTTTTGTAATGGCTATCATTATTTTATTAAATAGTGTTGACAAGTATGAATTTGTTTGAGACAGAAGTGTGTTTTTATGTACTCTGAAAACTGATGTCCAGTTTGCTGTTTTGAAATGCCTTGCTTTCAAAAAATCATAAAAAATAGGATTGAAATGGGCATTGGGATTTCTTTTTAGTCCACTCTGTTGTTGAGAGGCAAAATACACTATTTTTGCCATTTCTGACAGGTATTTATCTATCCTTTTCAGACACTTTCAGTGAGGAAAGTTTCAATGAGAAAGCATCAATCCATTCTAACGCTGCAATTTGCTCAATATAAGAAACGTTTCCTTTCTGTGTAGAAATGTTCTTACCAAAAATGCATGAATTCTTGTCCAGTCCTGTAGGCACAGAAAGCAGATTATTCCTTTCTTCTTCGACTTAATAGAAAGCTGCTATCATATCTTTCCTTGGCCTTTCCCTCCTCAGGTTAAATAACTGCTATTTTTTTCAATAATTCCTTAGTGGTCACATTTTCCAAATTTTCTATCATTCTTTATTTCCTCTGGTCTTTCTCCAGCTGTTCCATGCCTTTCTTGACAAGCAACGGTCCAAGGTGAACATGATACTCAGATAAGCTGGTGCCAATACTATGTAGAGTTTATTACATGACATGCCTTGCAATCTATTTACTTCTGCTATATGACAGTCCAATCTTTTTCACAATAGCATGGCACTGTTGACTTCTATAAAATTTATGATCCCTTATGCTGCCCAGATCCTTTTCAGAAGAAGAGCTACCTAACCAGTTTGTAGTTTGCACTTAACTTACCCTTAATGAATCTAATACTAGTGAAAGAATCATTGCTGTAAAATAAATACAATTATTGAAAATGAAGAATGGTGGTTGAACCCTTTATCTTATAATAACAGACAGAGGAGTGAGGGAGAGAGAGAATTATCAACTTGCTAGTATGTCAGGAATTTGAATTTGTGTTTCCCATAGTTCAAGCTAGTGTCCTAACTGGAATCTTCCTTGTTATCTTTATTAATATTTAAGAATATATATGGCCAAAAAACTTTTTACACTGGTTTATCATTAGCATAAAAAAAACTGATGAAAATTCAGATTTCTTGCATACCATAACATAATTTTTGGATAATGTCAATTTTCACAAGAAACATGAGTTAGTTTCAGGGAAAAATGGAAGCACAGTAATCTATGCATAGAACCAATTTAAAGGAAATAAATGTCACATTTGAAATGTATACATTTGGTCAGTAGTAATTCCTTTTCCTATTATTCATTAATGCATTAAAGTATTAACAAAGTTTCAGTTTAGCAGCAATGCAGTACTGTACAAATGTTCATCTCTCATCCTATCTGTTCTGGCAAAACTGGGAATTTTGCAGAATATAGTGCTTCAGGAAAAGGATGTATTCATTCTTGCTATACAAAGAAGTCCTTCCTGATTGAGTCAGGCCCAGATTTTGATGTAAAAATGTTCTTCGGGGGATCTGGCATCTTATACTCAAGGCGAATTGATATTTCAGATATTTTATTTTGTGTGGATCTGAATGACTTTAAAGTTTAGTTTAGCCAGCTGCCCCTACTGTCTTGTGTTAGCTTAGTGCATATTATTTCTGATGGCATCAATTTAGTAAGCAGCCTCTTTGGTGTTATGACTAAGGTTTGTTTTTATTTGCTTAGTCATTTTTTCCTGTACCAGATGTTTTTGGAGATGATACCTCCAGTGCTGGGAAACAGCTTTTTCTGGTAACTTATGTAACTGCAGTAGCTTTGCTTCTGCATGAGGTAACATTTAATTTATTAATTTTACATGATACACATGAAGCCTTTCACATGTATTTTGCAAAGTGAACAAAGAAAACATAAAGCGAATGTCTCAAATCTTAAAGAGAGACCACTATTTTTATGGCACTGATGCCAGTTCAACCCTTTGCGCAGAGTGCCAGTCTCATTTTCTGGCTCTGCAAAAAGGAGGATGAGTTTTGGCAATGAACCCAAAGCATGGGAACTTCAAGGATTTGACCATAGCTTATGCAGGCTGCAGAAATGTCATTTATGTCAGGATTCTGAGAAAAGAAATATAACTGCCAGTGACATAACTTTTCTTCCAAGACCAAAAGCAAGGCTGAATAGGCCAGAACACAGTGAGTTGTATTAGAAACACAATTGCAGCTATCCTGTAGCTCTGAAATGAACCATGAAACATCAGAAGCTCTTGGTCATGGATATTTTTCTTTGTTTTTGTGTTGAGATTGAAATCTGCAGATTAGAGTTTATGCTCTCCTGTGAGAGCACTGGTGATTGACTAGATTCTCTGAGTGTTGAAGCAGTTTGAGTTCAGGTTCCCTGCACACTCACCTCGTATAAATCAGGAGAAACCTCAAACATACTGGATTCTTGTGGTAGTCTAGAGGATGCCATCAGACAATATAGGTGACGTGCTCTTTAAAATACCTCATCTTGGACTGTCTACAGTTCATCACCACCTATTGTAGCAGGGTACAAAGCATGGCTCACACTGTCATGCATTCAGGCTGTATTTCTACCACTGCTACAGAAGTATACCTTCAAAAAGTCTGTAAGAACTGCCATCCACTCAGCAACCATCTTCAGTGCAGTGCTTATAGTGCTTTGACAGGACCAAAGTTCCTCTAAGCTCAGAATACACCTGTGCCCACAGATGCATCCAGACCCTTTTTCTCATTGTGCAAAGACTGTTTGCTGGGTGTAGCCACAAGTTGCCTTCACGGCTCCGTCACAGAGTGCTTTCAAGGTGGGCTCAAAATGGCTATAGCTTTGCCTCCCCAGGCTCTTGATGTAGAGAACTGGCGTATGAAAAACTTCTGTTGACGCTGCTAGCTGTGGCTTCACTGAAGAAAAATGCAAGGGAAATTCAAATATTGTTCCTTTTGTTTGGTATCATCTGGCTTGCCAGTCACCACAGATGTATTGCTTGGTCACTCTTGCCTGTACGTACTTCTGAATTAACCACAGTGCCTTCTGTCTTGCCTGGTAGGATGGCATAGGGAACATGGGAGGAAGCTGGAGTTAGGTGGTAGACTGTGGTGTGTTGTGAGGATGGTTATAGTGATGGAACACAGAACAGGAAACAAAACCCTAAAAACCCAAGCTCGACAGTTTCTACTGCTTGTGGCTCAAATTGCTTGTTTTATAATTATTTTTGAGGATTGAAGGAACAGTGTTGGCTCACAGAGGTTTGTAAATCTCAGCATTCATACTGTTAAATACAGGGGCTTTTTTTAAGGTTTTGAAAATACATATTTTGGCTTGTTAGTCAAATATAATGCTGTTTAAATGTTAAAAAATACTGTGTTTCTTGAAATTAGAAATGAAGCTGCCGTCTGCTTTTATTCTCATTTCTACCAAAAAGTGGAACTCCGCCAAGAGTCATTAAATCTTCTATCCTTTGGATGAATTCTTATTTTTTTATGAAAAAATGTTATGATTGGGTAATTTGTGTATTGTGATTTATGTTCAAAAGGTTGTAATTAAAGTTTTGTAAAATTTTAGATTAAATCTCAATTACTGTAAACCTCATATTATTATGTTGACTGATGTACCACCACCTTGCAGTGAAAATGATTGACAAACATTAGTCTTTTCCTACAGCAGGTTTATCAAATATTTTGTATTAGAAACCTGATAAAAAATTTCAGTGTTGATGGATTGCAGATGATATTAATCAGTTGGAAAAAGTTAAGGTCTACAATGTAATAAGAGATCTCATGTGACTGAGAAGTACCCTCGTATCATTTTTGTTAAGGTTTTAAATATCTTTCTATATTTCAAAACCAGGATAATGTACTTATAAAACACTTTGCACAACACTCAAAATTGCGGTAAGTGATTGTAATTCCGCTGATCTCATTGTAACCACTTACCGGCGTGAAATAGGCCATTGAGCTTTACCATGAAAGATATCTTTTGAACAAAAGCAAAGATACTATAGGATGAATTGCCCTTTGGGGGTGCCTATGTCCCAATTGCTAAGACTTGACAGGTAACTTTAGACAGCTAAAATTAGGTGAGATTAATCTTACTTGTGATTAATAAAATACTGTAAAATTTGAGTGGCAAAACATTTTCTGAAATGGACATTATTGTTTGTAAATAGTTTAAAAATGGAAATTAAGACGATACAGAAGACGACACCATTAGCATTATGTTCAAAGAAAAACTGAAATCCACCCTAGGAAATAGTTGCATTTTGGCTGCCTAAGATACAATTGTAATATGCTTCCAAAATTGTTAAACAAGCTGATCCTGCGTGTGTTTACTTTTAGGTGAACAGAAACACCCTTCTTCACCTTGATTTCAGTGGCACTACTATGGTATCCTAGAACAGGAATAAAGCAATACAGGCAAATGTAATAATGGCACATTAATAGAAATAAAAAGGGCAAAAGCTCTTTAAAGCTACTTTCTTCCAGTGTAAACACTTTTAGTAGTAGATGAAACTGTTTTGGAGCAAAAACTAGTTGTTATTGCAAATTTCCTGTATTATGATATGTCATGTTTAGCTAGAATCACTAAGTCAGGTAGACTCTTTTGGCTTTCACTTCTATGAGAATGCTCATATGCAATGTGGAAACAAAAGAAATGAAAGTCGATATATTATTTCAGTAATGATGTCTGTTTTCAGCCTACTTTTGTGGCATCGAGGTGTGTCTGATTAATGAAACACTTTATTTAGTTATTTCCTTATTTGTTGACAGTAATTTATACCATATTTCACATGAAATTATTAAGTGGTTATTGCTACCAGTAGGGATAATTTAACAAACGTTTCCCTTTTCTGAAAATGTCTGTTCCCAGTTCAGAGCAGTGTTATTCTATCAGAGTATCAATACCTTTGGACTACTGCAAGTTAGAAGTCACAAAAAAATTAAGAACAAAAGATTGATTTTAATTTTTTGTTTGTTTTTTAATGATGACCCTAGGCATAGATTAATGGATGTAGCATGCACAAAGTGATATCAGTTAACATATATGACATTACTCAGATGTCTCAAACTCCGGAAAAAGCATGTGAATGATTTATGGTATTGATATTAATCTCTTTCCAGTAAATGCATTACTAAAGTTACATGGGAAATTGATGTTACTGCTGTAATGCCAAATTAATTTCTTTCTTGCTAGGTCAGCATTGCAAATGGAACTAAATATTAACCTTTTAAATATCTAAACAGAATATAGTATGGGAGACATTTTTACAAATGGGGGAGTGATACCAGCTAACAAATACAGCATTAGTCAAGTATCTTAACTTGTGGGAAATAGATATTAATGACTTGTGGAGCTAATAACAATGCAAGAAGAATTAGTATAATAGCATCAGTAAAGAATTAGGATGTTAATTGTAGTTGGTGTGCTGATTATAATGTTCACAGTCAGTTTATCTTCTCATTATCATGCTACCTTCAAGACCTAGCCTTTCCCTCCTGCATTTCACCATGTTTGCATCTCCTCAGCTAGTATACAAGCACACATGTTGATTTGCTGTTTGACTGACCTGAGGGGGACTGGAATAAACAGCTGGAAATGGAAGCAGAAATGTCTTAGATTGGATAATTGTAAGTTCAGAGCAGATTTTCAACAGCCTCTGTATGAGGAACAACCACGTAGAGTAGGAATCCTTAGTCTGGAAGAGGCAACTGAGGAAGAATGTATTAGAGGTCTGTAAAATCATGATTCTTAGTCAAAATGCCAATGAATATGAAACAGTGGTTCCCTGTCTGTTCTCTTTGTACAAAACTAAGGGCCATCAAATGAAACTAGCAGTTAAGGTGTTGAAAGCAAACAAAGGAGAAGTGTTCCTCACATATTGTTTAATTAAGCTGTGGAGCTTCTTCCTGCAGGATGTTGTGGATGCTAAAAGTTTACGTGTCATGCTTTCAAGGAAAAAAAACAACTGACAAGACTAGGGAAGAAAAATCAGTTGAAAGCTACTAAACACTGACACCATCTCTGGCTCAGAAGGTTCATAAACTGAACATTGTAAATTGGGGAATTGTTCTGGGGAGGTATCTTCAAATGATTGCTTTGTTCCCATGCTCTTCTCTAGGGATCCATTTCTGGCAGTTACTGGACTAGACCTTGATCTCACCTGATAGATACATCTGGTTAAGTGGTTAATAACTTTTAGTACATATGATAATCTTTTACTATTTTCTAAAAATAGATTACAGGTTATAGTTACAAGCCAAAATTGACATCATGCAAAACTATAATTTGATCAGATAATAGGAAGGAAAATCTTACAGTTATTGTTTCCATTCAAACTGATTTTCTTAGGAAGGTAATGGTTGAAGATGCTGTGCTAACATTAACAACAGTTGTCCAGAAACACACCCGATGCAGATCCGTTCTTAAGATTTCGCACTATACATTCCTGGTACTTACAATTCCATCAGACTTTCAGGTTTTGGTGGGGTTTTTCTAAGCTTGCTCTTTGACAGGGAAGGAATTAAAAAAAAATCAACAACAAAGATACTTTATACAAAGATGTTCAAGTCATTTTTGAGAATAAGCAGAAGGATTTTCGTATATACCAGGTTGTGAATTAAATTTTCCAGTTTCCATTTTTCTGGCTCTGTTCAAAATTTTCCATCTGGAAAAATGATAGAGGGAAGTATAAGAAAGAATAGCAATGTCCCTGCCAGTGTGAAGGAACATTACATTACACTGAACAAATATCCTTATCTGAATGTACAATCACTGAAATAAATGCAGCTGTGTTTATTTCAGCATAATCAGATATATTTGAATATAAAATCGTTGACATAAATGCAGCTGTGTTTATTTCAAACTGCACATGTTAATATGAACATGAATGTGACATCAGTTAATCACTCATGAATGTATAGAGGTATGTATATATACTGGCACAATAGAGGCCTGTGACAGTTGAAAGTATGAAGAAAAAACCCAGCTGAATTTGTGCTTTACCTAAAAATTTTTATAACAGCATTGGAAGTCACTGATGAGGAGATGCAAAATTCTTCTCATAAAAAACCCTTGGATTTGAATAAATCTAGTGTTACTCTATAGACTAACAGGTGACCTATTCTTCAGTTACTGACTAAGGAAATAATTGCTTTGAATAATTGCTTCTTAAAATAGAGAATTGTGTTAGTTTTCAGTGATTGCTAGGTCCAGGTCAATCTCTTCTGATGGGTGCAGTGCAGACCTTAACCTTACCTTAGATTTTTATCTGATTTTGAGCCTTAAAAAGAGCTGCCAACCACCCTCCCAGGATTTAATCTTGCTGGATTCTCAAACCCAGGGAAAATACAGTGAAGAGCAGTGCCAGTGGAAAAATTTTGGCATTGTTAATTTTGTTAGGGATGCTTCTCCTTGCTGTTTCCCCAGAGTAGTTCTCTGCCTTCACTTTCCTGTTTATATCCTTAACCTCTGTCTTTTTAAATCAGAGCCATTCAGAACTAGAAGAAATTGAAAAGTGTTCTTCACTCTGCTTATGCAGATGGTGCTATCTAGATTATCAGAAGGAATGGCTGTACTCAGAATAAAAGACAAAGTGGCATCAGAACAGTAAATATTTTGGAGCTAAGAGGTATTGGAAAGGCTTTATTTTCATCTGGGAGAAGGTTGAAATATTCTGCTAGACTAAATAGTGGTATTTTGTTCAGTTAGTTCAATAATCTGTAATATTATCCCTGTTTTGCAGAAGACAGCAGCACGAAAGACATGGTTCTTGACTGTCTAGCACCTTTTGTAGTAAATTTCAGCTGTGTGAAATGAGTGCAAAATGGCTGAGAAATATTAAAAGTGCTTTGCATCAGTTTCATATGAACCAAATGATGAATGAAATTTAGGAAATTTCATATCTTGTATTATGTCTACTAGATTTGATCAAGTAGTGGTGTTATAAAGAATAAGGGAACAGAAGGAAAGGGACTGAAGCAGTGAAAATGCGTTTGAAACGTTTGCATCAGGTTCTGCACTCGAGGGGACGTTGGCTGTGTTGCACAGCAGTGTGGTGCTGCTGTTTCTCTGTTACTGTGTGACATGCAACATGTGGTGCTGCTGATTTGCTCCGTACATGGCTTAGGCAGCACTAACTGGGAGAACAATATTTCTTTTACATGCTTCTTAGCTCCAGTTAAATGAATACCTTTGTATGATCGCTGCTTTTTTTTTTTTTAAATGAGTTGAAAACACTGGAAGAGGCTGCCCAGAGAGGCTGTGGAGTCTCCATCCATGGAGGTGTTCAAAACCTGGGTAGATGCAGTACGGAGCAACCTCCTCTTGCTGACCCTGCTCTGAGCAGAGCGGGTGGACTAGACAATCTCCAGAGATCAGAAATCACTTAGAATATTACCACTTCCTCCCCCGCCCCCGAAATTAGAATACACTTCAGATAGATTCTGTTCTTCTTGCTCTCTAAATTGTTTTAAAATTCTCAACTGCTTGCTGTTCCAAAGTTAACAAGCCAAATTAAGATCTTTGCTTGTTTGAGCTGCCACTGTAATGCAAGAAGAGACAAAACACTTGAAAACATAACGGTCTGTACTTTTGAAAGAATACTGGTTGAAAAACATACTTCAGAAGAGGTGTTTCTGCATAAACTAAAAGTATTTTTATTCTCGGATTGGTACTATCTGATTTTAGGAGAAAATGTTTTAGAATATTTTGCTTAGCCTAACAGGAATTTGGATACAAGTTATTAGATGGGAAACATACATTATTTTGGATACATGCAGAGCTTCATTGTGCATTTATGGATTCTGTTTAGTAACTTAATTGCCTTCTAGGTTCAGCCTTTAGTGTGCTAATTTTGATTTAGTGTTTGTATTTCTGAAAACAAACTGGGAGCAAACCATGTATTATCGATGTGTGTTCTTTAGACAGCTACTGGAATTCCAGGATCTACTACAATAACATAATGTGAAGGTAAATTACCATAATATATTAAGGGTTATTATTATATTCTAACAATTTTTGGTAGAATCACATCTCTCTTTCTCTCATCTGAAACTGTAAGATAACTTTTTGTTCATGAGAAGTATGATTTATTCTGTTTTTAAAAAAATCGGTTTTGAATGTTTATTGTTGCTACTGTACTACATTATGAATAATTCATTTTTAGAAACCTTTTCTGAGATTGTAAATGAATGTCAAATTTCTGATGTGAAAAACTTTTAAGCCTTTTTCATGAATGCAATATAAAAATATATAGAGCTAAGGGATAACACATCAAGATTTTTTTTTCCTTTCAGCATTTTAGTGGTCAGCTTAAGAAATTGTGTTCACAGTGATTTTTGAAATGGTTGACTAATAATTATTTGACATTTGTGTTCTTTTTTTGTCTTTCTTCTTATTTGCAGTTTTTATTTACTTCTATTAAGTTTTATTTATATAATGCTTTACATAATCTCTCATATTACTGTTAAGTTGTATGATGAAATATCTTCAGTGCTCTAATGATCATATAAATGCACATATACCTGCACTGAGCTGACTGCCACTTGTGTAGACACAGTCAAATTAGATTGCATAATGATGTTAGCACAGCCCAAAATGTCTTGAGACTGGATAAGACTGAGATGGTTAGTTCACTCTGAGTTTTGTGCTGTTATGGATACATTGCTGTCAGAATACCAGAGCTAGCTAATTTGTGTCTGAGCTGGGTAAGGTGATGTATGATGATGCACTTACTCCTCTGAAATGCGTTGTAGATGTACTCCTTATTAAACAGTAAAGTTAAGACCAAGAATAGAACAGCAATGTTACAATTAATTTATGCTTTCTTTTGAAAAATAAAACTTGATAGCAAGTTGAAACTTGACTTCTGGTTATTACTGCATGTATTTCCTGTGGTTCTTCTGTTTCAGTAGCCTCAGGATTGATCCATTCTAACTTATCCCAAAGACTTGTCATCCTCTTACTTGATTATCACAATGTTATCCTGCCTGTTATTTTTCTTTCCTCTCTGATTTTTGTAAATGTTATTGCTGAAGTATCTTCTTTTGTATGTTGAGAGAATGTTGAGCCCCACTTCTTGAGCCTGTACATTGAATGCTGTATCAAATTAAACCTTGTTATCCTCATCTCTAGGACTCTATGTTATCGGCCTTCCATTAGCATCTGTTTTCTTTTTCATTATTCCCATCTGTGTGCTCTTCTTTATCCTTTTGGATTTAGTGATCCATTTATTTCCTTCCCTCATATTTGCATTTGCATTTTCATCAGTAAACATTTTTGTCCCTCTTATTTCAGTCATGGTTTCCCATTTTCATGTGATTTCCTCTGCAAATATCCCTGCTATTCTTCCTTGAAAGATTTTCTTAAATCTGCCTTTCCAAAATTCTTTCTTTTTTTTTTTTTTTAATTTTTTCAATTTTTTATTTAAAGGAACTGGGATCTGGAACTGTTGTCCTGATGTTTGGTGATTATTTGTCCTTAATCAGTCTGCATGTTCTTTTGGACAGGAAATGTTTCTTACCAAAAACTTCAACTTCAACTGTGCACTTAAAATCTTTTCTCAAGCACAGGAGATCTATGTTGACAGATGCCAAATCTTCAGTGCCTGGTCCAGGGCAGAAATCAGTGGAAAAATTTCTGCAAAACTACAATTTCTGTTGGCTTTGGGTCAGATCATAAGCTTGTGAAACTCTATGAATTAATAGTCATGTGGCAATTGGGAAAATGTTGTTATTCAGTGGGCCAGAGGTCAGTAAGAGTGAATGCTAGAAGAAAGATAACCGATTAGATGGCATGAAAATAAGAACATTCTGAGTGATTACAATCAAGTTCAATTAAAAGTGTCTGTCCAATATGTCTGTAGTGTAACAATCATTATGACATCTAGATACTTTTTAGGATATGAATACACGACTTCCAAGACCTCTAATTTTATTTTTTCTTTAGAATATTAACCTAGTTAATAATAGTTTATGCTTATAATCTCTTACTGCAGGAGATCGCCATGTGCTTTACAAGGTGCTTTTGTTTTCATTTTATAGTTCAGAAATCTGAGGCTCACAGAAGTTAAGAGCTTCAGTGTTATACAGTAGAATCACCATTTGAAGCATTTTGACATTGTCTTCTTTGAAGTACACTAATTGGATTTAAGCCCACACCTTTGATTACTCTTTAAAGTTGAACAAAGTATGTGTCATCCTGAATCACGGTGGATAAGACGGACTTTCCTTTGTAGGGATGCTATTTTAGAGTCTGCCATGCTTCAACAGATGTTAGGAATAATAGATATTATTTCAGATGTAACATAACAATAACTGATATTATTTCAGCAGTACAGGAAAACGTAAATACTGTTGGAAAAATTGTGTTAGCTTACCTCCATTGACTCAGACTAATGAAGAATGAACCAGCTGAGTAAAGAAAGAGTAGGGAGAACAAGCATTATCTTTTGCAACTGATTCAGTTTTGGCTGATTTAACCTAGATGAGGAGATAAGCAATATTGTGTGCTTTGAGAGTACTGTAACAAGCTTTGTTAACTGATAATAACTGGAAGACATATGTTAAATTGTTGATTTATATGAGAAAGAAAGAATACTGAAATCAGAAAGTTGTATTGCTATTATTTGATAATTGTGATTTAGTCTTTATTACCTATGTGGCTTCATAGGGATAGCAAATACAGGCTAGCGTATTTTAGCAAAATAAAATTCCAAAGTGTATGAATTAGAAAATGTGGAGAAAATTAAGTATAGGTTGATTAATGCAATCCAGTGTGATTTTACTCTGGATGCTACATTTGAAAGATATAGTTTGTGAATTATTTCAAATCTTGCAGAAAGATTTCAAGACCAAGAAAATATAACCAAATAAAAGAAACTTATTTATTATTAATATTCTTAATTAACATGTTTTAGTCCTATAAAATAATCTTGTCTTGCAGTAATAGAGCCAAAAAAAGTCATTAGCCAATCATTACTCCTTTTTTATTATTGTTTGCCAGATGATAGCAGAAAAATGTCCTAATATGGTTTGGGTATCATTGTGTCAAACGCTTTGCAGAGGAATGTGGAGACTCAGTTCCTTATGAGAGTACTAGCCAGTGTAATTGTCCTGTAGTATGATACACAGGTGGTGCTACCTTGAACCACACAATTTTAATGGAGTGTGTTCAGGCTAAGGTCTGTTTGTGTGGGTTCTGATTCAGGTTGGGTTCTAGGCCTTACCAGCAGTAAGATACGGCAAGCCAATGCAAAAATAATAAGAGAGAAAAGGGAAAAAAGAAAGATACTAATGTCCATGTGACTGTGTAATCCCTGCTTCTGCAGGGGCCAAATCCCTCAGCGTGTATAGAATTGGTTTTTGCAAGTGAAGTTTTGTATGTGCTTAACAAAATCAATTTGCTAATTACAAAAAATCAGTTTTTTTAAAAAATCAAAATATGCCTGATAATCTTTCAGGTTTCCTGATACCCCCTATTATATTCTTACATGTAAAATAAATATTTTTGTTTACAAATTGATGTTTACAACACTCCTGCCATCCTAGTGAACTATAGGAAGCTGCCCACCTGTTCAGAATTAGAAGTCTTTTTGATTTTAATTGTAATTCCTAAATTATAAACTATTTCCATCCTTAGAGTGGACAGTGGGACTGCCATTTTTCTTGTGAGTCTGGGATGTTCAAAAGCAAAAGGTCCTTCTGTTGCTGACTTCCTTGCACATCAGCAGTATGACAAAAGTCACCTTTCAGTCACAGAGGTAATGTTTTCACGTCAGTATGGTAAAACCATGAAAATGAAGACAAAGACTTTATAAGTTCCTGGTTTTGAAGACCGGCTTTTGAATGATGAAAAAGCGTGTCTATTTGGTTAAAGCTAACATATGTTAATATGTCTTTTATTTAAAAGTTTTTCACTATTGATAGTAACATTTAAAAATTGTTCTACTAATACATGAAATATCGACATTTTTATTTCTAAGTAAATAAATAAAAGAAGTACATGTTATAAAAGTTAAAGAGCTAGAATATTATTAAAATTAGGAACCATGAATAATTGCTTACTTCTTAAGGTGATAATTGTTTTGTTATGCAACTGCTTGCACAGTATAATATAATGTAATAAATCTTTCTAATGCATTCAATAGAGAAAAAGATTTTTCTATGTCATAATGAATGTGTTGTAAAGTGCATGTGTATAGATTCAAACTCGAAGTTAGCCTTGGATGTATTTAAAGAAGTAATTTTAATTAACCCTTTTATCTCATAGTTAATATGCTTTATGTGCTAAAGGACTTAATACCCCAGCAGCTTCTTATATGAGAACAAAGAATTATTTTTAAGATTAGATTTTCATATACAATGACCTTGCTATGGATTCACTGACAGGGTGTATTATTAGAAGTACAATACAGTATATAACAAAAGTAGAGGGTTTTGTTGTTATTCTTAATTGAAAAGGTTTGATACCTCTTCAGGTTCTTACATAAATAGAGGTAAAGTGGCACCTCTCTTTAGAAATCCAGTAAGACTAATTTTGAATAGAAATAGTACTGCTAAATGTGTGTGTATGTCACTGCTTTTGAAGACTCAAAAGCAACATTTGAACTACATAATTGACCAAGGCAACTTCATGTCCACGAGAAACACTAATACAGCTCAACAATCACGGTATGGTGATTTAAGTACTAATTGCTTTAAAAACACTGATTTGTTTTCTGGTTTTGCAAAATAACTTGTAAGAAGATTTTGTCTGTTTTGAAAATCTATATCTTTCTTCTTTAAATTTTTTTTCTTCCTTTTTGGAAAAATATGGTCCTACCAAACACAGAACCAGCGAGAATAAATTTGGAGATACAGTCAAATAAAGAAAATTTATTTTTAGTCTCCTTAATTGGAATCCTAAATCAAGCTTAACTGGGCATCTTAATGGGCTAGAAACTTTTGGATAGCAAAGAATTACTAGAAGAGCAGAAGAAGTCAGTATGTGATGTGATTGACTTCGTCTATTAATATAGGACCATCTCTGCAGACCATGCCTTTATATAGCCCAAACCTCCCACTTAGCTCACCATCGAAGGTTTTGCAAATAGCTTATTGACTCAGATGTGCCTCTGACTATAACCTGAACTTCAGCCTGTATATAGACATGAGTAATACGAGAATAATTGGTCTGCTCTTGTCTTAACTATTTCTTTCTTAATGCAGAATAAACATTACACAGATCAAGGCATCTCAGCTGAAGACCTGCTGAAGGGTTAAGATTATGTGCCTCCTCATTAGGAACAAACTGATATTTGTAAGCCCAAGTGCTACCTGTCCTTCTTAGCAGATGGATGGAGATCAGACCTGCGGTATGATGGAAAGACTCAGAAAGAGAAGCTGAGAACATGCCTATGAATTGTGAGGCCATGCTTCCTCTTCCAGAAGCTCTGGGTTTCCTATTAGCCTAGGTAGAAGGAGCTTACTTGCCCCTATTTCATGGATGTAGTCCTCCTCCTGTCTCCATGTCTTATACCCTTCCACCCCCCTCTGGGTTCTCTGGCTCCCATTAATTACCTGCTAATATAGCTGCAATATAAAGAGCTATTTCTTCAGGATGTTTCAGTTGTAGTAATTCCCAGTTTTGACAGTCAGAAAGGCATTGATTGTGTTAAGACTCAGTTGGCAGAGGTGCTGGGGTTTTTTCCACTGTAGCGGCAACATTGGTTAGGAAGAAATAAAAAATAGTCATATTTCATAGGACTTTTAAAGTCATAGTTTCCTCTGTGTTTTGTGTGTTGAAGATAAAGGTGAAAAGTAACAGCAAAAGCAAAAGAGAAGCTATGAGATTTTGTTGGCATGGGGAAAAAGGGAAGATCTGAAATCCTTGGTTACAAAGGCTCTCCTTTGGTATCCTTTCTCCCTTTCATGAGGAGGTGTGAAGAGGCTGAATACTAAGGGCATGCTGAGAAGGATCTACCTGGTATTATGAGTTATTTGATTGACTGTAGCACTTGAATTGTCCCCATGTGGATACATAGTATGTGAGAATCGGAAGATATTATGCAGAATCAGAGAAGAAGCTTGGAGGTGTCTTTTACAATGTTGATTTGATGAAGTTGAAGTTTTCTGTTTAAACCCATTGAAAGAGATGTTGTTTGTTTCATTTGTGCCCTGTCAAAAGGGGAATGACAGAGCAAAGTGGAACCATCTAGAGGGAGGGGAGATTTTGCCCTCCACTGACAGCTGCTGAACCTGCTCAGAAGTGAGGTGCTTTCAGAGCATAAAGTGGCATGGGCAGGAGAGTGAGGGTGAGGGTGCAGCAAGCAGGGAGGCTGGAGCGCCTGGAGACTGAGAAGCTGTTGAGAAATACAGGGAACAGATACAGGGTTGGCCATAGAGGTGACAGTGTTTTCCTGGGGATGCAGTGGAGGCTATCTAGAATTTGTTGCAATTCTAGCAAGTTCACTGAATAAGAAACTTAAGGCGATTGTGGAAACAGGATCTGATTGCAAGGGTACAGTGGGCAGGGGAGATATGTTTTGATTTTTATTCCTTCTTACTTAGTCATTTTGAGTTTTCTTTATTTAAAAGCCAATTAATCTAGTTTATTATGTAGTAAACCCCCCTGCTTTTTGTTTAAAAGCTTTATTGGCTTTTTGGAGTGCTCACTTATAAGAAAAAGATCTAGGCAGTTCAATTTCAATAGTATTTCTGACTCAGATTCTCATCCCATCCATCTTAAATCCATTTTCTTTCTTTAATGACATGCATGCCCTCGTCACAGTTCCCAGACTTGGTTTGCTTGTACAGTAGTTTGCAATTTGCACTTTTTAGATACCTGTATGTCTGATAGACAAGGCAAATTACATTTCTTTTGTGACTCAAGCACAGGTGGCTGTATCCAAGAGGACACTCGCTTGTGTCCTCGCTACCTTTTAACCAAATCGAGCAGTTTACTGTTAGTGAACTAAAGTGTGAGACTGTATGAGGATGGAGAAAATGCATTACTCTCTTTTTGTCACACTAATGCTCTTCAGTCTGTTGCTTAGCAGACCAATTTTCATATGTCTTCTAAATATGTGGAATAGAATTACTTACTATTGTTGCATAATTAATGTAACCTGAAATTTTGGGAACATATGACAGACATGTAACCACCCATGCCCTCCAACCAAGCCATTACTTTGAAAGTAATTTGGTGTTTACATGGCTAGAGACATGACTTTAACAGCTTGGTTCTGCAGAGAAAATATAGAAAACAAAAGCTCATAAAGTAAAGTTGCACATTTTTAATGTACATAGCAATGTATTTGAAGGTAGAAATACATCCAAATGGCCACACATATGTGTATACTTTATGGATATAAATGTGTGTTTTCATGAAATTCTTGTTTGTATGGATGTAGCGATTTTACAAATAACTCTCAGCTGATTAATATTTAAAATTAGCATTTAATGTTAACATAAATCATGGAATTGTAAAAAGTACATCTGTTCTAGAATACATATTTTCATTGCTGACTGCCTCTTTATAACAGTCTTCCCCTCGACTTCCTACCTTGCCCTCTCCTTGCCCTCCACTCTCCCCATGTTTTAGGCATTATTTGCTGATGAAATCCTCACTTTGTGTTAACATGGGGAGTAAAATAATATGTTGATGGCTTGGATTCCTGTTGGTATTCTGATGATCCCTGAGTAGAGAGAGTGATGTGCTGTCACTCTCGCCATAACTGTCCAAGGTTGAGAATTTTATTACATCTTTCAAAATATATTTTTACTTTCATCTGAAAATGAAAATAAGTTGAATAAAATCCAGTTTACATTTGAGCTTGGCTGCTTATTCACTTATGTATATAAAATTAAACTTTCTTTCCTAAGGAGTTTTATCTGTTAATACAATTTTTGTTCCTGCTTTATGACAATTATCGTATATGGCTTTTTTCCCTTTTTTTTTTTTTTTTTTTTTTTTTTTTTTTTCTGCCACAGTTTGAAGTGAGAGCATTAAGTTAAATTAATTTGACTTTGGTTGGCAAACGGTAATAGTAGTACTTTAACAGCTGTTTGCTTTCCTGAATTGTCCTTGGTGCTGAAATTGCTTTTGTATCTAAACAGCAAAATGTGTTTATAGGGCTACAGAATATGGAGATAAATTTAGCCTGTCAAACAGATATTACTGGGGCTTTTTTGTGCTGTGTTTCTGGGAGTGGATCCTGACTACAGTCCTTTAATTCCAAGCTGTGTGTGCCTTTGGACATCTCACAGGACTGTTTGTGGAGCTTTTCTGTTTGATTTATGACCTTGCCTGTACAGACTTCTGATCAGATTTTATTCTCATTTAGTGCAAGAGGGGCTAATTATGAAAGTGACAAAGACTCTTTCATTGTGCTAAAGCTTTTTGAATGACAAAAAGGGGGCTTTAAATTAAAATGAACTTTAACAAGGCATTTTCACATTGAAGTGATACACACTCTACCACTGATAGAGTAATTCATTTTCAACCCTTTCTGATTCTATAAACACATTGTCTCACAAGATCAGTAATTTTTTACCTCTCAGGCTAATGAAGAGTGGATGGTAGACCAATGAATTCTCTTTTTGCAGAACTGTTTTGACATTCTTAATTTTTTCTTAAATATCAAAGAAAGGACAAAGAGCTGTGATTTTATTGCATTAATATTAATAATCATTTATCTGCCAGAAAAACATTTAAATATCACTTGACATTTGCAGAGAAAGATTAATGTTTAATTTACTACAAACATAGAAATACTTTGAAATAAAAGGAAACGCTTCTGGATTTGGAAATGAAAAAAAAAAAACAAAAAAAAAACAACAAAATTAAAACAAACATTCAGATATAATAAAATATTCTAACCATAGCAGAAGACAAAAACATGTTGGTGCCATTTAAAATGTCAATATTTAAATTATCACTTCTGATTGAAAAAATAACATAAACTAGATAGTTTTTTAAGGTCTAATTTAAGCTTTAACTAATCAAAGATAAATGAGGGTAAGCAGTTTTCTGTTACATCCATGTGGGTACAGTTAAGAAGGCCTGCTATAAATTCTATCAGTATTATAAAAACAAACCAACGTAATATAGTTTGTTGGTACTACATAATTATATATAGTACATTGGAGTAAAGCTAGGATATAAACAGTGTTGGCATTTTATAATTATTGGTAAGACTGGAAGTCAAGGAGGGCTTCCAGAACAGGCTGGTGACTAGAGGAAAGGAAAATAGCAAGGCATAGGAGTCAGAAAATTATATACGTGAAAATACAGGAACAAGTTCCATTACCTACAGAAGGATCAAAATGCTGTATAATAAAGAGAAAAGTACGGAAATCACCTTGTCCTACAAAAGCACGTCAGACTAGGAACTACAACAGAGGAGTAGGTGAACAGTGAAGTTGTGTATCAGTCTAATCTGATGAAATGGCTAAAAATGTTCCTAGGCTGCATGAAAGTCTATCTGTAAATTTTATCATGGAGATTATTTTATAAGATTTCACTTCTAGCCAATGAAATAATGGGATTAATGTATTGAATGCGAATAGCATTTCTAGCCCTCAACCTTTTTTGTGACTGGATTGATAATGGCATAGAGAACCAAATTCAGTTTCACAATAAACTAAAATGAGACTGTTTCTTCTGCAAAAGCTGTATATAAGACAGATATTATTCAGATCCAGTATTTGTACTGAAAGTCCGTCCTTACAGTACCATTGTTCAAGGGAATTTTTGTATAAGATACAGAAGGAAAGTTTTAGCTATAAAATCAGTAATTTATTAGTTAAAGAAGGTTCTTATTCAGGATCCATCTCAAAAAGCAAGATTCTTTTATAAGACAATACCCGGAGCCTTTCCATTAATAGTCTTCTTTTTCTTTTTAATTAAAAAAAGCAAATTTATTTACAGCTCTGGTGACTTTGGGGAGGTCCTTGAGAATATAATTTGACTATAGGTCTGCAGACTGATTGAGGTTTCCATCAATTAATTTTCTTCAAGTGGCAGTTTGTAGTTATACTATGGAAGGATTCCCCTGGAAAAATGGTGATTCTGTGTATCAGGCACCAAACTAGGCCAAATGCAGAATGACAGCATTACCGTACAGTAATAAATCAAGTGGAATATCCTCACTTGTAGGATGAAAGAACTGTTTTGTCTTTTGCATTACAAGAATTCTTAGGGTCTTTGCAAAATGATTACTATGTTGAGTAGGAAGCATTACATGAGTAGGGCTACTGTAATGTACTTAAGAATAAAGAATATGCAGCTTTTAACATTTTTAACCATTTATAGTGTGTTGTTTGCACACCTGTGATGTCTAGGCAGCAGGTAAATATGAGAATGTTTTACATTAGAGGCTATAGGTAGCAATAGATTTCAATGCTGTACGTTGAGCATCAGGCCCTAACAACATAGGTATTTAGAGATACGTTTCTCCCCGCTACACACCAATAATGGTACATGCCACTGTGGTACGGTAGTTCATATTCCCTGATCTGCCTTGGTGGTTGCTTCCGTGGTTAAGGTTGCAGACGTTGTTATAATTTATTTATTAACTTATTAATCATTTATTTAGGATAACACCCATTATATGCTAAGTGACTTCCAAACAGAAATCTGCCCAAATGCTTTTCCTTTAAGAAGTTTGCTTTGAAAGATGTGATACATACCCAGTTGTGAGATACCCATTTTGATAGCATATACTTTGTTGAAGAAAGCTGAGTTTCGTGACACTAATGCGAAACCTCTTTGTATTCTGATTTTCCTTTAACAAAGGTTCACTGCCATGGATAAATAACTGCCCATCTGTCATTGGAGGCCTTTGGGGAATTGATAAAGAGGGAGCAGAGAAATCAGTAGTCTACTGTGTTTCTGGGGATTTGGTGGTTTTGGTGTAGTGGGTGTGCAATGGCCATCTTAGGGCATGGTCCTCTCATTTTTAAGCATGCTTGACACTCCCTACTAAGTTGATGTATTGCTACTTTACTGCTGCCAGTTTCTGTATCTACATGATTTTGTGACTTAATTTGGAGAATTTGTTCTGCAGTCTTGGGCTCTACTGATATTTTTGTGATTCATAAGAATCTCACAGATGCAGGAGAAGGAGTCAAGGGACTGACTCCATTTTATCCATCCTTTACAATTTCCTAAACAGTGAACATTGACATTTTATTCTTTACAGCTCCAGGTTTTTAGGTCCTTTAACTGAAAGCGTCAGTATTTATTGATAAGGGCAATTTTGAAATAAGGCTCTTTGGCTGCAAGTGATTAAATATGAATCTCATTTGATCAAAACTATTGAATTCCTTCAGCAAGATTTTATTATATAACTTCTTTATACATATGTAAGCCTGCTGTTTACACAATGATATTTACGGTATATTGGGATATCTGTTGCTTTTATATTGTGCTATTTTGCTCATGGTGGTTTTGGAGCAATGATGATCACTAAATCTTTAGGATAACTTGTTGCTGTTTTTCATTGTGCTCTAAACTGGGATCACCATTAAGACTGCTCCTCTTAATGAATACAAAAAGACAGAAAATATTCCAGTTCTCCTAGTTACATGTGTTGTCTTTCCAAATGGTATTGTTTACTCTTCTGGATTATCTTTAAAGGAAATTTGCAAGTGATGTAAGTAGGTGGCCTTTGGGATTAACACATGCTAGAGCTTTAAAATTATTTATATTGTGAAATCTATAATAGTGACCTCATTGCAGGAGGAGCCTCAAAAATACTGCTCAATAAATTTTAATCCCTGTATTCCCCCTTCCCCCTCGCCTACCTCATACCTCATTGCAGGAGGAGCCTCAAAAATACTGCTCAATAAATTTTAATCCCCCCCTTCCCCCTTCGCCCAGACATCACTCGAATACCAGTGACCAAGAAAAGTATTTTCTACTAAAATATGAGAATCTTTTTGTAACCGTTTCTAGTAAAAGAAAATAAATCACAGCGTCGTCCCCCCCAACTTTCTTGTCTTTTATATTCAACTAATAAATTTAAGCTGGTTTATGCCTCTTTCCTTTTTCAATCAGTCCTTATTTCTTAAAGGTTTCCCTTAATTTTCTGTGTGGAAGACAATTCTTTGGCTTGCTTAAAAATGGCCTTGTACCTTTTTCACTTCATTCAGAGGCTAGTCCCACAATCTTCTGTTAATCTAGTGATTCAGATTAGCTCCTCTGGGTGATAAATTCTGCATCCTACTCTAATTCAGATAAAAGTTTTAATTTATAAAACTCCTGTGGGTGTTTTAGTCTAGGCCACACTGTTCATGAATATTTCTGCAATTTAACTCAATACAGAGGAATTATAGATTTATTCATTACACTTGTTTGGGACCACTGAGAAAGAGTAACTGTGATCCCAGATACTATGGGCAGAATGCCCTTAGGAAATGGGTCTAGTGCACCTTACTCACATCACTTGTGAGGAAAATTATTGGAAAGAGTGGAACTCAGACTGTGATCCTGAAAAGGTGTGGAAAGTCAGATTGTGCTCTCATTGTTATGAATTAGGAACAACCCCATTAAAATCAATATTGTTACACCAAAAGAAATAGGATAGTTGGAAAGGATAAGAACATTTACAAGTTTTGGATTCACTGCTCTTCTCTATATTGTTGCTGAATCATTTGGTAGTGAAACAAACAAACAAATGGAGACCCATAACTTTTATATACCCAAAAGATCAATACAATTTGTTTTAATGCTATATTCATAGATAAACAAGAAAAGTGTAAAAGCTAGAATTTTCATGTGCTGTCAGTCACAATTAGATTTTATCGCATTGTCTAATTACAATGAAAGCTCAATCAGAATCGCTCAGCCTCTATAAGTTATGCATTAATATGTACATCTCAGTTTACCCTTTCCAGTGGTGGGAGCTGGCCTTTTACCAGTTGCTGCTGAGAGCTAAGATAGTCATCGTTCCCGTACAATCTTTTTTCACAAAAGCTACTGATTTACTGTCCTTTGGATGTCACTATTGATAAAAACTTAAACCAGAATGGAAACACCGCAATTTTAGCTTCCTTAATTGAGGAGGGAGGATAGAAAAAAGACTACAAATACATGTCTGAAGTGTCCAGGTTCTCAAGCCATGTACTTTTGAAATGCTTTGCCTGTTTGATAGTCTTGAACATTTTTCAAAGGTGATTTGGATTTTGACTGGAGGCTGGGTCATGAGAATTGCTATTGTTTTTAAGTGAAACATCAGGTTCTTAAAAGATTCCTTAATTGAGGAGGGAGGATAGAAAAAAGACTACAAATACATGTCTGAAGTGTCCAGGTTCTCAAGCCATGTACTTTTGAAATGCTTTGCCTGTTTGATAGTCTTGAACATTTTTCAAAGGTGATTTGGATTTTGACTGGAGGCTGGGTCATGAGAATTGCTATTGTTTTTAAGTGAAACATCAGGTTCTTAAAAGAATACTATATTGTTGAAGAGTATGGAGTTTGTTTTTGAAAACGTTGATTTAACTGTAGTGGTGTAGATATTAATTTGTATTGCAGAGCTTAATATGTGCAATTTTAATAATTTAAAGTATACTTTAATTTACAAGGTGTTGTATATGTGTTTTTATGGTATTGTCTTTTTATTCAAATTATGTGCTTTGCAGTTTCAGGAATCTTGATTTGACATGTACTTTGGACAGGAGTCCAGGAGACGATGCAGAGAGTCACAGGTTTTCGGAGATCATCACTATTTAATCAGATTTTTTTCCTATTTAAAAATCAAATGCTATTTAGAAGTTGTTTAAGACTTCTCACCAAACTATTTTTCATACATTGTTTTCACAGACAAAGACCGTAAAGCCAGTGGGAATTTACAACTGATATTCTTAGATGCACTCCTTTCAGAAGATATCCAATCTTTCACTCAAGAGGAGTTTTTACAGATCTCGATCCCTGTAGCTCCTGTTCCATTTAGAATGTATCAATAAAATTTCTTTGTGTTATCCTCTCAATGTGTTTTGTGATCTTTAAGGATGCGTTCCATTGAGGGTGTTCCATATTCTACATTTCACCCTGTTTTGTGAAATATAGAGTTGCATGAAAATATAGATTAATACTGTTTGGCTATCTTGGACTTGATCCCAGGTTCAACTGGTGAAAATGATGTATATTCCAATCTGTTCCTTGGTTGTTTTTGTTTAAAGAATTTGTATAGATTGAAATGCAGCTGCAAGCGTATTAGTGATTTTCTATTGCTTACTTGTCAAGATTTTTATTGTGTGGATGAAAAATAGTATTTCAAAACCTGGCAGCATATTGACAAAAACAGAAGAGCACTTTGTGTAATTCTCTTTTGAAAAACTACCTCTTTTAGAGACAGAGATTGCCTCAGCTACTTCCATTCATATGTATCTTGATCAATAGATTTATTGATAGCTTTTAGCCGAGATTTAATTCTTTTTTCTTCTCAGTTCACCATGGTGCTCACTTTTCTGAATTAAGAAACTAGAATTAGGCTCCTATAAGCAAGGCATACAATATGCAAGTGCTCTAGGTGTAAAAGGAGGCATTTGACCTTTTGTTGCTAATCTGTGACAGGTGCAGGCTATTTTCTTCCAAATGGTGTTAATTTTCATGTGCAAATCCACCCCCTGAAACCTGCATTCTATATATCCACCACAGGGGAATTGGTGGTCATCATGAGTACTGTAATGGACAGCTGAGAGGGATAATCACTGATATTTCAGCACATTCATGCTTGCGACTCAGTCGTTTTTAGTGCACTTCTGTTTTCACTGCTTATTAGGGAGGCTGAAGTTAGTTATTCATTGCTGGGCGAAAAAAGTGCCTGAGAAAGTTCATGTGCAGGGAACAGCACATTGTTACAAATTAGTTTCCTTTACCGTTTCTGGCAAACTCATTACAAAGTAATCGTGCCCTGCGCTGAAGTGCACTTCCTCTGGGACCAATAACTGTAAATAAGCAGGGCTGCAAGCTGGCTGATAAGTTGTTGTTCTGAAGATAACGGTCCTTTTTAGCAGAGTGTTTGACCTTTTTCTTTATATTGCCTCAGGCTTGTCTAAGACCCTCAAGGTCTATTTTTCATCTTAAAATTCTCTGTAGGAAGACACAATGTGTGGTTTAAGAAGATTTTAGGATTGCTTAACATATCTATATTTTATTTTCTAGCATTTTTATGATAATTGTTAGAATGCTTAGTAAGTTTAGCTAGCATTTTCTTAAGCAGGTTTTCCTTCTTAGTGTAAAGTACACTTTTTATTGATGTAGGAAGCAATATACATTAATATTTTATGAGGACTAAGTGTATGTTGCATGATTAATAAAATAGTACATTGGGCTTTTTTCTGACTTAAAGAAACTTGAAACATGCTATTGACCCCTTTCAGTATTCACATTTTGAGAATATTGCACTAAACATTACTCTCTAAAGCAATTTAAGCAAATATAATTAAGAATTTCAGCTTGAATGAATAAAGAAAAGTATGTCTCTCCTTTTCTCAGTATGCTAAGAGTATTGAACGGAACTGTGACTGAAAATTGAGCATGTCTTAAAAACAAACCCCAAGGCTAAGTGAAAGTCAGTTTATAGACATTTGGGAATTTGATTTGTTCACATCTTCCCATCAGTTTAAAAAGATCTGTGCCAGTATTTCTGTAAAGTACAATAACAATAGAAAAAAAACCCCACAACTAATTTCAGAGTGCATAGGAGAAAAAATCCATAATGTTTTGTAAAGTGCTGGCTACTCTAATAAATTGTTTATTTTACTTTTAAGATATAGTCAGAAAGCCATCTGACAACCAGACGTGCACCCAAACTGTAAAAAACCAAAAATTAAACAAGAAATGTCTTAGAATGCCAATACGTTCAGATTTTACTGCTCATAGTGTTGTTGGGCTTTTTTCCCTTGCAGATCACATTACTCAATCAGTTCATTAATTTTACATGTACCTTAAATATTATTAATACCTTATGTTTTATAATGTTAACCCCCAAATATAATGCTAATCACAAATTATGGAGTCATGACGCTTTAAAAAATGTTGTATAGTCTCATAGACACAACTTCTGTATTTATTGAATGGAGCAGTGATGATTTCATGTGGGCACGAACCCAAAGTAAAGTAAAGCAAAGCTGATGTTTTAGTAGTGTGAGACTGTTTTCTTTGATTTTAAAAGAACGTACTTAACCAATATGGTTATGAACAGACTCTCTTACTGATATCACAAATTACCAGATAGCAAAGTACACTGAATAAAAACTCTGCATGGGAAGGGTCTTACAGTAGTTGTATCGAGACTGAAAATTATTGGTAAGTACATTACGCAAAATTGGTGCTATCTAGCTTTCTCTTAAATTTATCATCATTTCAGCACAGAAACTGTCCACCTCAGGTACTGCAAAGCAGAGTGTAAGTATTGCGTAATTGCACAGAGATTCCTGTGACATAGGAGGAACTTACTGTCTAACCATTCATTAAACAGTTTTCTCTCTTGCTATACATTGAACAAAAAAAGAAAAGAGAAATTTTAAGGAACCTTATAGAGCTATTAAAAAATAAAAGCAGTTTAGAAGTTATTTGCACTTAAGAAAAAAATGTTTATTTTCAATGTTAAAATATTAAAATGGTATAATGGCTAAATGGAATAGCGTAACCAATGTTTTAATTCCTGTTTCATAGTTTCGAATGCATTTCACTGTGTTACCTGTGGTATTGGAATATAATTCTCACTCATTAGAATAAATACATTTCCCATGATTACAGCAGTGTGAAGGCAGTATGCAAAATTGTTAACTTGGTTTATGAGACTAACGTTGGGAAGTTTATATCCTTTCTTGGACGCCAAAAATGTTTTTCAGTAGCATTATCAGTTTTCTACAAAGCATCTCTTAAAGCGAGGAAATGTTTTGTTCTTACAGTTCTAGGCTTCGTTGTACCAAAACTGCCATCTTGTTTAATGACATTGCTATGTGGGTTGAAATTAGACTGGCAGGTTGTGAGCAAAGGCTGTGATATTACAAACAATAGTCTATTGAGCATGAGGAACTTGTTGAATTTGTTACCAAAGGCATTAGTGTTCGGTCTAGCCTATTTAGCATCTGGAAGACAGAGAAGAAATAGTGCTCTAATGAAATGTACAAATGATGCTAAACTGCAAATGGCTGCAGGTGACTATGGCAGCTGATGTGTACTACAGAGCCTAGTAAGAGGCAGTTCTGTAGGCAAAAAGTAATAAAGTGAGATACAATTCACAAAAGCAAAAATACTGCATTAAGAGGGAGGTGAGTATTCAAATCAAATATTACAGATAAAGAGAAAACAGTGTTGGGAGTCCCAGGGAATCATGCACACAATGATTAAATTAACGGTTCTGCTGGATTTGAGATCAGTATATAGGTTTTCCAGAGTAGACTGGCTTGGCGTGGTTCCAGCATGCCAGCTCTTCACCATCAGTGATTTCATTGACATCGATACAATTCTCCAGTGCTAGTTTAGGGATCCTATGGACTCTGTAAGTAGTTCTGAGTGGGCCATCTGTCCCCCATACAGTTCAGATCAGTTTGATGTTGAAAAAGAAGCTGAAATGTGTGATAGGTCAGAAATCAAGGTCTCATTTTGCTCTGTTTCTATTTATTCACTTAATAATCTTTTAGTTTCCTGTGGCTTGCAGTACAACTTTTTAATGATCTTTGAACTTAAAATATACATTTAATTGCTTCCATGTCCTTCTTTGTAAGTAATTCTATCAAAATTTGCACCTCTGGTCTGTGCTGCAGATAACTTAATCCATATCTGGAATTGCTGGGATCATTGGGAGGCATGTATACCTAGTAGTTTACAAGCTGGACCTAGTCCACAGTCTCTGTTGATCCAGCCTGCTGCCTTAATTTTAGAGGATCCACCAGCATCACATGCACAACTCAGATTGAAGTGACTCTGGATGTCCACACATTAAGCTTTGTCCAGAGAGAGCTTAAACTGTGACCTGTGAGGCAACTGGAATCCAACCTATGCGGTTGAACAGCTTGGACCACCTAAATTCTGAAATATGTGAGGAATATTATTTTCCCAACAATGTCATATGTTCATGACATTTAATGAAAAATACAGTAAAACGAAGTCCTTTAATTAAAGGTATCATAATGCAATAGCTTGATTTTACCACTCTTATTTACTTTGGATAATAATCTGTAGGAAATTATAGTTTACGTTAAGATTCAAGTTCTGTTGTTGTGAATAGCAGTGATAGATTTGACCCCTGTGGCAGAAAGTGCACTTAGATGAGTAAGGGACTTAACCTAAAGTCAGGCAGATGTGGTGGGTTGACCTTGGCCGGCTGCTAGACACCCACCCAACCGCTCTCTCACTCGCCCTCCTCAACAGGACGGGGGGAGAAAATAAGATGAAAAAGCTTATGGGTTGTGATAAAGACAGGGAGATTGCTCACCAATTGCCATCACAGGCAAAACAGACTCGACTTGGGGAAAACTAATTTATTGCCAGTTGAAATAGGTTTGGATAGCAAGAAACAAAGAGAAATTAAAACAACACCTTCCCCCCACCCTTCCCTGTTTCCCAGGATCAACTTCACTCCCCCTGCAATGAGCAGTGCAGGGGGGTGGGGGTTCCTCTCAGCAGTTCCCCTCTGCTGCTCCTCCCTCCACACACTGTTCCCCTGCTCCAGCCTGGGCCTTCCCACGGGCCACAGTTCCTGTCAGGAGAGCCTGCTCCAGCGTGGGTCCTCCACAGGCCACTGGTCCTTCAGGAAACATCCACCTCCTCCAGCCTCTCCCCACAGGACACAGGGGAGTCTCTGCCCTGGTGCCTAGAGCACCCCCTTCCCTCCTCCTCAAACCCTGGTTCTCCTCAGACTCCCTCACTGCTCTGCCTGTGTGGTGTTTTTGCCCTTCCTTATATGCACTTTCAAGGAGGCGCCATCACCTCAGCTGAGGGGCTCAGCTGTGCCCTGTGGTGGGGCCATTGCGGAGCCGGCTGGAACCGGCTGTGACGGGGACGGGGGCGGCCCGCCTCTCCTCAGACAGCTCAGCCCTCCAGCCCCCGCTGCCAGCACCTGGGCACGGACACCTGATACAGCAGATGACATTATTTATATTTGGCAAAGGTATTCTAGCTGTACAATATTGCTGGTGTTTTTTTCAAATATTTCATATGCCAAATGTATCCTTCAGGCAAGTGTTTAGGAACAGATTGTTAGCATGAAGCGGTTTTCTGCAGAGGGAATCAGTGAAGAGAATTTTCTTCTGAAAAGAAGAATGTGGGTAGGAAAGTAGAGGATAACATTAAAAATAGGGAAGATTAAAAATGTTCAATTAGTAAAGCCAGAAACAATTTACGATAAGGAAGAAATCCTGCAAATATATTGATGAACAGAGTTGCAAATGTTTTTTCCTGCTTCTTTTTCCACCCCAGAACAGCAGATCAGCCAAATTTTGCTACTTGTGTTTATACTAAGTAACACGTTACCAATGAACAATCGTATTGAGTGAAATGGGACTTGCTGAGGGGGGAATTGTTTAGCTCAAATAGCATTATAAATAACTATTTGAACCCAAAAGTATATATCCAACCCAAAAATATATATCTAAACCCAAAAATACATCTGAAACCAGAAAGCCAGGTCATCTTACAGTGCTATTTTTTTTAATAAGTATAATTTAGCATGTGAGCTAAAGCATGGCCTTGTCTTACAAGACCTGATGAGATGGGTTTTGGATTGGATCAGGAAAATGTGAAGTCTTATTTTTGTAGTGTATAAATGAAATGGACAGTCTAAACCGTGTCTTTAAAAATCTTGGCACACTTCAAAGGAAGAATGCCAATTTAGCAATTTAAAAGCACTTAGCAAGTTTTCCCAGTGCTGAACTTCATTTCTATAGCCAGTGTGGTTGCTTGCTGAATAATGCCATAGGGGACGATGTAGCTCTGACTATATTCAAAAATATTATTCCATGAAATTCACCAGGAAAAAGCTGAGACGAAATCTTACAGCCTTATTTGTGTCTTTGGAAGGAGGTGATAGTGGCTGCAAATGGTAAAGGAAAAGTATTAAGATAGCTTTTGAATCACAAAGGAGATGAAGGCTGGCCCATCTGTGGGGAGAGAGGGACGCTCAGAGCACCAGCCAGAGGGGCCAGGTGGAAATCTGGGGACTCTTTAATCTTAGAGGTGCTTGAACATGAGCAGCAAATGGAAGGAAAGAAATCCATACAGGTGGGGGCTAAAAGAGCTGCAGAGACATTATCAAAAAAGTGAAAAAAAAAAAAAAAAAGGAAACAATTAAAAAGATGTTAGGACACTTAACTGGAATACTCAGATAAGAGAAGACAAAAAGTCAATTTGATTGAATAATAAAAATCCATGTTGTCTTCTTTTTGGTGTGTTTATATGCATGTAGCTTACTGGTATGTATTTTATTTTGTGACTATGGTTAAGTCTTTTAAAAATAATTCTGTGCTGTTGTAAGGCTTATTATACTTACATATTTTAACCAACAGAGGTAGAAGTTTTTAAAAGTTGTCTCAGTGTAGTTCCTGGTGAGTTTATCAGCTATTCATTAAAATGCATTCTTTTTCATATGTTCTTGGTAGGTAACCTTGGACGGGTGGACCACATCACAGAGTTCGAGTATGACCTGTTCATTAGACCAGATACGTGTAACCCACGCTTTCGAGTTTGGTTCAACTTCACTGTTGAAAATGTAAAAGAATCACAGGTAAGCGATACTAAATTAGATATTATGATAGCTTTAAAAATTGCTTACTCCAGAATATATATTCTTAAACAGCCAGGGTTTGTAACTAAAAATTTGTTGTAAAATATATTTTTGTTCTTTGAATTTTTATAAGTAAAAGCAGGTATCAGCATGACTGGATATCACCATGTTTTTCAGCTATCCAAGACAGGAAGTAATTACAAAGATAGTATAACATTTGCCACCTAACAGGAGTTGTATTAGTAATGGCTGCTATATATTTGTGTTAATATATACAAACCAAGCCTTCATTTAATACATGTAGAACAATGAGGTAGCGTTGCAAACAGGCATTACTCTAGTGACTTGCAGTAGAGGAGGAGTTGCCTGCCAGTGTGTCCCTTGTGAAGGAAGAGGTTTAAATATGAAACAACTTGATAGGCAACTGTTTCACCTACTTTTAAATAATGTTTCTTTGCAGTAAAAATACCCCATGAGAAAGAAACTTCCTTGCTCTATTTTTTTCACTTGTCTTAAACTAAGCAAAAAAAAAAAAGTTATGTACTAACTTTCACATTGACAAATCAAAAAAGATTTAATTCTACTTTTCACGTGTACCTTGCATTTTATTCTGGCGTTCTGCCTTAGTTTATCATAATCAGACTGTCGTTTTCACTTAATGGAAACAAAACATATTTAGTAAGGGAAAAAACTGCAGAAGCTTGGTATTTGTATTCTGATGAGACTAATATCTTAATATCCACCACTGTACCATTCCTGTTACAACTAGAAATCATGAAATTGTTTATCTATCTTCCTGGAGCCTGATACTTTATCAGACAGACCCTTTCCCCTGCTGTGCCTTACTCAACTATGATCAAATTATATAGTCATGAGATGAATGGGAATCTGTCTCAAGGAGGCAAAGAGATCTGGTAGAAAGATACAATATATATCTAGAGCTTACAGGATATTTGTTTTCATGGTTGTCTACATGAAAGAGAATGGTTTCACTATTAAGTTTGACTTGTGAGGTCTGTTTTTATAAGGTGTGCTTCTATAATCTTTTTTTCATCTCTCCAATTTCCGTTAAAATGAGACCTGCATGAACGTAATCTAGTCTGGAACCTTTTTTAGGTCTTTGTACTAGCGGACATGGGCAGTATTAGTCATTGCAGCTTGGCTATATTAAATGAATGTTAGAAATTGCTACATCAAACATACTGTGTAATCTGGTTTGTGCATTTTGATTATTTTCTTTTATGTTTTACTAGAAAATAATAACAAAAAAACCCATACCATTCAGTATTGCTTAAAAATGTTGCACTAATACACAAGTAACTTGGATCACTTTATGTGTAAAAGTAGATGTTTTAATAACTCTATATAAATAATTACCTGTATAATATTGTATTTATTTTTGATGTGTCATATAGGTGATGTGGGAGGAAGGCAAATCTCCGCATTTATATATCCTAGGTCTGGTTTCAGCCATTTAGATGAGGACTCAAAAGGAGTAGCTACTTTTATTAGTTTTATATATTTTCTATATTACATTTCCTTCTCATTGTTCCTCTTCCTTCAACTTCAAATTCTTAAACAACTTTATTTACTTAGATTTGAAAATATGTTGAAGATTTTCTTCTCATTATAAGAATATCTCCAGTTTTGCTTGACAATTCACCTAAAGCCTTTACTCACAAAGAAATGTATTTCAATAGTATCATGAGAAAACAAGAAGTCTCCTTTCATTACCTGAATTAGAAATCATCCATTCTGTTTTACTCCTGTTGCATCAGACCAATCATTGACACCCAACACTGGACAAAAGGATAAAAAAGTGAACGAAAAAGACATAGTGTAAAAACAACAGCCATGCAAATACTAGGAACACATAATTGTACTGTATGTATTTCTGATTTAGGTTTCAGTTCTACTACTGGATAGCAGTGCAGTTTTTACAATATGTTTAGTGCAGTATTTTGTGTTATTGTGTTATTTTGTGTTAATAATCTAGAGATAAATGAAAAGAAAGACCTATTAGATATTCCTGGCAGAGAATGCACAGAGGAGATGCATAGGAGAAAGTACTCATTGGAATTTGCATTTTTAAGATACCAGAGAATCCAACCATGACATCCAAATCCATAGCACTTAGTAGTTTTGCTTCTTGCTGAACTTCTTGTTTTTATTATTATTATTCCTCTTCCAGTTCATTCAGTGTGGAACTAAAATTTAATGGACAATTCTGAGTATGCTAACATCCCAACTTACAGAGAAGGGACTCTAGTCCCTTTGCTCTGTTACCATCTGAGTATAGACAGCTGAAAATTGCAGCAGTCTTTTGTTGCTGTATCACTATGGACACTCATGCCTAATTTGTTATTCACTATCATACATAAGGCTTTTTCAGAATGATTCCTTCCTTCCTCCTGTTATATATGTCTTAGGTTACTGTTGTGCTTCAGTAACAAGGGCAGGTAATAGAGCTAAATTCTGTAGCATAACAGTGGAGTATAGACAGCTGAAAATTGCAGCAGTCTTTTGTTGCTGTATCACTATGGACACTCATGCCTAATTTGTTATTCACTATCATACATAAGGCTTTTTCAGAATGATTCCTTCCTTCCTCCTGTTATATATGTCTTAGGTTACTGTTGTGCTTCAGTAACAAGGGCAGGTAATAGAGCTAAATTCTGTAGCATAGCAGTGAGAGCCCTAATCTTTTCAGAATTATTTTCAGAATTTTATGATAAAGTTTTTTTTTGATGTTCACTTCCCTATGTTATAGTAGAACCAGTAGACTTTTTTTTTTTACTTGGAAGTTGGTAAATTAACTTCTTCCTCCTTATGACTTGGACTTCTACATCAGACATTTTACGTTGTCAGTTTTATTTTATACTTTTTTAGCAAGGAAAAAATCAGAAGAAATAGCTAATGGCTTATATTTATGGGAAAAAAGAACCATTACATAAGATACCTGTGAGATGTAAAATTTGGTCTTTTGGTCTCCTTATATGGTTTCTGACTTGTAAGTCAGTTGGTCTGATAAGATCTGAGCTGAGGATTTTTTTGTCATTTGCTCAGTGAATTCAATTAACACCAATATTGGAAAAAACAAAAAGAAACTGATATGTTATATGTAAGGACTATAATCATGCAGTGATTACACTTACAATAACCATGAAAGGGAGAATGAAGGAAATGGAATTTGCTGTGGAACACATGGTCTCATGGGCAAAGCCTCCAATTTCTCTAATTATATACGTGTCACAGGCTGCTGTCTATTTCTGGATTATGCTCTTTATTGGGCAGGGCTTGTTTCCTATTAACTTCAACGATGGCCCTTACAATACCATCTACAATTTTGCTAAATTCCTTCTCTGTGTAACTGGAAATTGGATGAACAAATGTCATCTCCAAATTGCATTTCAAGTCTTTTAAATAGACAGTGCTTCAGGTGCATGATTACTTCTGAGCTAGAATGTCTTTAAAGATGTTAGTAGAAACAGTGATTCATTTGAGATTTGGGGGAAAAAAAGAAATGTGAGTACATGTGATATATTATAAAAATATGCGAGTATACTAATATTGGAGGATTTTACAGGTGAAAAGAATTTTAATTTCTCTTGGGGGCCATAGCCAGAAATTCTACTCAAGTAGTTGACACTCACTGTTCCAGATACTGTAGCCACAGTAGAAAAAGATGGTCTCTGTCCTGGAAAATTCACTTTTGAGGAGTTTGAAAGAGATAAGAGTTGAATACAACAAAGTGATGAAAGGCTTAAAAATATCTGCGAGGATTTTAATTACTCTAACAGATAGCAACCATATTATACCAATAAGTAATGCACATCTAGACCGCATGATATATTCTGTATGTGCATGTACCCTGAACAACTCTGCTGTCTGATGAATCATGTTCAGAAATGGTATTTTCACTGAGATAAAAAAAAAAATTTCCAACAGAAGGGGTTTCCTAATAGTGCCAAATTTTGTCTGTAAGTGTTGATAAACACATTTGGAGTTCTTCATCACAAAGGTACTGACAAAATATACCAAGAAGGGTAGAGGAGAAGAATGGATATTTGGCAGCTAGGATTTGATCATTGCTTACAGTTAATAAATCAATCCAGATTGAGGTTAAAATCAAAGAACCAAATGTTATTTACTTCAAAGGCATTCTCTCTGTTACTTCAGTTGCAGTTGGACTGAGGCTACAATTTTGACTCAAGATTTTTGGGGTTTTTTTTGTTATGTATATGTATGGATCAGGAAAAAGGATAGCCTATTCTTCTTCAGAAATTTAAACAGGATGCCAAGGTAAGACAGATAATATCACAGCTGGGCATTATTATGAATGCATGGAGCTCTCATTACAGGGTTTTCTCTTTTTTGTCCTACACTGTTTTGTAAAAAAGGCTGTAAAATCTCTGTTGTCTTTAATTGATTAGATTTTCAGGAACTATTTATTATTGGGATTGGATTTTATAGTTTGTTCAGGCCTCTTATTACTGTCCTATAACAACCCAATATCCTTAGCGGACAACTGCTTCTTTGTGATGTTACAGCTATGATTTTTAAAGATATGAATGATTTGTGTATAAGGAGAGATAATGCCTTTTATTATACCAATTGATACATTTTGGAGAAGCAGGGGGGAAGAAAAGAAAAATAGGCATGACTTGAGGCACTCAACCTCTTTTTCTGGCCTAAGAACTTCTCTTGTGCAGTTAATTCCTGCAGAAGCTGCCTCCAAAGTAAGATGGAGTAAGGATGACATTAAAAGCAGACCAAAGTTGGAAACAGGCTGCCTTTTTACTTTCTTCTTCTTAAGCAGACATTCTTCACTCTACTGTTATTTGGTAATTTAAGTTACTGGTATCAAGATGCAGTATAACATCTTATAGTCTTTTCAGTTTCTCATTTTAGAAGACAGATATTTACTGTGCATTAAAGGCTATATTGCATTTACCTAGCTTTGGAAAATGCATGTATAAAGGCGCGTATGTTTTTATGAAGGAGTACAGTTCTGAAATTTTGAAGACGTCTATAAACATTTTTTGACTTGCAACATTTCCTAAACAATCTGAAATATATATTTTCTGTAGTGTGTTTCATTACATATACCTTCTTACTAAATTAGGCATGTCATTCATTGTATAATCTATTTCTCCTCTTCTGGTCATCTTCTGGCCAGCTCCTGTAATCTCTCTAAATAGCTCTTTATAATAAACTGTGAGGAGAATCGCAAGATTATTTCAATTTGGCTGTTTAGGGAGCCCCCACCTGTTACCCATCTTTATGTGCTCTTCTTATGTTACTTTTTAGTGTGCTAGAAAGATACCTCTACCTCTTCCTGTATTTTGGTATTTTATTCACCCTTTATACAGGTAGACAAAACCTAATCTTTTTCATGTACCAGTTTTGTTTTATCATATAAATTTATTTAGTTTCCTCACTTATGAGGAAACTTTTCTTGAAAATCATCTAATTTTAAGGGGTTAAAGGTAAAGGTTACTGATACTTATGCACTGCCTATCCAAGCACATTTAATGAATTACAATTTAGAAATTTGAAATTTGGAAGTTTATAACAAATAGGCATATAGAATTAATAAGCAATCTGAACAAAGCCATCATCATGGACAGTTCCACTGACATATCTGACTATAATGTGCATAAAAACTTGATTACTAAGAATGCTTATGTTGGACTGATTTTTGTACTCCATACAACCATTGCAGTGTAACACAGCAGAATCTTACTGGGACTCAGATTAAGAGTGGTGTGATATTGTTTGGTTCCAAATCAGAATCTTTAAAGCATAAGACAAGGTCTGTGTTGCTGAAAAGATAAGCTTTAAATTTGTATTGCTCTTATAAATCTGTTTTTAAAGAAGGATTTTGGTTAGCTTTTAAAAGAAGCTTAGTATCTAGCATACTGTAGTGTTTATTGTACAAAAAGGTACAGTGTTTTAAATTTGCTGTTTATAGAAAATGTACATACTTGCCTAATTCCTTTCTTTTTTTATGTGCTTATTAAATAGTAAACAATTAAAATGAAATTCAATTTTGAATGAAAACTTTATGGCAGAAATTTATATCTATTACTGGTACTGCCAGTAATGTAAAACATGGATGTAGACATAAAAGAAAAACTTAATGCAGATAAACATAGGGTAATATAAATGTAACAACATACCAGAATGGGTGAGTTTTAAATTTATCTCTGCTGCTGGGTTGATCTACTACCAAAGAAAATTAAATATTTATATTTAAATTTCATGCAAAGTTTTATGGGTGGGTAGTTTAAAGCTTTTTTTTTGGCAGGAATAAGAGTCTCCAATACTAAAAAGAAAATGTGTCTTAGGACTAGAAAGCTTTGAGATTTGGGCATTTGAGTTCTTGAAGCTTCTTTCTAACTGACTTTATCCTGTCAAAAGACAGGAACAGTTGTAAAACAAGTATCAGGTGACTATTGATGTAGGCAAAACTCTGTGATTGATTCCTTTTTGTTTTACAATAGTCTCATGAATTAGTACTTCTAAGCAGTCTGAGAAAAACGCATTTTGTTTAGTGTAGATGGTATGAAAATACCAAGAAATACATGTAAGTCCAGAAAGATAGAGGTTTTGTGGATAATTTTCTGTACCAACCCCTGTATCAGAACAATATCACTCTGAGTCTGAATTTTGTTTTTTTTTCTTTCCTCCCTAGGCTTTCTACTTCCCTAAATAAAAATTATGAATCTATTTAGCAGTTCCTAAATAGGCATCTATTTGTCAGTATTTGTTTAAGTTCCTGTTCTTCAGTGATATTTTGAGTATATGGTATCTCTGAGAAACACTGTGGATACTCTTCAGGTTTACCTCTGTTACGACTTTATGTATGGCAACTGGAGTGGAGATATTAAATGAGAGTTTTCCAGGATATCTGGTCCTATTCTACAGATGTCAAAGCTAACATAAGTATCAAGCTAACTTAGTTTGAATTATCAGGCTCTGTCTTCATGCTGCTGTCCATCTATTTGGTTGAGTAAAATGAAATTAATTTTAATTTGTTTGTTAACTCTCAGTGATTAAGGCTTTCAGCTACTCTTTCTTCAAGTCCGTGTTTGTATGCATTCTTTGCTAGCTCATGTGTTTGAAATTGGGGTCTTTCAGTCAATAGTGACATCTGAATTTGCATCTGTGTCTTGAAAGCACTTGGGCCATTCCCCCAAAGCCATAAAGGGTTGAATGGTTTTTGTCATCCCATATTTCCAGCTCACATTGTCATTTTGACTTTAGGATGAAACTGTAAGTAGCATCACTATTATAACTTTTAATTCACTGCTTACTGTAATTTTAGTATTGATTTAGTTAGAACGGTATCAAATTTTTATTTATTTCATATGTGAGTGATGTTTTTCCTTTGTTTTTAGCTACCAAATAGTGGGTTTCAGTTCTTGTGGGTGAACTTGGTCAAGATTTAAATTTTAACATTCATCTAAGGCTGGGTTTATCAGTCACTATCATTCACTGTTTTATTTTGCCTTGGAGAAAGGCATGTACTGCAGAAGTGTTGAAGTAATAATTCTTTTTCTAAGCAAGATTGTGAGTGATGTTTTTCCTTTGTTTTTAGCTACCAAATAGTGGGTTTCAGTTCTTGTGGGTGAACTTGGTCAAGATTTAAATTTTAACATTCATCTAAGGCTGGGTTTATCAGTCACTATCATTCACTGTTTTATTTTGCCTTGGAGAAAGGCATGTACTGCAGAAGTGTTGAAGTAATAATTCTTTTTCTAAGCAAGATTAAAAAGGAAGCAATGCTCTCTTGAAACATTTTCATCAGGAAAAATCAGTTTCTTATGCAGGTAAATAAATTTAATCTGAATTAGAGAATGCTTTCACTGAAAATTTTCTAGTGTTTATTAGCAAATATGACAACAGTTGAGGCAAAATAGGAGTTATGTATTTGCGTCCTTTGGGATTTATATTTCAGAATATAGAAGGAGGAAAAATCTGGACTGTCTGTTAGTTTTTGTTTAGTTTGATGGCATCACTGTATACTACAATGTTGCACTGCATATAGTGCACTGGCCAAGTTCCTTAAAGCTATATTTGAGTGTATATGTGTATTTTATATATACATATGTGCATACATATGTATCTGTCTGCCTTGAAAACATGAGAGGCTGAGTTGAGTGCATTTGGACAACATCTTTAAAGTAACTGCAGTTACTACAAGGTAAGTAGACTATTTTTTTAAGTAGCACATGCCATTCAACTTGAAAAAAAAAATGGAAGAAAGAATGGTGGAGCCAGATTCATGTTGCAAATTTTGTAAGAACTTATGGTACCATAGCATGTGGTAATATGGATCCATTACTTTTTATAAGGGAAGGGCTTGAATTATCTGAAATGTGTATTAAAAACCATAATGGATTATTTCAAAGGAGCCTTTGAACTTTTAAAAAGTAGTTTCACTGATCTCTTGTTGGAAAGTGATACAATTTTATTGTATGTCAAAAGTGCATCGGGTTAGATGATATGTATAGTGATTGAAGTAATTATTTATTTACTGAGGAAGCCATATGAAATGTTAATTAAATAAGAAACAAAGTGATGACATTTAAAATAGATTGCATGTTCGTCTCAACATTTTAAAAAAGAAAAATAAATTGAACATACTGCAGTTTTGAAGAAAAATAATTTTGCCATTTTGGAAACTTGTGCCTATATTGGTCATATATAAAATTAGATTTATAAATGATGATTCTTCCAAGTTGGAATCCTTTCAAGTGCATGTAATTTTATTTTGGATCAATAATTCAGTTGTGCTTGGAATAGATTGAGGGTGCATGTGAAGCTTTGGTAAGTGCAATATAGTGTGCATCTCCATGAAATTATCCAAAGCTGTCATGACATGTATCATCCTTTAAAAGGTAATGAATACAGATAGGTTAGTAAACATAGACAATATTCAGTATTAGCAAAACAACTGCTATCCTGATGAAATATTCTCTCTTGGCAAGACAGTGTTAAATTCATAAACTTTTTCTGTTCCAGGTGTCTCTAAGAACATTTTAGATGTCAGTGTTTGGTAATTATTGCATACATACTGTATGTTTCAGATTTAACACTGGCTTTTGCTTACAGGAAACTAATGGCCAGGTGTGTTTAATTTCCTATTATGGTGGCATCTGTCACTCAAAATGTCAAAAATACATTATAAATGCCATAAACAAAATCAGCAGTATGATGAACTTGATGTCAGTGATGTGACATGCTTACTTTTCTTTCAATTTAAAACCTTTTTTATTTATGATTAAATACCCCTTTTTTTAGTTCCAGTGTTAATTGCCTTCCATGCAAATTTGGTTTCATTCTGCTTTTATTTCTGAAAAGTCTTTAGATCAGAATGCGGAAGCATAGAACTACAGTAAAGAAAAAATATTTACATTGAAGAGATGAAGTTGAGGTGTTTTAAACTTTCCTGCTTTTAGATTTTTTTTTTATCTTTCTTATGCAGAATATTCTATATTTGAGCCATGGCATGTTGACATACTGTGCAGAAATTGTTGGAACCTGAAGATGAAAACAAGCTGAAATATACATAGGTTAATTCATGTTACTGGGGGAGGGAAACCATTTGCTCTTTAAATGACAGGGCAGAAAAAGAGAAGCTAGTGCTGAAAAATTGTAGAAAGTTGTGTGTTTTTCTTGCCACCAAGGAAGTCTAAGAATGAAATAGTAGTGATATTCCATAAGAGGTAATTAGTTTGGAATTAGTTGGGAAAGAGCAGTGAAGAAGCCAGTATTCTGTCTGCTGATTGTGGTTGAGTGTATTAAGCATATGGCTCCAGTAATCCCCTATTCTGCTATTAACTGTTGGCAGTGGAACTAGAGAGCTAGATCTTGTAACACATTTCCTTCATTATTGTTGTATGCTGCCTGTAATTTTAACATATGAACCCAATATGAACCCAATATTGGGTCATTGTGCACAAAGTGTCTTTACATATCTGATACCTTACAATAAGTGAAAGAAAAAGCAGAGAAAACTTGAATTTTGGTGGTGAAAATGAGAAATAGAAAATAGGAAATTTAATATTGAGAGGATAAACAAATTACTGAAAGTTAGCGTTGTGCTATATTGTAGGCAATAAGAGCCTTCCACTTTGCTTCTGTGGAAGCTGTTAGATGGAGCGAAGGAGCTGTGAAGAGTGGTAAAATCTTTCACTGATCTTCAGCACCTATAACCTCCATCAGAATTGGACATCACGTGCCACAAAGATGTAGGATTATTGTGCTTTGTTGAAAAGATTGCACATTCAAGAAACCCTTAGGCAGTGTGGATTCATTCATGTGTTTACCAACTAGCAACTCATTTTCAATCCCAGCGTTCAGCACACTGTTCAGCAAGTTTCTTGGACACCCAAATGTAACTCAGGGCTTGTGAGTCCAAACCATATTGTTCTTGGATTGTCCAAGAGAATCATGAGTAACTCTTGACTGAACTAACCTGCCTCACTACAAGATGGAAACTTATCTTCTCCGAAGCATATAGTGTCAATACTCTTTATTCCCTGTGACCCTGAAGGGGACTAGTCTGATAATGAAAAGATGGTGAAAAAGCAATCCACTGTCATTCTTGCTGTGACTGCCCTGCATCTCAGATTGTCATCTGCTCTTCCCATTCTCCCATCAACAGCCACTGTAATTGAGTCCATCTTCTCACTTATGGCATTGTCTTTGTTTTGGCTTTACTGTAACAGTAAAGAGGTGGTACAGCGGGTCAGATTAAGGAGTTGTCTAGTCTTGTATCCTAATCTGGACAATGGCCAGTAGCTGATGCTTAAAAAAATATGAGTAATAACTAGGAAAGTTTAGAATAATCCTTACTTTCAGTTCCTGTGTCAATGGTATAGGCAGAACTGACCTATGTGTGCTGCACAAGTTACAGGAAAACCCTGGTACCCTGCAGGCCAGCCTGACAATTATTCCTCACACACTGCATGTTGCAATACCACAGAATTGCGAGTTCCCACCAGGCTAAATTAGGTACGGGCTGTCAGAAGTCACCAGGTTCATTGTAGTAGTTGCCTCCAGATTGTTGTTTTTAACAGGCATAGGTGGACTCTATGAATTGTATCATCCTTGTCTAATCTGATCACTTATTGTGATCTTGGAGCACTGAGTTCTGCAGCTTAATGATGCAGTTTGTATAAAAAGTACTTTTTTTTAAATATGCTGGTTAGTTTTTAATATAGTTTTTGTGTTATGAGAAATAGTGAATAATTTTTATCTGGTCACTTAATTTGTGATTTTATAAACTTCATATTTCCCCTTACTCATACAGTTTATCCAAGTTAGTGAATTTTAGTCTATTTAGTTTCCTCTTCTATACTCCTCCCATCTCTGCCTAGAGAAGCTTTAAAAAACCTGGATATGCCCTATATTTACCAGTAATTTTGAAAGGCAGATAAGGATATTTTCTAGGAAAAAAACAGATGTACAATGGCCCATCAAATTTAGTTCTGTACAAAAAGTTTTTTTTTTTTTAATTTTTGCCATTAGGATCTGAAAATACATTCGTCTGTTTTATGGTAGAATGAAATAGCATATCTCCCATTGATTTCAGAGGGACCAAAGTTCCTACAATGTTAAATGCCCCAGAAAATCCCATCCTAATCCCAATTAAATATTTTGTTCTGTTGCTATACTGCTTATAAGTATATGCTTAGTTTATAGAATTCTGGAGGTATCAAGCATTAAGATATGCATTTTCAATTTTTTAAGGGAGCAAAGAAAATTAAAAAGCCATGGTTTGTAGCTACTTATCTTCTTTTTTATTTCTTTTTTTTTTTACTGTTAGTTGAAACTGGAAGATTCTTCTGCACTGTATAGGTGACCCAAGATATTACAGTATATATAGTTAAATCATTATGTTTCCTCCAGCAAAAAATATTTTAATCTTTCTATTGAAGAGGCTGTGAAATACTCTGTAAAATGAGTGTGCAATTTTTTGCTTTGAGAAATAAAGCAAAATAACACTGGGTTTATATATTGACCCTCAAAATAGAACTGCTGTATTTTTTATACATAACACAGTATAATAAACTGTGTACAATTATAATGATTGGGTACAGTTACACCAGCTTAGGATCTGGCCTGTAAACCTTAGCTAGACAATATCTGCTGTTACACCACTGCTCATGATGGCTCTGATAATTTTTTTGTGAATTGAGAAGCTCCATGGAAGCTTCTAATTTTCATAGTAGCACTACCATGATGAACTGTAGCTCATTACTGTAAACTGATGGCAGCTGTTAATACTATTACAGGCAGAGACTTTTTATTTAAGGGAAACATTAGCCAGTAACTGGTAGATTTCTGACACAGTATTACATAAAGCTTCCTGTTAGGAAGGAGAGCAAAGAGAAATGGATTTGAACCCATTAGTATCAGAATTATGTGTCAAAAAGCTAGAGCAGAGTTCAATTTATTTCTGCAATAAAGTGTAAGCTAGAGATTGACTTGACAATTATTTTACCTTACATTGCTCTGGTTGTTCTGAGATGACTATTCCAACATCAAATAATCTTGTTTGGACATCTTTTACTGAATAACATGCTAGTCTAAATATGCATTATGTTATGTAGGAGCTAAAACTCGGAAGGTTTTTCAAGTAGAAATGAGTTTTTTATTACTATTTTTACTAAAGGATGTATATACAGTGGAACGTATTCAGTACAGATTTAAAACAACTGCATGTGTTTCTGCTAAATCTGGTGTATGTTGTTGAATAGGGTTTACGTTGTCATTGAAAGGATAATCTTTCTGAAGCTTTTAGTAGCTTGGTATAAGCAATATAAATAATCTGCCCCAAAACATTTGTCTTCTCTAAGCCAGTCACTGAGCAGGGTTTTTGCTTCTGTTTATCAGTCTCCTTTTTCCCTAATAGTTTTTCAAGATAAGTGACAACAAATTAGACAACCACTTCCTTATTATAATTTTCAACTTTGAGAAGAATATTTTTATCAACATTTTTGCCCATTTCATATATATGGCCTCCGACTGAACACTGAGGTCCATGAATTCAGATCCTTAACCTTGCACATTGTAACAGACTTTTATTGGAGTGGCAAATCTGACTGTATTTTTCTTGTCTTGAAATGATGATTTTCTGCACAATGCTTATTTAATTTTCTAGTTGTGTAGCATAATTTTTTTGAAGGGGGTTGTGTTCACTGTCCTCGTGTTACCCTCTGAAAACTCAACATGAAGCTTCACAGAAAACTTTTATTAAATTTTTTTAAGTAATATATTACACTGGTGTGCAGATTCTCCTAGCAGGTTTTCATATGCCTTTGCATACTTTAATGCATGACCATGTCATACTCAGGGGTGATGCAGGGAAGTAGAATGCTGCTTGCGTTGCATCTTGTTGGATGTATTCTGACTTTCTGTGAACTCTGTGGGCAAAACTAATCCCAAGATCAGAGGACTACAGAGTATTGTGGGATTCATGGTAGGACATGCTTGCCCCTGGAAATTTGACATTTATGCTGAGTACCTCCAGTGTTAGATTTAGAATCACTTCAATAGCCAGATTAAACAGAGTATCCTTCCTGGCAGGCATGTGGAATGGCAATTCCATGGGTTTGGAATAGCCAGGATGAAACTACGATAACTGTTCCCTGTGGGTTGTCTCTTCCCTATGGCTGCAGAAGGACTGAACAAATGTCTTTGAAGCAGAGGTTAATACAGCTATCTACCTAGGTAAATTGTTTTTTTTACATGGATTCTAGCTGTTTTTATCACAAAACTAATTTGAGTAATATATATTTATTTTATTGATTTAAAGCCTGCTCATTATAAAAATCAGCCTATAAAAAGAGATTGTATGTATGCAGGAAGAGTATTTCTTTTTGCCAGGAATTTCTCATGCATAAATACAAATGAATATTCTAAATGTAAATGTTTGGCTAGATTATTCTTCAGAGACACATATTGATTTCTGTTGTCACCCTTCAGTGAGATTTAGTGTAGATTACTAGGAAATCCTTTCCAAGCACATACTGAAAAAAAATGTAAAATATGATTTCCTTGACAGTCAGTGAAAAGAGACAGAGTAGATGTTAACAAATTAACTGTGTTTACTCCATCTTCACCAGTGTAAGAGTCTTTCAGCTTTTAAAAAACTAACTCATTTGATGCTTATAGTATACAGGTCCATATTGTGCTTGATGTGCTAGAAAGTATGTTTTCAAATTCATAGCTTAGCAAAAAGTAAAGCTTTGCATTTCCTGATTTTTCATTGCAGATCTAAATGTAGAGTTGTGGCGCTCTCACCATAGTGGGAAGTGCTGTATAGTTTTGCAGTTTAGGCTATTCTATAATAGAAGTAGTGTGAGTCTCATGGTAAACTGTGTGTGATGGCCAAGTTTAATCCTCAAATATGTTCCATTCAGCTTTCTAATAAACCTGAAATTCATAAATTGTTGAATATTATAGTGGGTTTGATAATTATAGATTATACTAATTTTACACTTCAGTGGTTAAATACAAATATTGTTCTACAAATAAGATACTTTTCCCTTTTTTTCCCCCCTTCTTTGTTATTTAGAAGGTACAAAATATATTCCAACAATTCAGTCAGACTGGAGGGTAACTGATGAAGAGTTTGTTTTCACAAACTATATAATTTTATAGCTATCATCTAAGAAAATACTAAGATTGTTAAATCTTAGTCACTTCTGGTTTTTGAGCATTTACTAGGAGATTAGAGAACAAGAGAATGTTCTTAGATTAATTGGAAAGAACTTTGCAAAACATGAGTATCTGACAGGCAGTTTTTTTTTTTCTGAAATGCAAAAGTATCAGAAGTTTTAATTAAATTCATTTGAATTAAAACAAAGAAAACCAATGCAGTCGCAAACATTTTGATTAATACTATCTTTCACCTCTCAGTTCTGCTAGTCACCGTCACTTGTGTAGTCAGTCTGTTCAGTTTGCAAGTAACCCATAGAGTTTTTTATAAGAAATGCAGTAAATAAAATAGTCATTCTTATGTGAAAGTAAGAACTAAAAATATGTGACACAACCAGGTAAAAGCAATATCCCATATCAGAAAATAAGAAAGAAAACAGCTGTAATATACTGGAAAGGGATGCTGATCTTTGTAGGTCAGTTGTATTTTTAACTGGTACTACTCATGTGAGTAGAAATTAAAGAAGTTATTTTAAAACTTACATAATATTTTTATGTCTTGCAAGCATTGTTAGATATCAGTGTTGAACTACTTGTTATAGATGAGTGATAATAAATATCAAGTTCATCTAAGAATTCATAACAAATTATATTAAACAGCTACAAAATCCGAACGGTTTTTGCTTTCTTGGCAGTGCAGTATTGTTAACCTACATTAATTTGTGTTGTAAATGGTTTAAAAACTATTAATGTCATGTCACTTATAAAGTACTGTCAATAAATGTTTGGCTTAACAAATATGTTTTAATATATAGGAGATGACACTACAACATTGCTGTACATTACTGTATTTTAATAAGATTTAAATCATAATTTCTATCCACTGCTTTGCTTGTTCTGTAGATAATAAGAAACATACAAACTTGGAAGCAAAACTCAGCTTCTATTCTTTCAAGAGAACAGCGATGCTTGTGGTTGTATATGGTTAGTAGTAAAGCTACAAATATTAAAATTATATGTATTTGTATTTTCTCAAAACATTTGGGAGCATTTGGAATTCAGATTTTTTTATCATCTCTCTCTGATGTACTTCAAGGAAACAAAGCAGAAATTCTTTGGGAAAAATATTAATCTTTGTGGTAAAACTGGCTTTATAAAAAGCCAAACAAGCAGAGGCATTTTAACATAATTTTCTCCTGACTTAAACAATCTTAATTTTATCACTTTGCCAAACTGTATTCCTTTGCATGAAGTATGTGTGGGAGATACTTCTGAATTTGCATTTTCATTAGATTTAGCATTCAGCACCTAATGCCATAAATTTGTTTTTGAAACTCTTTAATTCCCCTGAGTGTTCCAACATATTGAATGCTATTTGCTTTGTATTATGTTGGCAGCAAATCTGCAGTGAAAATGCTGTCAATATATATTCATAGCTAACATTGTTAACTAAAAGCAATATTGTTTTTCTATTGTAAGCTGTCACAAATGTTTGGCACCCTGTTGTGTAAGCCAAAAAAATGTCAAAGAAAGGAATGAATATTTTGGAAGAAAAGTGCAGTGATAGTGTCAAGTTTTCTGTATTAAAATACATTCCTGTTTGTACAGACCTTTACAATTTATAAAATTATGTTTTGTAGTAATGTAAAGTTAGAATATTGTGAGAACATGCAGGCTGTTACAGATATTGTATTAAATGATAGGAGCATAGTAAATGATACAGCCATTTTACTTTCCAATGTAATGTAATGTAATGCTTATCAGGTTGTAAAATGTATTCTATTAAACCCAAAGATTATTTTATTAGAAGATGTACTATATATGTGGAAAATGAATGAAAAATATTCTGCATTTTTGCCTGTTTTTGAAGATGAAGTGTATAAATAACAAGAACAAATGCAAAGTCTTTAACATACTCCTAGGGACTATCCTTATCTTTGTGTAAGTCACAATGATTTTGTTTATTTAAATTTGTGTATTCCTTTTCCCAATCATTCATTCTTTTCTAATGAAACCGTTATATTTTTGTATCTGCATGCTATTATAAGAATGTCTCAGAACAAAGTATTTCAGAGGACTTCTTTGGGGAGAAATGTGTGTAAGAACAAAAAGAAAAAATCTGTCTGCCACACAAATAACCGTGTTAGTGCTAATAAATAATAAATGCCCATAAGTTAAAATAAGACAAATGGCAATCTTTTGTGCTACTCTTGCAAATATGTTAAGCCAGAGAACTTGTGACCTAAGCAATGTAAATAGAAACTTCTAGATGAGCTAGTCAAAACAGGCACAAGGAATTTCCCTTGCCACAAGCTAACTTACTCTGGTATCAGCACAGAATTCAGCTGGTAGCAATGGAGAACACTGTGAAAAATGGATGCTTCAGCCTTGTGCGTGGCTCTCACTGAAGTGTCAGAGCTTCACAAAGATACAGATTTTCTAGTACTCTCATCTGTCCAAGGTAACATTTTTCTATATTCCCTTAGGTGAAAAGATTAACCCATATATAGTGAAATACTGGAAAACCCAGAAATGTTGTCGTTCGTGACACTTTGTGTCAATTTTTAGAAAAGTGTGCTGTTTTCTGAACTTACTGAATCATAACGTGTCAAATTTAGGAAACATTTTTGGGAAAACCTTAATACATTGAATATTCAATGTAATGTCCAAAAAGAAACTTAAATATTCTAATCTACTGTTCAAATACAATCATTGGTAAATCTGATTGACTTTCTTCGAGCAATATATTGGTGATATATATTAACGTGCATTATCTTCTATGATTGGCACATATCCCAAATACATACCACCTGATCATACTGCATGATGCCAATAATAATTTAGTTTTTCCTTGCAACTGATTTCACCCCTCTACTTCATAATAACCTTCTCTGCTTCCTGCACTGATATATACTGTGCTAGGGGAATACAGGTGCCCCAAGTGATTTCACAAGGTCCCTGTTAGGGACTCACTATTTTCAAACATTTTCTGAGAAGTGCAAAATAACCCGAGTTTCCATTGACTTTAGTGAGATTTCAGTACTATTAGCACCTTGGAAAATTGGCCCTTATATTCCCTTGCACCAGTCTCTATACGTTCTCTCATGTACTTTCAAATAAGATTGCATAAAACTTCAGAGCTTCCTGCAGTGATAATGGAACAATATATGACAGTGACATAATTGTAGTATATGCTGCAAATATCCAAACATTATGAGGCATTTCAAAGTAAGTATCTTTGACACTGTTTTTCTTTTTATTGTCTCCAGTAAAGAAAGTAGGAGAGACAGATTCTTTTTGTTCCTATTTAGATCCCAGCTCTCTGGGCTCATGTTCCTGTGTCCATTCTGAGAAGACACTGGGGAGTGACCACCCATAAATGCACTTTTCTTCTGTGATCCTCCCAGGAGAAGAGCTTCTACCAGTAATTACTTTTTCTCACTGTAAATACGATAGATGCCTTAACGCCAGTAATGTGAGGCACAGGTGACAGAAATACGGAAGAATAAAGGCACATACTGAATGGCTCCCTTATAACTGATGTTCATGGCTTAGTTCTATAAATCGTGTTTCGGATATGTGCCAAATACTTAAAATGCTTTTCTAATGAAAAAGATAATATTTATTATTCACTGTATATAGAAAATCTTCCTACTACATATGTTTTGTTTTTACACTGGGTGTCTTAGACATGCCTTTTACTACCTTCACATTTGAAAGTCATTTTAGATGAAAACCAAAAACAGTTGAATGCTGACGTGGGCTGAGGGGACAACTGATCTATCCTGTGAGATTCACACTAATCACTAGAATAGTGTAGATGACAATGTCAAGAACGAAGGCTCAGTTGCAACACAAGCAAGGAAGGCAAAGATGGTCCCACATCCACAGTTTTTATGGTCTAACTAAATGTGATGAGTAGCAAATACTAGAGAGTTTTTACGGAGTACATCTAAAGAAAATATGCTATATCTATCATAAAAATCAGAAACAGGAGAACCTGGCATTCTGTTAAGATGGTAGAGTACGATACACTGAGTGTGCCATTGCTAATAATTTACTTTTGCTTATTGTAACAGCCAGTGTGGTCTAACTTGGACACAGAGAAGTCAAGCTTGGACTCATGCTTCACTAATGGGAATGTGAAACTTAGAGGGGAATTCTAAGATCCTAAAGATGGACGCCTACAGTGTCCTCGCTCTAGAGAAAGCAAGAAATGGTAGATTCTGATTTTTCTCAAAAGTAAGAATGTCGTTAATTCTACAAAAGGGACTGATCTAAGCTTAAGAAGGTGACAACTTTGCATAGCCACTTGCATTACCAGAGCAAGAATATAAAAAAACTAGAAAATGTTTTCATTTTCAGAAGTTACTCAGCACTTGGAATATGAAGTTAGTGCTGAGAGACCATCCCACTTTAGAAAAAGGAACCAGATTTTTAAATCACTTAGAACCTTGGCATATTGTGTCTAATGAATATGTTTGGGTACTATGGTAGTAAAGAGACTGAACTAGTTATAGGCATTTCCGACTCATTGTATCTCCTAGTCTAAACAGCTTTAGCTAGGTAACATGTTTTTCCTAAGTTTCGCGCTAATGTCCAAATTAATTTTTCTGCCTTTTAGCTCCCAATATTCTTCCCTAATTGTCATAAATTAAAAAAAAAAAAGCTGAAATAACACCTGATTGAAGGTTTTGCTTTCTGAGTCTTTGATTGTCATGATGTAATACAGTCAGTGATATTTATAAATGTTCTAGGTGAATGTCCAGCACATTCAAGTCTAAGAGAGAACGTGTCTTGCCCCTGTATTCATGGTTTTCTATATTATTCCAAGAACTTGGGGATGATTGAGTCTAATGTGTATCTGGAGAGGCAATATACTTGGACAATTACATTCATAGGTGAATAGTATTTTTTTAATACAATAAAAAACGTTAAGATTTCTTAAATAGCTCACTAGATAGGGATTGCTAATATTGAACAGGAGATAGCACTGCATCATACAGACAATTGACAAAATGGACTAGTGGTTTTCATCCTTAATTTGGCTCATTTTCCTCAATGGCAGAGAGATGCAGGGTCTTTCTAACATTGTTTATCTTATTTTGGCATAACAGATTTAATCATGACTATATCCATTTTCTACAAAGTGTTTTGTGTCTTGAATCATAGAATGTTTAAATCTTGTACTGGTATGGAATAACTGTGCGCAGCTCATCCTACTGGGAAGTTTTGGATTTCTGTGCATCATGGAGGAATGCACCTTTGTAGAATTTTCGGAAGTGTTTATGAAGCTTTAGAAAGTGATGTGGCATTTTATCTGGTGGTTAGATTTCTATCTTTTCTTGCTATTGTTAGAGTTCCTTTTTATTATTTACTTTAATATATACTGTGCAGGGGGACCTTCTTCACCATTTTACTTTTTTTACTGTTGCTTTGTTAGATATGAATTTGATGCTGCGGGAAGAAGATGTGTAAACTGAGTTATTAATCATGCACAAATCTTTGTTTCTTTAGCTTTTCCACATGTGGTTGTTTAAACACTTGTTTTCCTTCTATTAGCCTTATATGAAATAAAACTGAATCTTTCTTTTTTATGCTTGAGAGTTTAGACTTTATAAAAGATGAAGGCCTGTTGCTTGTCCCCCTTTGGAGAAGTGATGTCACAGAAAGGAGCAGGACATTTTTTAACTTTTTCTGTTAGCCAGAATTATGCTTACCCCTGCTGAGGAATTTATATGGAGGACTCCTCCAAGATGTGTTACCCGCTTTTTCTACTAGAAGGAATGACTCAGAATTCTCCCGTGGGTGGCTATTGCAACAGTGGAGCACGAAGACTGAGAAATTAATAAAGTAAATAAGAAAGACAGTAAATATAGACCAAAACATCCTCATTTACTGTTAGAAATAAGAGAGGAACAGTATTAAGGTACATAGATGAAACAAACCAGCACTTATCCATGGTGAAATCTATAAAATGTCTTCGATTGCTCAAGGGATCTTTAGATATAGCATTATTTTCTCTATCTTATAGATGACTTGACCACCTTCACTATGAATTTTTCATGATTTTCCTGACCCAGCAGCTCTTGCCTGTGGGGAGAGTAATACAGTATTGATTTGGGTGTTAGGTTTCTGCCTTTTTTGCCACAACAGGATTTTTGTAGCCTAGAAACCTCAATCCCTGATTACTCATTAGAGACTTGAACAACTTTTCTTAGATCTGGAATGTAAAAGAAGAATCACTTGGTTACTTTTGTCATAGGTAGCCTTTGTAGTGGAATTTCAGCTCATCTCGATAATGAGTGTTGTTGTTATTAAGCTTTCCTGATTGAATGGGCACTACTAGGCCTTCAGATTGCAAAAATACTGTTGTCTGTTTAACAATTAGTGTGTTTGCAGCAAAATTATACTGGTGAATGTGCTTATTTAGAAGCATACTGCAAAACAGTAGAATAAGTAGGGGTCTGTCCTCCTGCATTCATCCTGGCATTGATGTCTTGTTGAGTTATTTTCTGTGCCTCTCAGGCATATTAGAAAATTGAAAAGAGGCCATGATGTTGCTGTTTCTCATTTAAACTATTTTTTTTCTTAAATCCATATCTTACGTCCTCTGAAAACTTTCTCCCAGCATTGCCATGGAAACAAGATTTTTAAAAGGGACTTAACTGAAATTTAGCAGCAGTTTTTATTTCTTTGTGATTCATACTTCATAAAAATGCAAATGTCACACTAATACATGTTTTACCTTAATATTTTATACTACCTTTTAGTCTTAATTGGTCTGATGTTTTTCTTAATTAAATTTTGAGCTTCTTTGAATGCTTTTAAAATTGTACTGTGGACCTATCAAGCTTTAAATTTTGACTGTGTGACACACAATTTAAGATACTGTCATAGAGGAAAATCAATCATTTCAACCTGTAATCACAAGCACAACAAAAGATTTAAAAGATTTAAAAAGCCTTTTGTCCGGACTGGAAATTTCTTGGCCTTTATAATCTTCACTTCTAGTGAAGTATCACAGCAAAAAGCATTTTATCATTTCTATTTCTTTGTTTTTCACTTTATTCCCTCTAACTATGTGAAGTTGTTTACAGGATAAATTATACTGCTCTCCTAAATAAAGTTTTTATTCATAGGATAAAGGATAAATTATACTGCTCTCCTAAATAAAGTTTTTATTCATAGGTCTCTTAAGAGGGGTATTTTGATTATCCAAAGCTACAGTGTGTGCATTGGTATACACACATACTTATATCAACATGTGTAAATACATTACATTAATTTAACTTTTTATTTGGGTATAAACATGCAGCTGTTGATAATGTTAGTTCAAAAATGAAAAGATATCTGGCATTCTTTTCTGAGTGCCTGTTTGGTCAGACCTCACATAACATACAGCATTTTGCCTTTTAAAATGAAAATTATAACCGTTAGAGCAGGGATCTCATTGCTCAAGACTGAAATGCAATGGTAATGTAGAAAGGCAAGCTTACATGACTTTTGCTTTCAGCGTGCTTGGCTGCAAGAATACTAAGGTGCAGCCTGAATATAACTTTGTACTTGTTTAACTTTAGCTGCTTTAAAAAGGTAGTTTAGTTAAACCAGTATACAACCTTGTGTTCACAATCTGATTTAAAAATCTGAGTTTTATTTATATAATTTAATATAGACCTGATTTATATCAGGCATAAATTCAATTAAGAATTTCCACATAAGGTTTCGTATTTTTTTAAATTGTTTTATTCTCTTGCTTTTATGTAAGCCACTGTAGTCTTCAATATAAACAAGGTTCATCTTTGTTGAAATCATATAATTCTACAAAGACAACCTGAGCATTACATATCACGTTCTTGTATTAGGAGCTTACCTGATCAGGAGCACTTGAAATATCCTGCATGTTTATTTGATCACTGTAAATACATTGGGTAAAAGCTAGACATTTATTCAGGATTCGTTGTTGTATTAGGTTGATTTTTTAAAAATTTTACTACCAATATTGAGCAGTTCAATAGGAATAAAGATGAATAATATTTGGAGTAAAGAGAATAATCCAAAAGCACATGCTGTGGTCACCCTAATTTGTGTACCTTTTTTTCATGATAAAAAATAAGAATCCTAAGTTTTGCAAAAAAAAAAAAAA
>NW_008796165.1:7627472-7650986 GCF_000699145.1 Aptenodytes forsteri | reverse complement strand
CAAAAATGTTTTGAATTTAATCTTTGGTTTTGAAAATGTAGTTATCAGAAGTTTTCCAGCAACGTCTTTTTTAATTGAAGGGAATTTTGGATTATTGTTAATGATTCTCATGGACATTTCCCTCCCTGCCGGCATCTTATTTGTGAAAAGTTAGGAAGCCAACTGCTTTCTTTATTCTGTTTTGGCTATTAAAGAATTGAGGAATTATGTATTAGAGCCTTATACAATGAGCACACAGTCCTTTCATATTTTTTAACATCTTTGTATACGTTCTATTTTATATTTACGTGAGCAAAATTTCAAAGTTTATAGAAGGTGAAAATCAGTGCCCTTAGTTCTTTATTCTATACCATCTTGTATTGTCCGCACAAACTGACTTCTGTGTTGTAGCTACCCCGATTCTTTGCTGGTGTAATGAGAGTCAGCCCACTGCACCATGTATTTGTAAACAAGAAAATTTGTATCATTAAGAAAAAATAGTATTAGCCTTCACTTTCAAATATAGCTTCATCTTAACTATTTTAGGCAATGAGGTGTTGGTAGGACATCCAGTGTCTTTTTTACAATAGTACTCTCACCTATGAAGCCACTGTAGCTTGTATCACTGGCATTAGAAAGAAAAAAAAATGGTGTGCACCATATACACTAATGGCCTCACTCAGAAATTGTTAGTGCTTACAGCTTGAGCAGTATGGATGTTAGATCCCTCAGCACTGAACTGTAAATGAACTGCATTTCCCCTTTTTATTGTATTTTTATGCATGTTTTGAACATGTAAACCAAGCAGAAAGAGATTAATGTAAAATTATGCTTTACTGTAGAAAAAGAAGTGTAGTCACAGAGAAAATGCAGAAATATAGGAGGACTTCCACCTTGATGATGTAATTTTTTTATTAAGAAACTATTCTCAAGTATTTTTACACCCTTTATCTTACTGACTTAAGATTTGCTTTGTACATGCTCAAGACTTATAGACACATATATTGTCCATTCTCTGCAAACACCTTATTCTGACTAAAAGGGTCATGGATGTATGTTGAATGATGAAAAGAGTCTCAAACTATATTTAAAGCTCTATTTTATGCAAATTTTCACTGAGATTAAACAGCATTAAATACTTATAATAAAGTTCTGGGTAAGAGGTAAGTTTTCCCATCAGACAATGATTGCATGAATTTGACCACTCAGTAGCGTCCATGGAAAAATGTTTTAGATATATTTGTAGTGTTTAGTGCAAGTGAAATGTAATTATGTTTATTGCTGAAATTGTCAATTATTTAAATACATGAACCTATTAAATAAATGTATCATCGTTGCCTATACTACAAATGCATTTAAAAGCTTAGAAACATGTTGGTCAGGTTCCCAGGGCTGCCCACTCAGATTTAGATGAGTGTGTATAAAAGCTTTCTTTTGTAAACATTGCAAGTCCTGCAGTTTGAGCAGTGTGTTTGCCCATTTTTGCATGCTCAGCTTATGTGCAACTTTCTGAAGATTAATGCTTGACATTCTGGATAGGTTGTACTTAACACAAGCAAAGACAAAATTCTTCAAAATATCATAATATTGAGGAGCATGCACACACATGCGTGCACTTACAGAAACAGTAGTGGAGAGCCAAAAAAAAATATTTGAAAAGTAATCAAATCTGACTTCTATATTGAAACAAACAAACAGAATTGTTCAACAATGTCTTTCTCTACAGACACTATTGCTAGTGTATGAATAATCCTACCTAATTGACGCTATCCCTATTTATATTACATGTGGTGTGCTACTTGCAATGTTCAGTTTTTCCTTTTTCAAGTAACTGTTGTTTCTGCCTCTCTCTAAAAATGAGGAATATTTTTCCAAGTTAATGAGATTCCTATTTTACTTAAATAAGATACATATTCACTATCTTTCTGTTGTTTTAAAATATAATTGCTATGAACGTGTTCAACAGTTTGACTTGTGTTCCTCATCCTGTACTCCCTAATTGAGTGAATTAATTAAAAATTGGTGTTTGCCCATAAAAGAGTGAATGAGCAGACTCAGTGCTTGATGTCAGAAATAAAACTGTAAATTAACATAATTATGTTTCACCTTCCTATTTACTCATTTGTGTGGGCATAAGCGTTTAGTTAGTTGTATGTGATATAGTATCTTAAACAGTTTCATTTACACTTTGTTTTTTAAGAAGAGAGGAAGGGTAAAAGAAAAGTTAATGACTAAATAATTTCTTTCTGAAAGGCTGAGCATCACTTATAATATTCAATTCGCAGAACATCAGGGTAGAAAACACATCTCTGACAGTTTTTTGGTAACTGTACTTTATTTGGAAAGAAATTGTCAACACAGAAAACAAGAGATCATTTTGACTCTAGGTGCCAGGATGTTGTTCCTACATACATTTATGGTATAGTGTAACAGCTGTAAGCAACATGATATGCAAAGGTGTCTTCTATCTGTATTGTACAATATACTTCTTTAAAAACAACAGACACTGATGATAGCTACCATTTTGTTTAAAATAATCCATATTATAGAGTCAAAATAGCATGGCTTTTGTCCTTAGATTTACATAACCAACACAATATTCTTTTTCTATTTTGACTGCTAACTGCATGGAAAACGAAATGCAGTTCAACCAGCACATTGCTTGTTATAATTTTGTTTTTTGTGGGATTGTTTTTCTTGTCCCTAGAGAAACCCAGCATTATATTAATGATTTGGATAGGCTTATTTAACAGTGAGCAGTTGCTTTGTCTCCATGAGGGATTCCACTACCCAACAGCAAGACCAGATAGGAGAATAATTTGGCATTTCTATACAGGAACATTGCCTTGCTACTGAATCAAAAGAAAACTTACATGATTATAGACTGTTTTGATATACATCAAATAAAAAAGTACTAACTGTGGAGAATAATGTATCAATTCATTCTAAGCTGAATCAAACTAAATAGAGTGATGAACAAAAAGATGTGCAACTGAAGATTTTGATTTTAAAAGGTTAAAATTTGAGAAAGTAGAGGAAGTAGGACATAATGAGAACTTACTTAGTGGTCAGTGGTTGAACATCCCTCCACCATCCTGCCCCCTGCATCAAATATACATAAGTAATACAATGCTGGACAGGAAAAGAGTTTCTATTGTAGACAGTTGAATTCTTTGTTATCACAAATTCCTAAATTTAGCCAGCTAACCTTTAAAATGAAGTATTCCTTTAGTAAGCGTGTTCCAGATGTTAGTCCTCTGAAAGTTAGAGGCCCTCTAATTTCTTAACTAAATGTATTTATAAACACTTAATACCCATTTGTTCTTTTGTCAATATTATTCTTAAGATTAACTGGCAATTCTGCCTCCCTACTGTTTCTTTCTCCTGTGTGTTTATGGAGAACAGTCATATCCATTTCCAGACTTCCTCTTTCCCTACAATAAAGTCAGGCCTTTGAATCTCCTCTAAAGATATATGCCTTCTTTCTTGCTTATGGTACTTGCATTCATCATTTCTGGTTTCTGTTTGAATCCCTCTTTCTTGAGCATGCATGAGAAGAAATGAGACAGTTATTGTTTTTGTATTTGGTCTGAGTCTTTTGCAATTTTTTCTTCTTGCTTCAGATGCAAGTTTCTGATATTGTTTCACTTTAAGTTAAAGATACTGGAATTCTTTTGAATATTTGAACTGACAAGCTCTTCAGTAAAGCTGACCTCAGTAATTATTTTCCATAATTTCTCAGCATATGCCCTTTTGAAATAAAGGATGTTGTTTGCTAACCTGTTTTCACATATCCTTCTGTTTACTCTGAAGGGAAGTAACTCATGATTACTTTCCTTAAGGTATTTTTTATGACCACTCTTCTGCAATACATCATTTACCAAATACATGTCTTTAACTGTATAGATTTCCTACTTCTGCTTCCATCAGTATTGTTATTCATACTTCTGATGTTCATTTAACACTTATTATATCCAGGTTTACATGATCTTCCTTAAAAACCAGGTCTGCCTTAGTTTTAAATTATAGCTCTTTGTATCAGCTATTTGATCTCAGAAAGTTAGCACTTTTAGAGCTGAACTGGTGTCATTCCCATTTTGAATACCCTGTCTATGAATATCTCACAGTAACTGAAAATCCCCAAACTTTCCTCAAAATACCAGTTTTTGAATCATCTTTGATGTTTTGTCACCCTTCTTGTGGTGACTAAAATAATTCCATTGTAGATCACTTTTGTGTCTACTTCTTCACCTTTTTTTTTCTTCTCCGGTAGATTTTTCTGTAATTTATCCTTGCAAGGAAGAGGCAGTGTTATTTGCCCTGACATGAAGAATAATCAGTGGAATTTTCCCCACATCCAGCAGGGTTATTTCCTTTGCCCTCAATTCTGTGTCCTGCCACCTTTGTTCCTGGTATGCAGACAGCTTTTCTTTTGTCTTGCTCCACTTTGAGGACAAACTCTTGCTCCACAGTTAATTCTTTCCAGTAAGAACCCCTGTTTGCACAGTATATCCTCCTTCTAGGGTTGGTGCCAATCTCAGGATCTGACTTCTCTGATTTCAGGTATTTGAATTAGTTTTTATTTTTATTGTTGTGCTTTGACTATTGTCCTCATTCCTTGCTTGATACACATACTCTTAGTTTCAAATTATTTTAAATTATTTAGTTTTTTAATGGAAGTAGGGAATAAACTTATAATGACTATTACTTCTACATGTTGTGGAAATTAAAGGAGTTACCAGAACACTGAAAACAAGAAAAGTTACACCAAAAAAGACTGTATCTGAAAGCGAGTGATGTTACTTTGGGAATACCCATATAATCACACAAGTCTGCTAGTTCAAGTTTGTGTGTATGCATTTACTGGCTCACATAAAATTGCAGGTGCAAATTTTCAGTTTCTTAAACTAGCTTAGCGCACTAGAATTCTACTTCAAGGTTGAAATACAGTGTCAGGACTGTACAAAGAATTGTCTATGCCAAACGTACTTTAGTTTGATCAATACATTAATTCTTTACTTCCATTAATATCAACTATAATCTCAAAATCATAAGATATAAATAAGAAAGTAGTGTGCATAAATTGTGACCTCTTATTTTCCTTGGATAACCCTTGAGCAGTAAAGCATTGGAAGAAATAGAGCTGTAATGTTGGTTGCCACAGAAGTGTTATTTCAGTTTTCAGGTTATTACTCAGCAGCAATTTTATCAAATATGGGAAATCTGTGGAATGTGTTTCTTTCTCATAATATTAAGTTTCAGTTGACATTCTCTGTATGAATCCTTTGAGACAACACAGATGTGTTTTAAGCATTAACAATTATTCTTAATCTTCTACTAAAATTCCTGAAAGTCTCTTTCTTTTTACACTGTAAGTGCAATGCAATTCACTAATACCACTTTGTTCGTGCAGAAAGGTGACCTGAGTAACTCATAAAAGGTTGAGCATGATAATGTTATAACGACTGCCAGCATTTTCCATTTAGTGGTTAACAGCTTGTCATGGATTAGTAAGTAGAATATTGATAGTCAAAGGCGAATATCGTAGCAGACGCATAAATAGAAAATATAAATAGATAGTGCAGGGCTTGTTTAGCTGCCATGTTAGACAATGAAAAGTTATTTTTTAATGATGAGACAGGAAACACAAAAATGTAAGATACCACAGTCTGAAAACTGGTATTTCTGCCTACCCTGCAATCGTGAAGGCTATATGACCTCAAGATTTTTAGTTCTAAAGATAATTTAAAGAGTTTTAAAAGATAGATACCTTGCTGCCCAAGGACACAATATAATGTTTAATGTGTCTATATGGTGAGCTTGGGAAAGGGTGTATCAAGAATGAGCTAAAGGAAAAAAACTTGACTGCCCAAAATGGTTGGCTAAGTTTCACCTGTGTTCTATTAATAAAGAAAAATTTAAATTTTGGTATAAATGTAGCTATTATTTATATGACCTTTAAGGTTTCTTAGAGTAGTAATAAGCAAATATGCAAAAGACATACTATTTTTTTTCAATCCCTTCAGAGCCAATAGAACTTACCACCTCTCATCAGAGCCAAACATACCTATAATAAAATAGAATCAAAATGAGAGAAAACTCCAGTTTGTGCAGCAGCAGCTCTACACTTGATAATAACGTTTAGTATCTTATACCCTGCTGAAATGTTACATATTTCTGGTATCATCCATCCTTTTTCCTCCAAGACGGAAACTCATTTTCAGTTTGTTAATGATAGTGTTCAGTGATATATTGATGATTATTTTGCCAGGTGTCTTTTTTTTTACAGCTTTTCCATTTTTTTGTTTGTTTGGTTGGTTTTTTTAAGCTAGGGTTAGGGGTCAGAAATTCCACAATCCTGTGCTGCGAAGGAAAATACTAATTATTTTAGCTATAACTTCAGTGGTGAAAAATAGATGTTCTGCAATAATGAATTGTACTGAGATGATTTGAAAAATACATTCTTCTTTATTTTAAATAATTCCTTTCATGTAATATTTATTTAATGATTTAAATGTGAAAAAAATTTCTTTTGCAACAGTAATGGCAGGAATTTCCTCAAATTCACAGGATTTTCATAATTTTAGCCGATAGCACCTCTGCTTGTGAATGGCAGGTCTAGTTTTCCTGTATGAACAGAGCACAAGATGCCCTGTAAGGGTTACAGACTTTCCATTTAGAAGAAAGGAATTTTTCAGGAATACACAAATAGATTTTATTGCAGGCTATCATTTCTTCAGGAAACAGATTCTTATAATTTCTGAATAGGTGGATTTTCAGCACAAAGGACTTATTCAAAATTTGGACCAACGAAATTTAATGTTATAGCTGAACTTATAGATAAGAATCTGATTTTCATAATAAAAGAAAGCTAAAGGAAGCACTAACACAGGCAGTAGTGTTTTAATAGTAATTGTTAGGGAGCAATGAGAGCGGGATGCTCCCTATGGGCTGGGAAGCTGGGAACTGAGAATGACAAGAGATGCAGAAGCAGAGATCTCATTGATGAGGGGAGCAGGGCAGGCCTGGGGATGGTAGCCAGGTTCAGCCAAGTGTCCAAATTACCATACAAGTCCATGGTGACAAGCCAATGACAAGCTGGAAAGTCAAGACCATGGGTCAGGGTCCAGGTCAGTGAGGTACGTGGCCAGGCACAGCTGTAGACGCCATGTAGCTCAGGCAAAGGACAAAGTTGGGAGCCTGAGCTTACATGCAGCTCCTGAGCAGAGGGGGCCAGGTCCCTGCATCTTACAGCTCCTTCCCCAGCAGGCTGAAGTAAGATTGCACAGCAGCACCACATTAGGTCTGGCCTTGCCTGTGGGCAGCTAAAACCTTTCACAGGAACAGGGGGGTGCATTTTGGGCCCTGACAGTAAGGTTTTACTCTTAACTAGGGAAGAATGTCAGAAAAATTAGTGGATAAGCAGCAATACTTTTTTTCTTTGTCTTTACTCAACTTTGAAAAGAGCATTCAGAATCTTAATTTTAGGGACTGAGTAGTTGAGAATAATTGTAATTTTTATTTTTTCTAATGCTGAAGGATTTCTACTCTCATGTTCTAAGGGGCCTTATAACTATACTATCAGAAAAAGGCAAATTAACTCTATTATTGGGGAAATAAGGAAATTAATTGCATCCTTTTAAAATGGCTGACTTTATTCTTTCTGGTTAGATCAGCTGAAAGTGGAAAAATGAAGTAGTGTTTTTGGTAAAACTGTTTGCAGAATCTTTGGAAAGACATACTTAAATCCAGAAGTGTATGCTATTATTGGCAATTAATAAATATATTTGTGAAAATTTCAGCATTTTTTTCTAAAAACCACCCAACTGTCAGGAAAGTACCAGAAAATATGGACCAGCAAACCCTGTAAATAGAGTAATAAAGTAAGGGTAAGAGAATAACCTTGGTAAGCATCCTGGAAAGCCTTATAAAATAATGGAACAAAGTTTAAGGAGACAATGTGTGTATCAGTGAGGAAACTTGGACCCATAGGCAACAGTGATTTATACACTTCTTAGTGAACAAGTGTAGCTACCATTTAGTTCCTGTTGTAATAATTAGCAGACAAAAGCAGCAACAGTAACAATAACAAAACAGGTAAGACAATACAACAAAGCACTTCACTAGGTGTTTTCATAATATTAATTATTTCTTCAAATTTTTATATAGGTATAAAACAATATATGTAATGTAGTACATAGAAATACCAAAGTGAAATTCCAATGGGTAAAATGTAAAAAGTTAAAATAATTTGCAGGACACAATGAAAAATTACTGAACATACACAAACAAAAAATAATTACAACCAAGATGAAACTGCTCATTAAAAACTGCCAGGTTTGGTGATAAGTCTAATTTTATTTGACAATTTTATAAATGATGTGGGGGAGGAATAGACCTTGAATTACATTCTTACATTGTACTAAATTGGAAAGTGCTGTATATTAATGAGGACAATAATACTTCAAAGGTACTGAAAGATTTTAGAAATGTGATTATAAGGTAATAACTTTATTTCAGTTTGGATAGAACATGAGACTACAAAAATAAGAAGCCCTTAAAAGAAAATTAAACCATAGAGAGAATGCTGGCCATATATTTAAAAACTGAAAAACAGAGACTTTAGAAACAAACACCAAGTGATGTTTTTGCTGAACTTAAGCTATTGATGACTTAAAAGAGAGGGGTATATTACTTTTCAAGATTGCATTCCTTTTGAGACTCTGCTTCCATTCTAATAATATTTCCTGCAATGTAAAAAATATTTACTTAGATAGCTCTCATTGTGATTCATGATGCAAATTACCAAGGTATATATGACATTACAGAGTGAATTTTTCTCCAAATTTGAGGGGTTGTTTATATCTGCAAAGATGTATTCCCATACAGTGATACTGTCCTGTCTTTGATTCTGTAGAGATTTGTACCTTGATTAATTTTAAAATGAATAAGTCTACTCCAGGTAAATAATAAAAATTTAGGAAGTATGTATGCCTTTGTAGGATTGTCTTTGCAGACTACTGTCTGCAAAAAATAGACCCGTACTTTATACCTGCAAATATATTAATGTACTGAGTTTTGTGGAGTGCAAGCTGACTTCGTTTTTGCAGAATTTTAAGTAATAATGCCTTCATTTCTGAACATTTCCAAATTTTTTTTAGAAAGTTTAGAAAGACTGGGCAGACTATAGGATGACATTGTAGAATCCTGTGAGAGTCCTGTAATGAGAAATAAAGCAATTTTTAATATGAAATGAACTGATTTGTGAAGCTTGCATTTCAGTCCTATGTTATGTAAGTAATCATTTAAGAAATATTTATTAATTAAAATAAATTAAAAGAAATTTAGCTAAAAGATTAAATAATACCAAGTTGCATACTGCATTTCAATTTACTTAATTAAAATATAGTATCACATTCTGCTTTTCTTAAAGGAACACGTATATTATTGGTTTACTTCTGTCGTGGTTTAATCTCAGTCGGCAACTAAGCACCATGCAGCCGCTCGCTCACTCCCCGCCAGTGGGATGGGGAAGAGAATCGGAAGGGTAAAAGTGAGAAAAACTCATGGGTTGAGATAAAGACAGTTTAATAGGTAAAGCAAAAGCCACGCACGCAAGCAAAGCAAAACAAGGAATTCATTCACCACTTCCCATCGGCAGGCAGGTGTTCAGCCATCTCCAGGAAAGCAGGGCTCCATCACGCCTAATGGTTACTTGGGAAGACAAACGCCATCACTCCAAACATCCCCCCCTTCCTTCTTCTTCCCCCAGCTTTATATACTGAGCATGACGTCACATGGTATGGAATGTCCCTTTGGCCAGTTTGGGTCAGCTGTCCTGGCTGTGCCCCCTCCCAGCTTCTTGTGCACCTCCAGCTTTCTCAGTCGGTAGAGCATGGGAAGCTGAAAAGTCCTTGACTAGTGTAAACACTACCTAGCAACAACTAAAACATCGGTGTGTTATCAACATTGTTCTCACCCTAAATCCGAAACACAGCACTGTACCAGCTACTAAGAAGGAAATTAACTCTATCCCTGCCGAAACCAGGACTTCTTTTATTGTTCTGAACATTTACTTCTCTAAATATATTATCTTACAAAAAATTATTTTCTTATATCTGTTTCTCATTTTCTTGTTGTATTTTGTTGCTTTTAAGTTCATCATATTTGCCACTGCCAAACAGTGTTACATTTTTTAATTCAACTCACATATTGCAGTGATATTCTGAAATTGCAAGAATTTTACACAGTGATCCTGATCCTGTAAACCGTAACGTAGGTGCGTGGCTCAAGGATGAGAGATTCTTAGCTAATGTTATGTCTAGTGCACCAGATAACCTTAGTCAAGTTCTAAAGAGACAATTTTGGAATCCCAGTCTTTATTGTCTACATCTTGATAGACTACTTGCTTTATTTTCTCACCTCATTCCTGCGGAGGCTTTTCAGTCTGATTGTTCTCTGTCTGTCCATTCCTCTGCCTCATATAAACACAGATGTGGGTACCCTTTTTTATGAAGGGACACTATGGAAAAGTGCCTTGTCAGTCTACAATAATACAGAACTCTGTTGTTCAGTAAACAATTTCAACCACAGGCAACCATTCAAGCAACACGTGTAATTCATGTCCCAGGTCTTTCTTTATCTGTGAATAGAAATATGGTGGCATTCCTACTTTCTCTTGCTTCTTTTGGGGTGTTTTAGGTTTCCTTTTATTTGGGTTAGGAAGAATTTCAGAGCAACAACTCAGTGGTTTCTTCAGTGGTACACAGCTTTCATCTGCTTCTGGTCTGTCTTGGTATTTTCATTAGTAGTTTTGTCATAATTGGATTGCACCAATGAAATTTCAACAATAATATGAACATGGGAAGCATGGCCATTAAAGATGAGGATCAGACTAGATAAAGATAGAGGACCAGAGGGAACTTAAGCAGTACAATTGAAATAAGGTATGACAGTGTGAACTGTAAGATTTAGTGGTTAATAACATGAAACTGTTATAAAATGGAAACCATTAATTGCAAAATACAAACCATGAGAAATGGTTGAGTATATTAGCTGATCAGCTGTGACTGTGAGGCATCAATATGATGTGTTTATAAAAATGATCTTGAATTTATTAAGTTAAGGTAACATTAGTGTCATTATAAAAGGCATCAGTAAGACCGATTGTCTCCAGTTCACGTTACTGGTGTTAAAAAGGAATTCAGAGAGGAACCAGTACAGATAAAGATCATTACAATTACAGATAAGTGCAAAGCCTATCTTATAAGAAATGACGGATGCTTTCTTTACCTAACATCCATAAATTGTGAAGAAATTGTCCCAGCTGCTGAATATGTTGGTTTAGTTGCTAATTATCTTCTTTAACAGAATGTTCCTTATTTCTTGTGTGTATTTGTCTAGTTTCAACTTCTAACCAGTGGGTATCATTATGTCTTTTTCTGTTAGAGAAAATAGCTGTTTATAACTGTCTGGCATTTTCTACAAAACTTTAGCAGCAACATCCATTCTGTTTTAATAAAGATAAAATTGCTTCAATCTCTTTTTAACTCCTTTATTCCTTGTTTGATTAGTGAAGGAAGATGGAAAACTTACTGCTCATATTGTGCTGTCACAATTCCAGAAAAATTCCGGTCTCTATTTAAGAATTGTGGCTGTATAGACACACTTCTGACTTTTGAAAATAGAAATGCATGTTTGCTTTCATGTAGTTGGGCATCTTTACTGAGTCTTTAATCTTCAGGCAGAGAGCATACAGTGCCCTTATAACATTATAAAAAATTCTTATGATCTCCAAGTTTTGGATCGTATTTATATTACATGACCTAAAATTTAAGGAAAGATGTTAAAATATGATTATATTACCATTTGCATATTAAATGTGTTTACAGAGATCTATATTGTGTTTTCCACCAAATGGCACTAAAGTTATCATGGCTTAGTGAATTGGGATTTTAGAATTGCAGGGCTATTCATTCCAAAGCAGTTTTGTGTGAATTCTTTTATGTTCCAGCTCATGTTGGTAAATCAGTAGATTATTCTTTAATTAGTAATGGCAGAAGGACTGCTGATGGAGATACTCTCTGAAGGTGCAGGTGAAGTCAAGATTCTGATCACTGGTGAACATTAAATTTTCTAGGACTCTTTTCAAAGATTCAAAGATCAAAGTATTGACTAAATATATTGACTAGATTGCATTTTGGTTTTTGTTTCTCATCTTATGATTTCTTACTGTTGTTAGATAATGTAGGTTGTTTTTCATCTGCTAAACATATACATTAGTAATGGTAAACTACTACAGTTGTAATGTTAGGCTCAAAATACATGTCAGTCATGTATTATAAATACATGTCTGTATTTTTATAAATATAAAAATACTGTTTTTTATAAAACAACTGACACTTAATTTTGTGAAGCTTAATTATGTTCTTGTGTTTCACAGTCTAGAGTTATTTCCTACAGCATTTTAGCCAGAAGGTAGCTTTGTGCAGGACAATGGAAGATGAAACCCCATTCCAACCATATGTTTGTAATACTCTCCTGGTTGCCTGTCTTTCTTGTCCGAGTATTCTTCTACAATACTACCATTCACATTAATTTCACATGAAAAAGGCTTTCTATTTGAGAGTCCCTCTGTTTCTGCTCCCTGATGTTATGTAAACCTTATACATATAAAATGTAAAATTACAGAAACTTTGGTTCTAAAAAAGATGGAAAAAAAGGAAAAGATGTTCTAATGAATGCCATTCTCAACAAAAACAGGGTTGTCTTTTTGTATTATGTAGTTTAACTCAAAGTGTATGAGTGCTTGTAAATATATAGGAGCTGAGAACTGCATCTTTACCAATAATCAGTGTGTAGAACAAATAATGAAAGTGCAGAAAATTTACTCTTCAGAAAGGTTTTATTTCATGTCTTTAACTTCCTTAGCAACAACTCCTTTTAAAATCCCAGTACACTCTGTGATGATTGTCACAGAATGTTCTCAATTGGCAGCAAAATTTGTGGAAAATCTCCCATGAAAAAGAATACCTCCCAAATGGCAGGTCTTTGCCACCACCAGAGACTTGTCTCCAAGACTGGTATACCTAAAATCATTAGGAAGTGCACATTAAATAATTGTGGATTGAGATACTTGATGTAAAAATTACAGGTAGAGCAAAAATTACTGGCAGAGCAAGAGCTATTTCTGTTTGTTTATACATACCAGTCACAAAAATGTTAACTGTAGAAAGCAGCTTAGAATATGTAACTAGTCTAAGTATTGCAGGCAGTTGGTATAATTACTACTTCAGTTATAAACAGGCATACGTAGGGAAGTAGAGTCTTCTTTTTTGACTCCACTAAATATGTCCAACACTGAAGCTGAAAATTTTCCTTTAGTTAGCAGAAATAGCAGCTCGTGTGTTCTTTTCTTTTTAGGCCGGGATCTGTTAGAAGAAACCAAATAATATTCAGTCATAGACATAAAGCCAATGCCAGGCTATCTAGCATTCACAGGACAGGAAATTCCATAATTCAGGAGTTCAGCAGGGTTTCTCCCCTTGCCTTCCCCGCCCCCCCCCCTTGCCTCCCCCGCCCCCCCCCCGCCCCCCTGATTTTAATCTGTTTCCATTCTCTTGTCCTATTTCCATGGACATCTGGTTCCAAAGATAACTTTAAACAAACACCAAAGAAGAGGGTGAACAGTATTTATATTGCATATCTATGTCTTTCCTCTGCCTGCCAGGAAGTCTTATGGCTATGTGAATTATCCTCCTCTCGAAATGTCTAGGTGATCAAGCTTAATCAGCCTTAGATGATAGAGAATTTTAAATTGTTGAAACTTCCTTCCTTCTGCATATACCAAAATAAACTGTGCTAGAAACTTTTAAAAACCTCAACATGTCCAGAAAGAAAAAAATTAGCTGAATATTATAATTGATTTGGCTATCTCTTTGAGGAGGGTGGCTTCAAAGGCGACATTCCAACATGACAAAGGAGAGCTGAGGGTCAAGGCTCAGGGAAGTTCTCTCTCACACTGTGAACATAGAAGAGAAAACTGAAGAACATAAGTGGAAACACCCTATTTGGTCTCTCGACACATGAAATTATTCAGGTTTTTATAATCATTACAAGAAAAGCTTTTTAAAATTCAGGGTCATGATTGGATAGTATGTACAGTTCAGTAAAATGGGCCAACACATTGAGTTGCTTCTGAGGACGCTGGCTTGTTTATAACTTGAATTATTGTAACCTCTTTTTTTCCGCAACCTGGCTTCATCAGCCAGAGTAATGCAGAAGTTACTGAGCAGAAATCTGAACTGAGGACAAGCAGACCCATCCTTAAGCCTGGCAGAAAAAAAAAAAAGATCAAAATTAGTGACCCTAACAGATGTTTTTCTCACTTTGCTTGAAACATCAAAAAAGAATTCTTTAAATTTCTTTAAATAGTATTTTACTGACAATGGTTAGAAGAATGAAGATTGTATATACTTGCCATGGTTAATTTGTTAAAGGAAAGAAGGAAAAAATATTTCTCCCAATTAACTATTTCTAAGATGCCCTGGAAATGACAAACTATTAGCTTTGAATGTGGAGGATGTCTGTAAGACTGGCCAGGCAGAGCTAACATGCCTGCGGGGTTTGTTTTCAGGACATACTTTGGAAAGGTGTGCTTCTGCAAAGATTTATGCGTATACGTTACATACTACGAGTAGTCCCACTGAAGTCAATATAGAGGGTAATAAGACTGCATAGTCTGTAGAGTTAATAAAATATATAAAACAGTGATTTACTTACACAAGCACTAAATACATGTAAGAAAAGAAATAAGGAGGCTGGGATGCAACATAGTTGCATAGTTTATAGTTGCTTACTCGTACTTCTTGTACCTTTCTAAAAGTCTTTTGTTCTTCTTTAGCATTTTCCTTGTAAATAATCCTGTTTGTTTGCTCTTTTCTGTTTACAGTTTAATCCATTTCATTTTCACTTTTCTTCCCTCAAGCACTTTTGAGCTCTCTTCTACCTTTTTCCTCTTTGACCCGGTCTAACAACTGTGTCCTAGCCTATTTCCCAGCTAAGTGAGGCTCAAGGGTATTTGAATTCAATTTGGGCCCATCTCTACTCCAACAACAATGTTGCTAAAGTAATACCATTAGGTTGCTAAGATACTGTATAAGGCAACAGAACGTGGCTAATAAACGTTATTTCTTTTCTGGACAACGTAACTTATGCATTGTTGTAATGGATGTTCAAGGAAAGTACTCTGTTATTTGTAGATTCCAAGCACTGCGTCACATTCTGCAAAATGCTCATTTGACTGTTCTTTTTCAAAATTGATTCCCCGTAAGAGAAGAAGCTTTTTTTTTTTTATGATTCATTTAAACTTGACACATCTTACTGAATGCTGAAGCACTAGGGATGGTATTTTTTCCCTATCTATGTTCTTACCAGACATCATCTGTTTGTCTCCAAAGAGGAAAGATTCCCCACAGTAAACTGTAAAAGCAATGTGATTCTCTTTGTTTAACAAAAGAGAGTTAGTGTTAGAATGCTTTTTGAGTTTTTCTTATAGTTAAGAGGTAGATGGTTTAACTTTACTCTTTATATAAAACAATTCTGAAGTGAAACAGTTGTGTGAAATCCAATAGAAACTGAGGTATAAATTCGACAGCAGAGTCTGTACAGTTTTAAAAAAGAATATTTTATAAGTTTTATGGTTGGAGAAGAAATAGTGGATGCTGTATGATCTTGATTTAGCAGGACTTTTGTCCCTGTTACTAATAATTTTTTCATTAACAAAATGTGGAAGTAAGGTATAGATGAGATTATATTATGGCTGATACCATATTGCTTTGAAAGCTATCTGGAGAGTGGTTGTTTGTGGTTCATAGTCAAAACCGTGAAAAAAGTATCGGGTGGGACTCTGTGGCATTCTGTTCCTCATTAGACTTAGATGACAGAATTAAATTTCTATGTGATGACACCATTCTAGCAAAGATTATTGAGAGACAAAAATAGAATTCAAAATGATCTTACACTTGGAGAGGGGAAACAGCATCCTGGGATGTATAAGCAGAAGCATAGCCTACAACACATGTGGAGTAGTTTTTTAGCTCTTCACAGCACGAGTAAGGCCCAACTGTATCCTGCTTTGCATACTTCATTTCAAGGAAACTGTGGACTGACTGGAGGCAGCTGAAAGAAAAGCAGAGAGAATGATCAGAAATGTAGTAGGTGATCTGCAAGGAAAAATGGAAGAACTTAAGGTTGTTAGGAAAGAACACTGAGATATAACAATTTTCAAGTATGTGTTGTCACTTGTCATTGGGACGGTAAGTAAAGGACTTGAACTGTTGCAGCACATCGGAAGTGCTGAAGGAGAGTTCAGAATAGGTATTAGGTAAAGGTGTTTAGCTGTAAAGGCAGTGAATCGCTAGAATGGCCTGCGTAGGAAAACTATAGTGTCCTTCGTTAAGTATCTGCAACATGGATTAGTCAAGAACCTGTCCAGAGTGCCAAAGGTAGACCTGATTCTTCTGTATGGTAGTGGGATGAAGCAAATGACATCTGAGGTCATTTGCCTTTGAACAATGCCTATTTTCTTGGTAAATCAAACTTTAATTCATGTTACATTCGTACTAGCAGGAAAAGAGCAGAATCTTGATTTACATCTTGATTACCTCCCTTACCTTCTCATTACCTAGGGGAAATTAAATAGTTTGTATTAAAATTGGCTTGCATATAGAACAATGTAAAATATTCACAATGAAATATGTACAAACAGGATAGTGCAACCATACTTGCATTCAAATTAGCATAGTTTCACATACTCCTGTTGACAAATGATAATAATAGGGATTAGTTTATAAACCTTAATTCACATGTGGAAACCTGATTTACGCAAGTAGCTGAGTAAAACTACTTGCTTTTGGGATAGCTAATAAGTTCCAGAATTAGGATATGTTTGGAAGCAGTGCTGCTAAACTGTGCAAATTGGGGTCCACTCAGCAATGAATTTAAGCTTACACTTAACTCAGTGTGCCCAACATCAGTGTAAGTCTGCTTATGTTGAAAATGATGAGTATGCTTTACTGGATAAAGGCCAGAATATGCATCATCCTGGTTGAACTCTGTCTTATTTGATCAAAAGCTTCATTTGTTATTCTCTAAATTTGAAAATCATGATGTATGGTAAGATTTGAGATAATCAAAGCATATCAATATCTTGAAAAAATGGTGCTAGGCATGTGAGCCCCAAAGTTGGGAATCAGGAAATTCTGTGCTCAGGTTCCTTCTTTACCCTGTATCCAGGGTGACCCATATCTTTACCTCAGTTTCACTGATTATAAAAAGAAGACAGTAGTACATACTGTATTCTGTAAGTACCATATACATGCATGTAAAATAGTACATGTATCATAGATATTGCTATTAATATTTGTTAACTTATGTTACTATTTCTTAACACCTCCAATTTAGAACTTAGTGCTGCTTCTCTAATTAGATTTGAGATAATAACTGTAATGATGTAATATATGTAAATTCTGAGGTTTTTTTTGGTGAAATATAACAAATTAATGAAGGTCAGCTGAAGAAACATTTGTATATGTTGTATATAACATAAAAGGAACAAAATAGTCTATAAAATCCTTAGGACTGTGAGCATCTAAATTAAGCCTGTTGGCAGAAGGATGAAGTTTGAGTACATACATGTATATCTATTGATTTAAATGGGTCTTACTGCCAAGGCATTACAAATGATACTGTCAGTGTAGTAGCAGAGTACCTCAGCAATATCAGGCAGACCAAGGAGACTGGGACAAAATTATTAATGGACAAATCTTATTTAAGAGCTAATGTAGCTCAGTTTTCTTTCAGTGTTAAATAAGGAAAATGTACAACTTACAATTGTGGGTAATCAAGACATTATCTTTTGACTGTCACTAAAAATGAGTCAAATTTGGGGAATACTGTTTCTTGGGTAAATATGTTGCTATTACGTAGATTTTTTTTTTAGATGTCTTTTTGGGAGCCGCTTTGCCAAAAGGATGTGTTCTACTTATATTGAAGTCAATAAGAAATGTGTTTGTCCAACTCAGAGTAAAATCTATGCCTTTGCCTTCAGTTTCTTATGCCTATTTCTTTTTCTTTCTCTCTGTTTTCAGGACTCACCTTCCTTCAATCAATTCTTCTAGATTCAACCCCCCCCTTTTCCTCCCTGTCTTTCTCTTTGCTTTTCGATCTTTTTAGTTCTCTCTCCTTTGCTTTTTCCCCACTGCTACCAGGTTATATAGGTTTTTAAGTTGCAGCGGCAGAAAATCTAATTGCTTTCTATTTAAAAGGGAAGGCAAAAAAAAAGAAAAAATTCTAAAACAAATCCATTAGCCTTGAAATAATTTTCTGAAAAACACAAGCTGTTATGTTTTTAGGCATACAATAATAGACATACTTTCATTATGGATGATGCTAAATTCTCTGTACTTGAACTATTTTTGTGAACCAGGTTTTTATCTTCAGATTTTTTCCCTTTAAAAATGGGATTTTGTTCTCAGTTCATAAGATTGGAAGTATTAAACTACACTTGTCCTTGATTCAGTTTGCTGCTTCTTCGTGGTCCAAATTGCCCTTCATGCAGAGCTGAGCTTGTAATATGTACTCTAGATGCTGAGTAAATGCTTTCACTGGCTGTCCCTGGCTTACTTACTCAGCCAGTCTGAGTCACCTTCAAAACATCAAGATTATGTGTATATACACTGTAATAAATAACCACCTGCACTGAGGTAATGCAAATTGAATTTGTTGAAATATGGCCCATTATATTAAAATTTATGTTTCTATTATAATTTTTATTGTATGAAACAAATTTGTCCTGTATAAAATTACTGAGAAATAAGTACTGTATCCATATATAGGAAAGCTTATCTTTTCTTGGGAACTATTTAATAATAGATCCTTACCATGCACATATCTTCTAAGTGCCTATTTTCTTCTGCATCCTCTTAAAAATGCATAGCTGGATTTTGTCATTCTTAAAACAGGCCAGATAGATAACTTAATCATAATGTACTTGTGTATATATCCTAAATATAGACGATTAGAGAGTCGGTTTCTTTTTGTACTTGAACCAGTTATTTTATAAATAATGTCAACAGATTAGAAATAGACCTAAAACATATTCATTAAAGGGATTTCAAGACAAAATTCAGCTGTAGGGGTATTTTAATTCTGAGTCTGTATGGATGGTGACATGGTGAGAATGAAAGTGAGATGTCGTGAGAATAGAAGGACTTTGTAATACACAGTTCTGAAGTTGACAGACCTCTAGTGCTTTTACTGGACTAAAACAAGTTACTTAGTGAACTGTAAAACAATTATTTTCATGAATAAAAGAAATAAACATTAAAGAAGAAAATTTGAAATCAATTGGTAAATATGCAGGCACTAAATTAGCCTTATTTCATGCTAATTCAGCTTTATTGAATTCATATCACCATCCATAAAAGCTGCCTCTGCTGTTCAAAGTAATATCCAGTACATCTCAATTAGCAATGTGTTAACCTTTCATCCAAGTCGGCTAGCAGAGTGAAGCTAAATCGATTAACTATCAAAAAAGGGAAATAAAAATCTAAGAACAAAAAGAGAAGTTAAAAATATTTTTATTTTTGATAGTCATTTAAAAATGTCAGTAGAATGGACAAAAGAACATTAAACCATGAACATTCCTAAGTCTGATAGTGTATATATTTGTTTTTTAAATGTTGGAACTAGTTGTGAATATTGGAAGAATTTAAAAAATGTTTGGAATAACAGTAGGCCATACCTGGTTAGGTAGTGTAGCCTGCTTAATCTTAACAGAGAAACAGTATATCTGAAGAGGATAAAACCCTGTTCCAGCAGATAAATGGGAATTTTGACAGTTTATTCTTGTCAGTGTTTAAAAGTAAATTAAATAAGTGAAATACAGTGATGGCCCATTGGCATATGCTATGTCATAAAGTTATTACTAATAGAATGTAGTTTTAAATAAAGACATGAAATGACAAGCAAAATGAATAATCTTAATTTTATAATCAGTAGTTACCTGAGGAGGCTAGAAAGAATTCTTTTCCCTTTTTAATGCATATTTTGTCTTCTACCTTGTTGCTTTTTCCCTCTCTTCTGACACTCAGCTAGGCTGATGTCTTCATTTCTGTAATACGTTGAAAATACTCGATTGTTCTGCCTTGGTCACATACTCAAGGTTAAAGTGGTCACCAGATTTAGGGGCAGGAAGTAGTTTCTCCTCAGGCTGTATTAGCAAAGGTTTTTTTTGTTTTTCTTTCTAACTTTTTTATAGTTAATATGGTGCACTTGCTAATATAATTTTGGCATTTTCATCTCTTGCTATTAGAGACCTGAAAGACCACCTTTGAGTTCTTATTCTTTCTTTTTTCTTGTGGCTTGTTACAGCATGTGGTCTTTGGAATTTTAGACTATAGGTCTTAAGATTTCTACGGGGTATTAAGAAGTGTTATGAGACCCATATGATGTGCTGAGTACTTAATCTGTGGGTTATTTTGCATTAAATATCTGTGGTTGCTAGCCACTGAAAGGAACTCGAATCTATGATCTGAGTCTTCATTTCTATAACTGTGGCAACATTTTTCTACTTAGTTAAAATTCAAATTAAAATCACATTTGATTAATTAATAAAATGCATCCTTTTGGTAACATAGTTTATAAAAGCTAGGGCTAAAGATAATTGTCACTCATATTTTTAGTCTTTCAGTTGTGATTTTTAATCTTTTGGGATGGGACAGTAACTTTCTGGATTTGAACTCTTTTTTTTCTTTTCTTCTATATTTTGTGAGTTAATCAGTTCAATACTGAGATGTTCTTTTTTTATGAATTGATCTTGGCCTGATTTAAATCTAAGAAATTATGTGGCATTATTTTTTTATCACATGTAAAAGCACAACAAGAAAGACAGTCTTTGAGGTTCCAACAACATATGCAACAGATGCGTATTATAGTGTATTTAAACCTGAATTTCTTGTTAAATATAGCCTAATATCTGTACTAAGTATTTTAGTAGTTTATGTACTAAAAATATACTATAAATCATACAGGATGGGTGATGGTTCAGATTATTGGTCGCTATTGATACCTTCACTCTTGAATCCCAAATTTTATTTCAGGCTTTTTCTGGTGCAATCTGAATATGACATTAACACTTTTTTTCTCCTTTACTCACTAATAGAAATTGTGACTATCATGAATGGAGGGACCATATGCTGCTTTGAAAAGGCAGCAGGGACCATGGAGGCAGTTTATAAATGATCTGAGTAAGAAATGAACAGAGACCAATTAAGCTAGTTAGGAGGCTGAAGGTTTTGGAAAGTGAGGATACTAAATTTGGTTCCCTTCAAAAATGATAGAAGATAGAATTAAAAATTAGTACAATTTTTTTTTCTGTCTTTTGGCCTAATAATTCCTTCTTCACTTGCAACAACAAAGTAAAGTATGGTTTGTTTTTTCTTTTTAATGTGGGACGAGGATTTTAACGCTGGAAGTTGTTGCATGTCAGTGAAATTACTAGGATGGGACAAAAGCCGCTCACAATATGGCTTTTGTCACTGAGGGAAATCTGTGCACTAAATAATGCATGCACAATTACCACATTAATCAGGCTGGTCAAAACAGGTGATCCAGTGAATATCTTTGTGTCCACTGCCATTTAATGCTATTCACCCATGTATCTATTATAACTATTCATTTAACACCACAGGTGTGCTAAGTGCTTTGCAGATAACATGGAGATGAAAGTTCCTTTGTTAGAGAATTTAAATTCAAAATATCCAGAATACAGATTGGATGGTAATAAAATGTGGGAAAATCTGAGTGGTTTTTTTTAACCATACTTTAGTTAATATCTTGATCTTTATTTAGCTTTTGAGAGCTATTTTGGGAATATGTTTTAGGCTTTTTCGAGTCTCTGGAAAGTATCCAATTAGTGAGAGAAGAGGACGTAGCCAAGGAAGGGTTTCCAGATGTAAAGTGCAGAATGAAAAAGTGCCACAGAAGAGAGTGAAGGGACAATTTGAATACAAAAAGCAGGCAGATGAAGACACAAATGGCTTATTATAGTTACTATTATTTCTTTTGTAATGCCAAAAAGAAATAGTAAATTCAGTATTCTACCTGTATTAATTATATACAGGCACAAGAATGGGAAAGATATAGTGCTGACTTAAATGCAAAGGGAAAAATCATATTTACAGTTAGGAAGACATTTATTTTAAAATAAAGAAAACTCCAGGAATGAAAAAAAAAGGTTTCTACTAGGGAACATCTGAGTTCTCTTAGAGAATCTTAGAGGTTCAAACATAACAAATATCTTTAAAAGGAAAGTAAAGTTTTGATTCCACAGATAACTACCTCAAACTTCATACTGCAATGTGTGAATAGGGGTTATTAATTAATTGGCTGCTTAGTGGTTGCAGTCATGAAATTAATCCATTATTCTCTTTTCCTCTCCTGTAAAACTCTTCCCCCCCCCCGATTATGAAACAATGTGACAAGGGCTAGACTGCTGGTGTATGGACAGTCATTCAGGCTGACCAACGTTGTCTTATTGTTTCCTTGTGCTTTCCCATATGTCTGCCTCTATCTGTTGTCTTGTGTCTTGTACTTAATGCTAAAAGGTCCTTTGATTAACACCATTTCTTCCCCCTGTTTTTAGGCAGCACACAGAAAAAAAAAAGAGATGCTGATCAAGGTCTGAAACTCCCAGACATTAGGTTAATATCAGCAATACACAGCAGTAGTAAAATAACGTGAAGAATGTAGATTTCTGCTTTGCCTAGATAAATGGAACAACATAACATGGTGTATCTGAAGTGTACTGCATATCTAAGTATCTCAAAACACTTCACAGATTATAGTGATTCATTGTAATTGCATCATGATATTGCCATTATATTGCAGTCATGTTATCATTTCCGTAATAAACATTTATCTTAGGAATGTTTGTGTGCACCACATAATTAGCTCTAGAATAAAGAGTGCTAAACATGAGGTGTGATTCATTAGAAGAATGATAGAATTTGATTTTTAAACTCTAACAATTTATTTTAACTGTTACTTGTTAAAAGTGAAAATAAACAGTGAAGTTTTGTTAATTGCAAAACTGATATAAAACAAGCTTAAGTAATGATTGAAAGCTAGTATGTATTTAAATATTAGCAGAATTAGTTATTGTTGAGTTTTTCATTTCCTGTCATAGTAAAATGTAATTAGTAGGTCTAGATCTGCTATATTTATGATTTCAAGTAGGATTGCTTGGTCTAAAGTCTTAACTAAGAAAGCCTAGCCATCAAAAAATAACCTAGAATAATAACTTTAGCCAATATCTTCTTGCCTGAATCTGACCTTTAGTATCACTCCAAAAGTAATTTTGCTATAAAGTATTTATAAAATCAAAAGAGAAAATGCATTCAGCTATCAAGATGCCAACCATACAAAAAGAAGCTGAAAATCTTTATACAAAAATCATAGAATCAGAATCGTTTA
>NW_008796165.1:7618706-7626571 GCF_000699145.1 Aptenodytes forsteri | reverse complement strand
ACACCACTTGTGACTGGCCGCCAACTGGATTTAACTCCATTCACCACAACTCTTTGGGCCCAGCCATTTAGCCAGTTTTTTGCCCAGGGAAGAGTACGTCCACCCAAGGCATGGGCAGACAGTTTCTCCAGGAGAATGCTGTGGGAAACAGTGTCAAATGCTTTACTAAAGTCTAGGTAGACAACATCCACAGCCTTTCCCTCATCCACTGAGTGGGTCACCTTGTCATAGAAGGAGATCAGGTTGGTCAAGCAGGACCTGCCTTTCATAAACCCATGCTGATTGGGCCTGATCACCTGGTTGCCACTGTAGTTTAAAAGCAAAATATACTGTGTTGTAAGCTAATCACTTAATTATTCTATTCTCCACAACTTTTCTTTTCTGAGGTTTGTCTGCATAAGCCAGTGATCTAACCCTAACTTAATTAGCTTGGTTACTAGAAGAAATATAGTCATATTAGCTCCAAGTATGTTTATATAGCACTGAGTTATGCTGTGAGGACAGTACCCATGGCTTCTGAGATGTGGGGTGTCATTCACTTCTTGTAAGTATGATACCTAAAACCAAAACAACCACGCAAACAAAACCCGCAAACCCCCACAAAGAAAAGGAAGGTAGAGATAAATGAAAACTATTTGGCTTCCTTTGCTCCCAGCACCTGAGAACTTCAGAAAAAATCATGTAGTGTGTCTTGTGATGCAGTACAAGCTTATAGTTTATTTGTTTTCAGACTAAAGACTAAATAATACTCAAACATTAATCTTATAAAAATAAGAATAGCAGGATGAAGATCCAGATCCAATTTCAGACCTCAGTGCCTAAATCTCCAGGCTTACCATGTCAACCTTCAAGGAGCCTGTGGAGTCAGGGATATCCTAACAGTGGATGGGGAAAGTTGCATGTCTAAGAACAAGAATTCAGTAGGACATAGGCTACAGGTGACCCATAATATCTGCAGAACTATAGCCAAACTTCTACATGACAAAGGATAGGCATACATCACTGAACAAAAATTATTAATTTTGGGAGGAGCTACTAGAAATCACAAGTAAACAGCCTTAGAAACTAACCACCAGGACAGTGGTCCTACTTCACCAGCACTGAGGAAAGGTGCTCTTGCTTTTCTCTGTAGTATGAAAAAGGTGGATTTGCATCTGTTCAGGCTTGACTAGAAAGTGAACTCAGGCACCTCCTTTCTGGTTGAATATTTAGCGGGTATTATGCGGAGAACTGTTGACATTGCCTCCTTAATGTTTAATTACAGTTTAAAATTAAGGCCCCTGTAACAAAGGTCTGATCCTCTATCTGCATGCTGTAAGGAAGGCCACTTGGAGGTTTTAGGTACTGTTCCCCCTGGTTTCTGATCCCAGATTACTTGGAATAGAGCTGGTTATCCAAATGCTTGGGCAAAGCGGTCCTAGGAATTTGTACATTGAGAACATTCAGATGCCTAGAGAACTTTTCAGTCAAAAAGGAGTGTTTAGGAAGTTTCAATAGCTTGTATTTCCTCTGAATTGAATTTTGGATTAAAATGTGGACTTAATCACCAAAGTCTGCCAAGTACTTTTAAAATGTTTTCTGGGAATCTGAATCTAAACCACTTTTGTTGTAAACTAGCTTAAATGAGCATATGTTTTTACAAAAGTGTATTGCTGATTCCCCAAAGGGTCAAAAAATTATTTAGATAACATAGTGCCTCCAGTTCCTTTCTGAAGCTCAGGTGTATTTATACAGACCCAAGTTACTTCTTCACAGACGTATACCCATGACAAGGAGTACCATCAAGATTACCTCCATAATATTCATACCACACTTCCCCTCAAACAAGAAAGGTTGAAAAACCTGTAGAACTTCCTAATGTTTCAGATCAACTACATAATTTCATATTAATCCAATAGCACCACTTGTTCTTAACTCACCCCTGCACACAAATTTATTCTTTGGGAAGGTGAAATTGTTAAGTGCAATTTTTGTAACATCTTCTAGAAGTTTTTGAGATCAGTGCAATTGACTGTAGATTGAACAAATTAATTTACATGCTTTTTTTTTGCTGCAGCTTTTGGCACTCTATTTCTGAATAGTGTGAAAGTTGAAGTATACTTACTCTTTGGTTACCTGTGTAGTGTCCTATTTGGTACATTGTTGCTGAGCTGCCTGAATTTCATATCAGTTTGGTGGCAATTGCTAACTTAAGTGTAATTACATAATATTTTCCATCAATAAGAATCCTTTAGAGCAATGGGGGGGAAGTATTAATATACATATTGTATCATATTATGCTACATATTTCTGTAATTATCTAATTTTTTTAATTATGTACATTTTTTTGAGAATATGATTTCATAGAAAAACCACACATTTTCAAGTCTTAATGTTATGCAGAACAAAATATTTAATTTTTAAGGTAGTTTGATAAGAAAAGAAATTTTAAGGTTAAATCCTGAGTTCAAGGTAAGGTTATTTTAAAGAAGATTTACTCTTATTATTAATGGGTGTCGTTGAATTGAATTGTGTACAAATGATAAAATCCCAAGAGAGTTAATTAGAAAGAAGTTAGGCTTAGTGCAACCACAGTATCTAGCCTGTTAGATTCTGAGAAATGTTTAAATAATGGTATTACAGTTACACATTACAAAAGATTCCTGCAACTCTGAATTAGTATGTATATATACTAATATATATACTTATATATAGTATATATACTAACATATATACTAATTGCTAATATGTATACTTATGATTTATATATGTAGCATTTAGATTAGTTTGCACTAGGGAGAAAATATTTGTAGATGGTGAATCACAACTGAGCTTCATTCCACTTTTGCCTGGTCCAAATATAACGCTCGTAATGAGTACATTTCCAGATCTCAGTATGCATAGCAAAGCGGATAGCTTTTGTTTATGAAGATTTTTAAGGACAGAAGGGATCTACAGGAAATGTAAGAAAATGACCTAGTTACTTTCAACACCTACAAAAGGCATCAATGAATGGCCAGCTTTTTGCAAAGAAGTTCTTTTCAAAATTAACACCTATCAGCAGTAACATTTCTCTACAGTGCTTTTAGTCATTGTAGTATTTGTCTGCAGGTTTTAAAATTGGTAGTCAAAATTGTACTCTTTGGCTTTATAGGAAAAATAACTATCAGCTCTTCACCGGTTATTTTAGGTTAGTCACATTAGAACTGAATAAACATTAGAAATCTGATCAGGAATTGACCTATCCAAATAATTTTTGTCTAAGTGTAAGTCTACCCTGTATTTAGGTTAAAACTCCACCCACTTTTCTGAAAAGATCAGATCATATATTCTTCAAAGTGATAAATGGTTGTTTACTATAGGTAACAGCAGGCTTTATTTCTTAGAATATTTTTTAGCATAAAATGATAGGTGGTCATAATGCCAACTATCTTCTTTCTTCAAAGCTTTTCAATGTTGTGTTCTCTAAGTAAATCACTAAAGTAATTTAAACCCAAACTACTAGACACTACTAGGTCTCTAGTTTTTAGTTTTATGTTATGTTTTTCAAATGAGTCCTATGCTTAAGGCTAAATTTTCATTACTACGTAGGTGCTTGAGTACCATACGAATCTTGGGTTTAGTTCAGAATTATCTTACACTTGTTCCAGGAGTAGCAGTTTGTGATCAGTCTACTGATTTGAGGTCTTGGGCCTTTATATGAGAACCCGTATTGTTTCAGCGTAGTTTCCTACAGAGTGTAACTGCTACCATTTCTAACTCTTTGCAATTAATTTAAAAATTCTTTTGCTGTTAATGCAAATAATCCCTTAGTCTCAGTCTCCTACCCTTGACAGAGGAGAACATTCTCGAAAGTATCATCTGCACTTTTTCAGCTGTGCCTTGTGCACTTTGAAAACAGAGGGCTAGACTGTGTGCCAGATGAGTATTCTTTTGTTTCCTATGGCCCATGTAAATTACATTTTCTATATCCTTCTTGTCTTATTAACATAGTATCTGCTTTTATGGAGACAGAAGAAAATAAAGGGTAAAGATATAAGAACTCTGTATTGCATCAGCCAAAATAACTAGATTTGATACAGAGGAATGAAAATGCCACAATTCCTATGAGATTATCTCCTGTTTTGATTCATTTAAGTCTAGAGAAGAGTGGAAACAATGTGAAAAAAGGTATCTGAATCATCAAGTTGGCAGGGAGTAAGAAATAATCATCAATGGCCAACATGTATTTATCAAAAATCTGTCTAGAGAGTCCAGGGTCAGAATTATATCTTAAGCTCACCAAATTTCATGCTAAAAGAAAATAAATTAATGAAACTAATTTAAAGTGTTTAGACTTTATATCAGACTGGCAAATCTTTTGGGATGTTTGAAAATATGATATTAATATAATCTCTGTAAAGCTGCAGTTATTATAACATATTGTACCATAGTAGTCACACAGGTGATCATCAAATAAAACTTGGTAGGTTTGAAATCAAGTGTTACTGCTCTGGTGGTTTTTAATTTTTTTTGAAAAGAAAATACCCCCATCTTCTTTGGAATTGGTGTCTGAACCTGAAGATATTTTTCTCCGAGGAAATTTTTACTGAGATGTGAGTTAATCACTGGAAGTAGTACTCAAAGCTTTATATATAGAAATTCTATAATTTTTTTTCTTTATATATATCTCTATCTCTTAATGTCTGAATGACTTCAGCAAAGAACTGCTTTCTCCAGTGGTAGGTAATTTTTGAGCTCTTAGATCTATAGTGTTTAACATTATTATCATGATTTGAAAGAAAACATAAAACACAGATGAAATCACAGTGACAAAGAACTGGGCAAGTAATAAATAGTGAAAAGGATAGGTGTTCATGTCCGTCTAGATGGGGAAACTTTGGCATACGAAGAAAGACCCTGTAAAAACCCAGGGTTAAATGAGGTTGCTTTATGAACTGAATATGAATATAAAGTCAAGAAGGGTCTGGATAAATTGGAAATGCTCTAGAGAAGAGCCACAAGAATGAGTAAAAGATTAGAAAACAAAGCTTTTATAATGAGCTTTTCAGTTCAGTAAATAAAAGTATAAATAGAATGACTGGAAATTGAAGCTGAGATGAATTCAGACTAGAAATTATTTATAACTGTTAGGTTAATTAGTGTTGGAATGATTTACCATAGACTGGTTCGTTCTCCATCACTGGCAACTGATGGATGTTTTCGCCCTAAAATATATACTTTAATTCAAAAAAGAATTAGTACATGCCTGTATTATACAAAAGGTTAGATTAGATGATCACAGTGATCCCCTCAGGCCTTTAATCTATAAATTTATGAAATTCTCCAGCTGCTTTGGTTGTTCCATTGCACTAGGCCCCTGCTGTTGGCCACTGCATCTAAATGTATTGCAGTATGGCTCCACTTATGTGTAGCTGCCAAGAATGTGAATCTATTGAAACATATATCTAAAGCCTATCTCTATTATAAACTCTTGTTTAAATTGTTTTTCTTCCAGTAAAATAAACAAAAAGGCTTCTTTCAGGAAAGAAACCCATAATTACATATACTATTGAGCATTGTCAAGATGAAGTGATAGGCCTGGAGATTCTGAGAAGTCATTCACCAAACCCAGACTGTGTGCCTTCCTGAGATATATGAATATATGAATATATCTCTGTGTGCCTTCCATACATATATGAATAGAAAGCCTATCCTAGGCAAATGCCAAAAATAAAAATGTGTCATTGTATGAATAGAATGGAAATGAAGCTTGCAGGACTTTAAGTTCTCAAATTTGAGAATATAGTAATATTTAATCAGTAGCAAGTAACAAGACATATTTATTGTGTTAGGTTCCTTCTCCAGAGTTTTATGTATATTTCTTTGAAGCAGCTTGTATTAGCTCCTGTCTAGGGGTCTGGACTGGATAAACTAAAAATGGAATTGTTTTTTTCCTAAACTGGATTAAAGTTTCAGGTTGGCCAGTATAATTTTTCTTTTTTTTTTTTAACACTTCAGCAATAGCCTCACTACTGTGTGTGTAGGACATTACAATACCATACCCATCATCCCCATACCTATATGGGTCCTCTTCCCAGTTCCAGGGGCCTTGTTCACCTTAGTCATTTGTCTTGCTCTTCATCCTTGTACCAATCCCTTTGCAGACCCACTTACAGTCTCTCTCTGTCATCTCATCTGAATCATTGTCTTACTCTAAGGTTTAGTTTCCATTTTTAGCCATTCCCATTCAATCTCCACCAACCTCACATCTCCTGTTTTCCATCCAGTTCCTTCTCCCAACCTATAGCAACATTCTCTCTTGCTAATAACATTTGTTTGCCCAGGTGGTTCCACTTCCCATCATGGATTATGGCCTTTTGTATCTTCTTTCAATATACCTCTTGCTCAGGAACTTCCAGTTCAGGTCTCACTGCTCAGCCACACCTAATCTCCTCACTTTGGTTCTCATCCAATATCTGTCTTTCAGGTTATCACCCACTAATTTCCTCTCCCGGTTGTGCTGCTGCAGCTTCCAGTCCATTGCAATTCTCTGATTCTTGTCCTAAATTACTGCTTCTGTCGTCAAGTTAAATTAATGTTTTCTGTGTGTTCAGCCTTTGGAGCTTCCTCCTCTGTGCTGCCTGTACACAGAAGAGGAAGCATGGAAAGCACAAGAAAAAGCATTCTCTTTTTCCAAGCAACAGTGCTTGGATCTGGACAATTGCATGTTACCCACAATGTGCTAGAGCATCCTGCAGAGGAGGTCTTGTGCATGGCTAGAGTATGATTTCAGCTTTTCTCTGTTGATCCTATTTGAACTGTTATTTTTACATCTATGACTTGCCCAGTTTGGGGTAACTTTTAATGGGCACGGCAAAAGATGCATCTCTGAATGAAGGATTCTTTGTGTCTCCTCCTCCACCTCTGACTTCACCACCTCGCTGAAGGAGGGGATATCAAAGGAGACATCACTGAATGTTTTATAGGACTTCAGTATTCCTCTCTAGCCTCTTCCACAGGAATGTTTAAAATATTTTGCCTACAATTATCAAGACACATTAATTCTTGTCAGGCAATTGGCAAAATAGTCACCCCATTTAAACACAATGTTTGAATTTTGTTTGATGTGTAGGCAACTCCAAAGCTGGTTGAAGAAAGAGAATTAGAACTCAGTAATTAACAGCACTACCTATCCCACCAGTGTATCAACATATGCATGCTATGAGAAAAATTTCATTCTCATTCTTGAGAAAATACTGAAGTTATTCAGAAGAAAAATGTGGGTTTTTTTTGTTTTGTTTTGGTTTTTTTTTTTAGCTAAAAGCAGCTCCAGTAAGATACTGTATACCTGGTAATGGTGATTTGTTATTGTTGACACTTGCGTTCAGAAACAGCATGTTTTCTTAAGTCTAACAATTCTTTGCAAGAGCAGCCCTATTGTAGGAGGCTCTTCAGTTTTTATTTGTTGCCAATCAGCCAAGGAATAAATCAGCCTCATTTGCACAGAGCTGGAATTCTTCTTTCAGAAGTCTGTTCAGCTCTTTTACCTGAGTTATGCTTTGCAGTTTTATTCAAGTATGTGGTATTTGAGAGTAGTTTTCCATGAATGGAAACAAAGTCCAGTTATCTTGCATGGATCTTTTTGGTTAAATGTTCACTTATAGACCTTGTGACACACAATCATTTTTATTATATCTAAAAACACTTAGAGGACTTGCTTCCTATTACATTAAAAATTGTAAGGGTTATACACATTGTCCTGGTTTCAGCTGGGATAGAGTTAATTTTCTTCCTAGTAGCTGGTACAGTGCTGTGTTTTGGGTTTAGCATGAGAATAATGTTGATAACACACCGATGTTTTAGTTGTTGCTAAGCAGTGCTTATACTAGTCAAGGACTTTTCAG
>NW_008796165.1:7546921-7618489 GCF_000699145.1 Aptenodytes forsteri | reverse complement strand
TTATTATTATTATTATTATTATTATTACCACCATTATTTTATTTTATTTTAGTTTATTTCAAGTATTAAACTGTTCTTATCTAAACCCACGAGTTTTCTTACTTTTGCCCTTCCAATTCTCTTCCCTATCCCACCCAAGAGGGGAGGGTGAGTGAGCAGCTGTGTGGTGCTTGGTTGCCGGCTGGGGTTGAACCACGACACACATCAGCATGCAGATGAAGAAATTTATACAGTTGATTCTGACTTCTTTTGTGCCCTGACTTCTAACTTAATCTGAACCTGCGTTGTAAAGTTGACATGAAAATGTACCAGCCTAGGCATAAATTTCACTCATCAGCATTTTACCATAATGATTGATGATGGACAAGACTAATGATAATTTACTTGCCCGTCAAAAGAATTTCTCACCCCAGGAAAATGGGCAATTAGAACATTGCAAGGCTGACTTAAGGTTAGTTCTTTGTGAATTGCTTCACTTTTTAATGTTCTATGATAATGCTTGTCTTATTTTTAAAAAACCTGTGTTTGCAACAATTGCTGCATTTGAAAATTGCTTTTCTCTGTAGTTGTTTTTATCTTTTGAATGGGAGCTGTTGTTTGCAACAATTGCTGCATTTGAAAATTGCTTTTCTCTGTAGTTGTTTTTATCTTTTGGGGAGCTATTGATTTCTGTATTAATGTCCTACTGAACACATTAAGAATATTTTTCAAGACTCTCAAGTTGCTTAGGAAAATATCCATGGAAAATGGGTAATTTCTTCTTTTTAACACCCTCCTGAATATCAAATTTTGGAAAACCTCTATGTTTTTTCGTTAGTCATTTAATACAACATGATTTGGCAGTACTAAAACAAGAGAAAACTGTAGAACTTGTTTGCTGATATATCTGATCTATTGGTAATGGATGCAATTTATAAGTATTACCACTCTTATAGTACCACAAACTCACATTCTGAAAATTTGGCCCTGCCACATGGTAAAATTGTGATTCATTACAGGTGCACTGGCATTGAAATGATGAAAATGTTCTCATGCTTCCCTTCTACAAAGATTTTACTTTCACACAGTTTTGTTCCATAACTAGCTGTGTTCTTAGATATGGATGAAATATCCATACTGCTGGTTGATGGTGGCTGGACTGGAAATACCAGTTCTGACTGGGGAAATACACCAGTCAAAGTTGCTTGGATCTTTTGATAAAGTGTCCTTGTTAATACTAAAACTCATCTTACTTAAATGTCGCAGTCTGAAGTGTACATTTCCAGTCTAGATTAGCTGTCTAAGCACTCTCTGTATATCACAAAAAAACCCCAAAAGTCTCTCTGAAAGGCTATACATCCAATTTTAAAACAGTTTCCGAAAGGGAGTGAGGTGATGGACTGCTCTACAGAAGTGCCTGTCTCTCTCCATTACTCCAACCCTGTGCTTTTGATCACACCTCTCACCCTGGCCCTTTGTTCAGACTGTATCCAATTCTTGCCACTTCTTCCTATGGTATCTGTCACAGATGTTATTTCCTCTCTATACATGCTTTGATTCCACATTCTTTCCAACTGAACTGCTGTGGTTCGAGTATATGGAAGATGAAGGCCGAATTTGTGTGTGTACACTGTTGTGTGTACACACCTTATATGAGTTTATATGACCAAGAGGCACACTAAACAGAACCCTAGTGGATCCACTGCTCTGTGGAGCTTCCCATATCGTATGCCCTAGGAGAGACCACATTAGTATTCTGCTTTGTCTTCTGTCACTTGTTTGTATTTAATCCTAGTGAGGAGTGAAACTCCCCTTCCCTGAGCCAATCTAGCAAGAGTCTGGCCACATCTTAGCCAATAAGAGCATACTTTTATTTATATGCCTGGTGTCAGAGTCTGAACAACTTGGAAGTACTAAAATATCTCCTCAAACCCCCAGATACAAATCTTGCAACAATAAAAATTCCCCAAAGTATGAATGCTACAGAAAGGAAGTTAGTCATTTTGCTATTAAGTGCTATCTGTAAAGGACAGAAAACTGACTTTCCGGAAGGACTAACATCTTCCTGACAGATACAATTGGCTGATTTTTTCTATTCCTACCTTAATGGATGACACCTGTAAAAAAAGTAAATCTATTTTTAATGGGATAGTCTGCCTAAATGACCCAATTTCAGGAAAAGTGCACTTTCATGAATATTTATTTAATATGAAAACACTAAAGTAAACTAGAAACTACATTCTATAAATAAAAACAGCCCAGAGGGTCAAACAGTGATAGACTGTATGATATGAAAGCTAATTTAGTATTGCTTTACACGCTATGTTAGCAAAACAGATCCTAGTGTGTAGCTGTTGCTCACAATGGCAGTCAAGAGGTCTTTTGTTACCCTTGCACAGGCAGCAGGCAGCTTCTGGGTACCAAGGAGTGGTTGAAGCAGATACCATGTTTTAAATGTGTATTCTCATAGTTTGCTGTAAAAAAAAAAGAACCAATTTTCTTTTGTCCTTCTATGTAATTTTTAACATTCATTGTTAGTACGGGTTGCCATTTCAGTTTAGAATATGTGGTGCTTTTGAGAGGGCATGCAGAGACAAGTCCCTGGTTATCCTCCAGATTCTTGTTAGTCAGTTTAATTCCATCAAGATGTTCCTATTTAGAGCAGACTCTTTTCTATGGCAAAACAATAACCAGTGTCCTATAGGGTGTCCTTAGGAGGTGAACTTAATAGCATTAGACAGCATTTGGGGATATGCAATTATTATGTTCCACGTACCTATAACTGTATTGACAAAATAACTGGCATAGTGAATCTAGTCGTATTCAACTCCTGCCACAATCAGATGAGTTATGTAGGCCTACCATGTCATGTTTATATTTTCTTAGACCGGATGTTTTTGTGTGCAGTTTATTTCTAAATATATTATACCCATAGGATCTGAATGTGTAAAGGATCTAGGAGTGGGCCACTAACTACTGTCATAATATGCATTAGAACTAGATAGGTACTCTTTTGTCTGTTATGCTTACACAGGAGAAGAAGTGATCTGGATAATGAGAAGACCAGCATTAGAGCAGAGCGAAGAATCCTACTCGGATATTTATACCTCTTTCAAATGAGTGTACAGAATAATTTAAAATAACAATTATTTTAATAATTTTATTATAAAACTGTATTGTAGCCAGAAAGCCAACATATCTAAACTCTTTATCTTTGCTGTTATGCTTACACAGGAGAAGAAGTGATCTGGATAATGAGAAGACCAGCATTAGAGCAGAGCGAAGAATCCTACTCGGATATTTATACCTCTTTCAAATGAGTGTACAGAATAATTTAAAATAACAATTATTTTAATAATTTTATTATAAAACTGTATTGTAGCCAGAAAGCCAACATATCTAAACTCTTTATCTTTGCTCCAATTATAAGTAATTATAGCTATCAGTGATTCCTATAAAATTTTTTAATGTAAAAGTTTAGCCCTTTTTTATATGTAAGTGCCAACATACCTCATACATGACCAATGTTGAATTTGATGCTCTATTCATTCAATCACATGTAGTTAATCTTAAGATTTCTCTCTGTTGTCTTTCAGTACAGTAATATACCTTCATTTGTGGAATACTCAGCATTTGAGGCTAGGCAACATGTGATATCACTTCTTTTTTATTTAAGCAACACCAAATCATCACTTTTTTGGATTTAAAAAATACCAGTTTGAATGACAACATTTATAGGAAGTGTGTGAGAACTGCTTTCCTACACAGAGACAAGCTATAGCCAAACCATCTGGTTCCAGTGAGACAGTAATTCCTGAACCCACTAAATTCTTGTAGGTTCTGTGTAGCTGACTGGCCTGGGAGCCTTTCCTTGCAGAAACCCAAGATATTGCCAATTAGGTTATCATTGGTAACTTACTGCATGCAAGCTAAAGCTCTCCATAATATCTGTGGGAACTCACCAGCTGCTGGAGCCACTTCCTCATGGGAGACTGCTGATCAGATTAATTTTCTTGTCAAGTACCAATTCCTAGCTCAAGCTATTTTAGTAACCACGTAAAGTAGCAAATCTCATAATTTTTGTCTTACCTTGAGGATGGAGAATATTTTACACACTGTTGTTCTCCACATTTTTAAAATTGCAGGAGGTACAGGAAGAAGATGCAAACATTTTAAGAGCTGAAGAAAATGCTTTATAGTGGGAGATTTAAATAGCTCAATCTGTTTATCTTATCAAAAGAAGATTGATAGGTAACATGATTACAGTGTGCAAGTAAATTCCAGGAAGAAAATACTGGGTATTAAAAAGCTTCTTTAATTCAAGCACAGAAGCTTGGTAGAAACTAATGCTGGAATCTTAAACCAGATAAAACAAGTTGGAGTGAGGTGCAAATTCTTACTGGTAGGTATCATCACCTACTGGAGCAAACTCTTAAATTGAGACTCCATGTCTTGTGGTGTCTTTGAAATGGGACTCTATATGCACTGGCAGAAACCGTGTCATTGTACTACATAAGAGGGTGAGTGGCATGTTTAATGACCTATGAGCTGCAGGAAGCTAGCCTAAACATTTAACGAATACTTCTGGCCTTACTCTTTATGAAATCTATGAAATGCCAAAATTCTCTTCTGTTGGAGACATATTGAGGCCACATGCTGAGTTGGTAAAAACACTTATGCACATGCTGAACCTTAGTGGATTCCAAGATACTCAAAACTCAAAAGAAAAAAAAAAAGGAAATTTTTTATTTGTCAGGACTTTTAATATAATTTTTGCATGACATTTTACAGCAAAGATTCTCATGCTGAGGTTCACTGCTAGTCTGCTCACCTCTTGCAGCTGGTCATTTGCAGAGGGTCTTGTTTCTTTGTTTTCCCCTAGCAACATGCATTAAAAGAAAAGACAAAATACTCTTTGACTGCACTGAAGTCAAAGGCACAACTCCAACAAGCTGTGACAGGGCTAAGATTTCACTCTAATATTTAGCTAATATTTTTGTCTTGATATACTCAGTGCCTGTACTCAGAAAGGTTTTAAGATTTTATAGGTTTGCAGATGGAAGGCCTTGGACTGCACAGTTGTGAATGAAAGGAAGGGTAGATTATGAGATTATCTCTGTGAATACAAGATGGATTGCTATGAAAAATGTTATGGGATCTTATTTTATAGTATGTGATACTTATTGTCATTTTATTGTTATAAGGTCATGGTAGCACATTAAAATGTAGGACTACATAAGAATAAACTGTACATGGAGCATCTGGTATGTCTCTATACATACTATGGATATTTTTATTTAAAAAAATCAACAAATAAGAGAATCACTCTTATTTTACCAGTGTACAACTTTTTCCTAGATCGCTGCCAGTTTTTCATTTTCAAGTCCCTTTTCTGCATCCTTTCTGTTGTACATCCTAATCTCCCTTTTTATAACACCATCTCAGAGTGATTCATTTGTGACAGTCACAGAAGCATGCACTCCAACACCCACACGCAGGTAAATCTGCTGCGGTGATATATTTTAATTACAGATTTAGTCAGAAGTAATTAAGGTTTTATGTCACAGGGATAGCGGAGAGTTTTAAAAATTCATGTGATTTCAGTCTTTGTGAGTGTGCAGTTTGTGACACAATGGCTTGCAAAACAGGAACGACCCCTTAGTGCTGTTAGATTAATTAATAGAAAGAGAATAAACTTAATGGAGCTAGAAAAGTGCAAAAAATTGTGTTTTTTCCACTGTATATCACACAGATGGAATGGTCGTCCTGGGATTGCGGCGGGGGACAGTAATTGCATTTTAATTACAGTGCTGATGGCTTCTGCTTCCTACCAGATGGAAGGCCCTTTTAAAATAGAGGCACAATAGCAAGCCTCTGCTTATTTTCTCTTCTGATGCTGGCTAACATAAAGTGACACAAGACAAAAGCTATTATGGTATGGTTTGATCAGAAAGACTTTATTCAGTGCTATAATACTTTCTAGTATGAAGAAAATCCATTCTCTGCCAATATTAAAAAGACTCTTCTCCTGTCTTGAAACTAAAATGAAAATATGCAGGGAACTACCTACTACTTTTATTAGTAACAATCATAGTTAATCATATTGTTGCTATGTTGATAATATTTATAGAAGGAAAGATAAATAACTGAGGCTTCCTTTGTTTAGAATGCTTAACAAAGATGATTCTCAGGATGGCACTATACAGAACAAGGCATGGGTTAGACTGAAGTTAACAGATACAAAGTTTACTCTACGATGTCCTTTATTTTACAAATATTATTGGAAGTTAGCAAACATAAAAGTGCTGATTATTGAGAAACTGATGTTGCAGAGAAGGGTCAGATCTGTAAATAGTGTGAAAATTACATTCAAAGCCATTAAATTGCATTAAGAAGCATACCTTTGTAGAAGCACATACAGTATTCATAAGTGAATAAATGAATTATATTTAATAATATTTCACCTTTTTGTCATAGTTTAACTGCTTTATATATTAGTTTTCTTCAGCAAGATGCCATTCCACTGTCATTGCATCTTTGAGACTATAGCCTCTGTTATTTTTTATTGTAAAGATATATGTGAGAATCTTTTATCTATGCTTTGAGTCTTTAAAAAGTGCAGGTAACAATAAATAAATTTGCTTCATAGTTAATGTATAACTGATTTACTAAGCCTCTTCTTTGTGCCAAGGGTCACTGTCTGTAATTTGTATGTAAGAAATGCCGTGGGTACCAGGGTAAAATAGTAATATTATTTAATACTTGTAATAATTAATAAAAATTAGCACATTGTAGCTCAGAAAGATGACTTTTAGTGCTCTGCTGCCAGCAGCTCTGCTGCCTCCCGGGCAGTTTCCAATTAACCCACTGGAGTCATCTCCATATTGTCAAGGATTTATGATCAGAAAAGACACTGAGCAGGCTGCCCAAGGTGCATGCTTGGAGAATGTGAAAATGGATGGAATTTGGGAGAGATTGGAAGGGTCCAGACAAAGGTTTCATGTTGTCCATTCTCTAGCTCTGTGGAATTTGAATACTGGTAATAGTGGAACATCTCCAGTCAGATTATTCTTGATAAAAATATATTTGCATAAGCATTTATACAACCAGTATTTTTGCAGGCCATTAATACGCTCATAATTCTCTTCCATAACAAATTTATGTCTAATTTTTTACTACTACAGTCCAAAAGGTCACTCTGAGTATTACATTAAAGGTTCAAAAAATGAACTAAAAAAAAGAAAGTGAAAGACCAAGTAAAATAATCAGTGCTTTCCTCACTTTGGTCTTCATGAAATTGTAATGTTAATTTTTTGTAATCAGTTAAAGTGGAAGGACTTGCAAGCCCGTTGGAAGAAGGTCTCAGAATTCTGAGTGATCTTGACAAAACTGCAGGAATGGTTCAGTAACGACAAGACCAAAGCATTACTTTCAGGAAGAAGAAATAAGTCTCGAGTACAAAATGTAAAGTCACTGGTTAGGGAGTTGCACCATCTGAAAGGAGGAGGGCGATAGAGAAATAAAAGCTGAATTTGAATTATTGTAATTGAATGGCAAAAACAGGAGATATTTTTCTGAAATGTGTAACTAGGAGTGTTGTGCTTAAGACATGAGATAATTATTACCATTTACCTCAGGCTGGTGATGTTAAAATGGGTAACATCTCTTGCTTTAGGGTTTACTTCAAGAAAGATACAGGTCACTTCATGAAGTTTCAGAGGAGAGCAGTCTAAAGATACAGTAATCAATGGTTCTTCATATCTTCATGTCATAGGATTTTACTCACAGCAAAAGATTTAAATTAGATTCTAAAGGGTTCTTCTAACTACAGGGATAATTAGTGAATGGAATAGACTGTAGGTCATGAAGCCTCTTTCATTAGAGACTTTAAAGACATTCTCATAATCTAACGAGGGATGTGTGGTCAGGATGAAATCACAGTGATGTGAGTGTATATCTGTGAAGAGTAGTTTTGGTCTATGTCAGTGTATACTTTGTCAGTGTTTATTATTACCTCTTATGGTCCCACAATTACCTCTGTGGTCCCCTTACAGCTCTTCAATCCTTATGGTTCTTGCTTATTTGGTGTTGTGCTCTTCCTCTAATTACCTCTGTATTTTTTAATTTCTGTAAAAATGTAAAACAACAACAGCAAAAACACGTTCCATATGAGATAAAAAACATGCGTCATACGAGATACGAAATTTTCAAGTACTGAAAATGATGTTTCTATTGGGAATTTGTGAAAGTGGTATAAAATGTGAATTTCGTGTTGGAGCAGCTTAAAATGTGCACACAAATTTTTTGTACTTCACATTCAATTCAGAAAAACACTGGTGTATTGAAGAAGTCAAGAGAAAAACTACAAAAGTAATAAGGAAATGGCAAATAATTATTTGCTATAATAGAGTGAAAGATCTAAGGCTATGGTGCAGCAAAAGAAAACATATGCTGAAAAGTATATATAGTTATGCTGACATCAGGGTTAGCACATCATTTGGTTAAATGCTCCCCTGAGTAAGAATTGATCAAATAATGTCTAAGATTGGGAAAGGTACATGACGATGCCCTGTAAATTTTTAAAAGGTAAAAAAAACTAAGGGGAAGAATTTTGAGACAGTATAGGAAACTATTAAAAACTAATGGAGTGAAAGAAAATACTACCTTTGCAAAATATCAGGAAGTTAAAAATATCCAATTACATTTGAGGATGAAGATTTGATCATGAGATCAATAGACTTTAGAACAGTGTTCCAAGAGTAGCAGTGCATAAAAACATAAAGGTCATAGTACGAGGTCAGAAAAAATGTCCACTATAACAGTCTCTTGTGGCCATCAGCAGATGTTTATGTTAGAAAATAAAAACAGGATGAGAATAAACAGAAGCTACACTACTTAACATTTAAAAATCAGAAACAAATATTAGTAGAAAAAATATTGTAGAAACAATGCAGCACTAATTGTTGGAATGGGGTACAGGACCTAACTGTTTTTTCATTCTCCAATTTCAAAACATCAGTCTTGGGAAATGTGATTTCATCCTAAAGTTAATTGAGTGAAAAATGTATTCTAGAACGCTCTAAAAATTCTATTTTGGGGAGTCATCATGTTGGTATTGGTGATGTTTCATTGTGGTAGAGAACACCACAGTAGAGATTATTCCTAATTATTCCAGTATCCATGCATATTTTTCCTTTTATTTGTCGATCTGCTATTAAATACAGGTGCTGGGAAGACATCATGTTGACGCCAGCTTCTCTGGAAACAACAGGAAAAAGTATTTGCTAAGCAGAAATTAAGTTTAGACTTATTACCAAAGAACAAATAACAGTAACTATTAGTATGAGATGAAATTTAGTGTAGTCCCATACAGGAATAATTCAATAAAATGCATAGTACTTATTATGTTGTTCCATTGTGAAATTGAGCTTTATAGTGTTATTTGCAAAGATCTGAAATGGCTAAGAACTTCCCAGTATCAAGCTCCTTATTTGAAGACTTTTTTGCAGGTACATTATTTCTGGCATTAAAATTATAAAATTCTCTCACACATTATGCACAAACTAGAGGACAAAGATGGCTTTAAACTTGCAAGAATTAATATATAGTTCTTTATGTGAAATTTGCTACTAACCATCAGAACACTTGTAAGTAGTTCAGATGATAAATATCTTATGTTTTCAGTATATATACTTTTGTACTGAAATGATTATGACAATCTGGCCTCCTAGATTTCAAAATATAAAATCGTAAGTTTCCTTTTATTCTAAGATAGAGTGCAATTGCACAAGAAATATTTAGATCCCAAAAGACTGTGGCAACATTAGCAGAGATGCTGGACATTTATGTTAAATATCTACTTAAATTGTTCATATTATGTTTCAAATAATAAATAATAGAAGATTCATCTAGATACCATGGTAATAGGTGCTATAGAAATTAGTGAAAAGAAACAAATATTTGACATGTGTATATCCATGTTTAGGCAAATTGATGATTTCTGGCACCGTTATAAATTTCTACATTGTGGAGAAAGTTTGCCAGCAAGGAACAGAAGGAGTATTGACTTTTTACTATAATGACATTTCTATCAAATTAATTATAAACTTGGGAAATATTAATCTAATTGAAATAATACTGCTAAAAGAAAAATACAGTTGGTTTTTTTTCCCTGACAGTTTAATGGTTCACAAAAAGTGAAGGACTTGAAATACAAGAGTATTAGAGAAAATAATTGCTAGTATTATAATAATTCATATGAATATTGTTGAAAAGTATTAAAAATATCTATTCAGCTATTAAAACTATCTGACAACTGTGGAAGTAATTTATTTTTAACTGCTAATAAAGAAAGTAATATAAATAAATAATAAAGAAAAATGTATATGATACTTATTAATTTATTATCAAAACACGTGTCGATCAGCAATCTATCGTATTTAAAGTTTTGTCACGACACAATAAAAATGGCAATAACCAAATTAAAATGGGATTCACCTTCCTGTCATGTTTGTATTTGCCAAACTAAAGAAAGAGTGTTCTAAAATAGATTACATTGTTTACATTAAAAAATGAGATACTTAAAGATTCTAATGATGTTTCTCTAAAGGAACAAAAGACACTATTTGCCAGGTTAGTCAAGGCCTCAGGTAGATGCACAAGACTAGCTCATGCTCAGCCGTACTGCACTAAATCCAGGGTAAAGGCCAGAACCTGGGAGAAAGCTGGAAAGTTAGGGGGTGCTCAGCATCTATTAACAGGATTTAAGCGTAGAATGGTGTAAATGAACACTTCTATTAAAGCACAATAGACACACACAGAATTGGGAGACTAGTTTGTGCAGAGAAAACATCGACAAAAAGGCAGTGGCATGCACCTTGTTTGCACCTTTAGTGAAGATAATGATCTGAAAACACTGAACTTGGATGTTGATGCTGTTTTCTTTGCAGGTGCAGAAATGAAATTTGGTGCATCTGAAAAATGTAGCACTGAGTGCTCTTGACCCAAAAGGGTTCCCTTCAGTATTCATGGCATCTTCTGGTTTACCTATAAACATTTTCTTAGCGGTCTGTTAAAAGATACTAAAATGGCCTTTATCACCTTATTTTGTATTGATTGTCTGAATAATGGCCGCATACAGACTGGGAAAGAATGTCCTTTAGACTAAGTTTTGTAAGTAAGTGGTTGATTCTTGAATCAGGTGGTTTACTTATGAGTGCACCACACTTGGATCTTTAAAAGAGTTGTTAACCTCTGAATGACATGGGATGATCTTCATTTTTTGCCTAATGCATTGCACAGTTTACTAAAGATTTCTTGGGGGATAAACTGAAATCTTCTTTCTCTGCACCATGAGAAAACCACAGAGCTCCTTCGTGACTGTCACTGCATATTCATTTCCATACAAGCCATACATATGTTAGGTTACACTTTTGTAAGAGGACTAGCTTGTGCACTGCAGCACTCAGTTTCAGTCCCAGCATTGCTCCTCTTGGTTTATCTTCCTTATTGAACGCTCACAAGAAAAAGAGAGGAGCATAAGAAGGAAGCCTCTGTGAAGCACAGTGCCCTAAGGTCAGCACAACAGAGCTTCCAAACCTGGATCCTTCTCCTGCATCAGGGCACCTTTGAATTCGTGAAAGGGGACACAAATTTCATTTTAAACAGCTGCTGGATGTGGTAAGCATTAACAGTTCATGCTTTTCTTGACAAGTGATCCAAAAATGGGTTGAAGTGTAATGTCTTGGTGTGTAAACAATACTAACAGGTCCTGACTTTTGCTCAAGGCTGCTTTGGGCCTAAGAAACTGGTTGGCTCACTCTTAAATATTAGGATGGGCTTTCTATGCTGTAACTGTATTAGATTCAGGGGTGGTTGAGGTATCTAGAACTGGATTAATTTCTCTGCAGGTTCTAGATCTGACCGTGTGAAAAAAATTGCACCACTAGTGAAAACAGCATGAAGCTTGTTTTTTGTTAGATTTACAAGAAGGAGAATAATTGATGCTGCTTTAGTATTTACAACTTTCTCTTGAGAGATGGGTAGTATTCATAGGCAAAAATTGCTTTTTCTGCCTGTGGGTAGGTGGGTAATACTGAAGCAATTTGTGTCTGGTTGTTAACTATAAAATAAAATTAACCCCACTCTAAATTCTTTGCCGTACTCCAGAGCTGGATGTTGGAAGCAGAGCTTTTTTGCAACAGTGGCATGCTGCGATTGAGATCTGCACACACCCTTTAGCATGAGTCTTGTTGTTAATCTGGGCTTTCTAAAAATATAGATATGCTTGATTATCTGTCCCTGTTCAGGAGTTAGCTTTCTGCAGGTTTTTCTAAATTGCAGTTCTTGCTCTGTGCTCTGAAAGAGCTTTGGCTTTGTAAGGATGCAAAGTATATCAGAAGGGAATGGTTTTAAAAGCAACTGATACTTATAAATGATATGTTATAGAGAACTGTATTCCACTTGTAATGGCAGTATTAACTCCACCCTTATATCAAACACTTGTCCTTTTGGTATAAAAGTATTATCAATTTGTTTTTCCCATTGTTTGTATAAAATGTATTATTGTACTATGGCTACATGTTGTTTGGTTTCATTATCTTTATCACATAGTAAAGATGGTATAAGAGTTACACAGAAATGTCTCTCTTTTCCAAAAATGTATTTATTTAGGTATTCATTTGCAAGTTCTCCATATCTTGATTCATCACTGAAGCAGGCAACCCTTGTGTAAAAGAGGCCTGCCTAAAAGATACTGTAAATATATAAAAGGCATTTATCAGAGAGTAGCTAAATGAGCACTGCATAATAAGAGAATTATAAACTCCTTTGTATTAGTTGCTAAAAGCAGTGATTCTATTTGACAGAGCACTGAACTGAGACTTAGAAGATCATATTCACTGGCTAGAGCAAATTCGCTTATCAGCTTGCCTCATTTTCCACATCTATATAATGGGAAAAATGCTATTGACTTTCTTTGTAAAGCAGTTTTAAGACTTAATGCTGAATAATGCCATATATGAGAAATGTATTGTTTGTAATGTACTGAGCACAGAAATACAAAACCAAAGTGACACTTTGTGTCTAGAAACTATCTGGAGTAAGGATTTGCAAGTCTTCAGGAAAGTGCATTCCAGATTTATGGCCTTTAAAAAGCACTGATAGAAATTTAGAGTGCTTAAACTGGGGAATCAATAATAACAGGAACCACATAGCTATGATATTCGTGATAGGACACAGAAAGATGACTGTAGCTCTGTACCAGTGCCCTGAATTGCTTTCAATTATTCTTCAGTCCAAACAAGAACTATTCCATTATATAAATAATGTTTAACTTCTGCACAGCTTCTGAAGGTTTTAAGTGTTGGCTATATTTTAATTTGATTTACATATGGCAAAGAATTAAGATGTGCAGGTCTGTATTGTAAACACAATGGTTATATTACTCATTTGAGAAATAAAGTAGTCTGTACGTAGGTAAAAAACTCTTCGGAAGATACCCATTCCTCTTACTTTGTCATTTACTATTAGTACTCTGATCCCTCATTACATCACACAGGATGAGTATGATTGTGTGCAAATCCTCTTACAAGTATCTTCTCCAGCATTACAGGTACGATATATCATTCTCTTTTCCAACAATTTTACATAGATTTAGTTCTGAAAACAGATATTCCCTGAACAGAAAATCAGTTCCATACTGCTCATTCCCATGTCCTAGCCCATTCAGTCAGGGTGGTTATTTAGAACACCTTCCACAGTACATCTCAATGACCTTGATGAGCACAGACAAAATAGAAATTATGATTATGGAAGGCCACGTAAGATTTCTTTCCTGCCCACAACAGCTTCATTATGTTTGACACTTCCTGTTTTGAGTTCTGCTCTTCCTTAGCTTCCTGAGTCACTTTCTAGGCCAATCTATCATCAATAGCTTTCTGGTGTGATTGCCTGAAAATATGTTCATGTAGGTCAGCTTCTTGAAATACAAAATTTGAGAAATATAAGTAAAATGAAACCTGATTAAAGTTCCTCTTAAAATCAAGTGTGCTAATTTAGATAACACTCTCCCTGCTGTTTTTTAGAGTATATGGCTCTTTCAATTTTTGTTTTGGTTGATTAATCAATATTTTCTTAGAAAGATCTATTGCTCTTAAAGGAATGTGTTTTATTAAAGACAATTCTTAAGGAAAATGGTCTAATGATTCCTTACAGAGAAGCCTCTTTTCAGTCGCACTTTTTGTGCATAGAACTATCTGCTTTTATCTCAAAGACTGTGCATGCATTTACACTACATGGCCAGAGTATTTCTTTATAGACTGCTTCTGTTCTTGAATATCTCAAAATCTTCCCATTAAGTAATATTTATTACCATGAATGCTTACAAAGGACCTGTTCAACTGTGATGTGTATCAAAGGGAAGAGAAGCAAAAAATTTACTATGGTTATCATGATCCAAATGACATTTATTTGGTACGCATCCGTAACAAAATGTGTAAAAAGAGGTGACAATTGTTGATGTGAGGAGCAGTCTACAAACTTAGCCTTCATTAGACCATCATGTCTACAACAATGTTACAGCAAGACTTTCATTTAGTACAGAAGAAAATTGTTTACCAATTAAGTTGTAGCCAAGGTCAGTGAGATGGAAGAAAAATGTGAGAGAAGTTCTTATTATTAAATACAAGCTGTAGCCTGATGTCTACTGTTTTGACATGGGTCAGCTTGTGTTTCATTTCTCCCCCTCTAATTTTTGGAATAATACATTATTTGATGCCAGGTGCATTGGTTCATTTGCTATAACCAGAAATATAAATTTTTTTTCCCTGGCGTTTGACATAGTTCTGGAATCAAAGAGTGAACTTCTGTATTTCAGCATTTATTAGGGATTACTGTATATCTGTGATGAATTTTGTCTTGTTGGATAGAATGCTGAATATTTGTGTCAATATGCATACCAGATAGGTTATTCATATGTGCTGGTTCATATGCAGAACTATAATTGCGCACTCATTTCTTTACTTCACTGCATTAAAATTCTCAACCACAGTGTTTCATTAATGGGTTTATTGCCCTAATAAGTTTCAGTGAACCCCAGTAAAGGAATATTAACTGTCATGAGTAGAGTTTAAAAGTTTAGTTATAATAACCTGTAGTTAAAATATTTAATTATTGTAGTATCATGTGCCTTCCAGAGACTGTAAGGGGTGTAGAGGAGTGAATTTAAGGTAGTGACACAGACAAGACCGATATTCTCTTCACAGAGGTTCCAAGTGATACAGCCATTACTATTAGAAATAGGCTAGAGTCAAATTTCCAGAGAAATCTAGCTCATCAAGGGCTGAGAGAAAAAATCTTACATATCTTATTTCTGAATAAAGTTAACACTTACATCTTCACCCACCACTGTCAAAGTGAAGTCCAGAAAAGAGAGGACAACATGATGCAACCTACTGAGAGGAAGCACAAATGTCGAAAGGACCTCACTCTTAGACTTCAGGAGAGCAGACTTTTGTCTGTTCAGGGACCTGCCTGGAAGAATCCCATGGGTTACAGCCCTGGAGAGAAGAGGCGTCCAGGAGAGCTGGTTGATTTTCAAGGATCATATTCTCCAAACTAAGGAATCATCCATCCTGACAAGAAGGAAATCAGATAAAGACAGTGGGAGTTGTGCATGGATGGACAAGTTGCTCCTAAAAAAGCTCAAACATAAAAAAGAAATGTACAAGAGGTGGAGGAAGGGATAGGTGACCTGGGAGAAATATAGAGACTCTGTTTGAACATGCAGGGATAAGGTTAGGAAGGCCAAAGTCCACCTGGAGTTGAATCTGTCCAGGGACTTGAAGGGCAACAAGAAAGGTTTCTTTAAATACTTCAGCAGTAAAAGGAAGACAAGAGAAAATGTGGGCCCACTGCCAAATGGGACAGGGGATCTGGTGATAAAGGACACAGAGAAGCCCAAGGAACTTTGATCTTCTTCTCAGTCTTTGTTGGTAAGACTGGTTTTCAGGAATCCCAGGTCCCTGAGGCCAATGGTAAAGTCCGGAGCAAGAAAGGATTACCCTTGGTGGAGGAGGATCAGGTTAGGGAAAATTTAAACAAACTAGATTGGCAGGGAGTGGATCTTATCAATGTGTATAAATATCTGATGGGAAGGTGTAAAGAAGACAGAGCTAGGTTCTCAGTGATGCCCAGTGAGAGGACAAGAGGCTATGTGCGCAAATTGTAATTACAAGAAAGTCCATTTAAAAATAAGAAGACTTTTTTTTTTACTGTAAGTCTGGTTGAACGCTAAAACAACTTGCCTGGAGAGGGTATGGAGTGTACATCTCTAGAGATATTAAAAACTTGACTGGACATGGTCTTGAACAGCCTGCTTTAGTTTACACTACTTGAGCAAGGGGGTTGGACTAGACAACCTCCAGAAGTCTCTTCTAAACTCAACTGTTCTGTGATTCTGTGAATATAAAAACAATTACTTTGTTGCATCAAAAAGGACAGTATTTAAGCATTGCCCAGCTAACAAATCCCTTCATCAAAGAAAATGGATTATTGTTCTTCTGCAAATGCTCACCCAGAATAAAAAGGACTGTTCTTACTTAGGAACATTAACTGATGACCTCTACTTTCTTTATTGTAATTTGTGATAATATGGGATAGTGTTAATGCTTATAAACGTGAAAATGACAGTGCATTGTAAGAATGCTTTGCATAATTTTATATTTGAAACTTTAAGCTATATTGGAGATTTTATTTCAGTTCACTCACATACAGAATTTGCATGAATGTTCTTAAGTAAATGCTAGTAAATACTAAATATATTCTTCCCCTGCTCTTCAAAGAATGGATTCTCTTATGCACATGCTCTTCCTAGCATGTTATCTCTTCCTAGAAATGTTATTAACATGAACAAAAATTTGATAAGATCAGTAATCACAATCAATTATTTGATCAGTCTATAATATAGATTGCATTAAGGCTCATGTACTGTTGCATTTCCAATAATAAACATTTATAGAAATTATTTATATGAAATATCCATACTGGGTTCCCATACTGCATTTGTCATTAGGTTCCCACAGAGATGAGACAGTAAACCTAAAATTCAAAAATTCATACTGGGTTTTATTAGAAGGCATTCAAGGACCTTCAGCATTTTGACTATGTTAAAATACTCTGTCAGTTCTCTGTGCAGTTACTAAGATTAATTGCCTTTTCTGCGATTCAAAGAGCTTTAAATGTACTCAGTCTGTATGTGAATTTTCTGTATGTGCATGCTTGTTGCACAACAGTAAACTATAAATTATTTTGTTCACTGTGCATAATTTTCAAAGCTTATAATAAATCCTAATGTTTTCATATCTCCTTAAATAAATGTTGAAATGGAGAAAAACAGGGAAGTCAGTGAATGGTGAGAGAGTCTGATTTCATCTTCCCTTTTTCCTGCAGTGCATATGGTAGTTTCTTGCTGTAACAGTGGACCCGAGAAATGGGATTGGAGCAGTTCTCCTAAGGGGAGGGAGATCTGTTTTTTTTATTAGCATCTATATGTTTGTTCTGATGCCTATTTCACAATGCAGAAATGGAAGACAGGATATTTGCTTTGCTTGTGTTGGTTACAGGCATCTAATTTGCTTATTTTACTAGTTAAGAAATATGTGCATGATTAATAGAATTCTAGTAGGCATTAATGATTTTTAATGCAGCTGTTACTTAAAAGTCAAATGGTTTCTTATATTCTCACAAATATTTTGGCACAGATTTCAGGGACATTTTGATGCTTGTCTCATTGAAATGAGTGGGAATTAGGAAGTCAGCAAGTCTTTGCAAAGCTAACTTAAATCCTCAAAAATTCTTGTATGGTAGGATAAAACCAATAAATACAGAAAGTAAAACAGTCGGGTCCAAATCCTGCTTTTATTTACCTTCTGTGCAGTAAAAGTGAAGAAATTGCATAATGGGCAAGCCTTTAATTCTTTTAGTTCATACAAAGTACATGAACTGATGAAGATCATGCAGAAAAAAACACTGTGTACTCATATTAGAAACGATAGAATTCTGGGTGTTGTGCTTAAACCAGTAGGTCATATTGCCTCATTTAGCTTATGAAGGTACTAGGATTAATTAAATCAATTACTTGGCATCTCAGTCTGAAGGCTGGGAACAAGGATGTCTCAACTGTGTCTGTAGACTCCATCACTGAATTGCCATAAACTTTTTTTTGCCATTTACTTTTTTTGAGGCCTGATAAGTTAATGCTTCTACTCTCTTGAAAAATTTTCAACAGTAATATACCAATGTTTTAGTATGTTAATAGTATGTATTGGGTGTATGTGTGTTTGTGTCAATTTGTTTGTTGTACGTAACATTAGCAGGCCATGCAAAGTGGTGTAGTACTTGCTCTTAAGAAGTCGACAATTGCTATTGGTTATTACACAGTGAAGTACAATAATTTCCCTCTATACTTAGTTTAGGCACTGAAGCAGAGAACAAGGTAGTATTTCTGTCAGAAGTTGGCTGTGTAATTCACTAGGGCTAGAAGCACAGAGAGAGATTTCCTCTCATTTTCAGAGGTTGTACCTGTGTGGTCATGTTAGCATCTGAGCAGTACAGACTCTCCACAAATATGGGAAGGTGAGCTAGGCTGTATTTCTGCATGGTTCATCATTGACAAAAGTGATTAGTAAGTTCAACTGCAAAATTTTTTTTGCTGTTTTAGAAGCAGCCAGGAAGAGCCCAGCTTGTCATTCAGACACGAGGTTATGTTTACATGGCTAGCAGTAAGAATAATTATCTCTTTAATAGTAACTTAAACAATTAAATATGGACATAACTGAAAAACAATAAATATGGAACTCTACAATGCTATATTTGCCACCATTTTTTACTGTGTGGCTATACTCTGAAAGCCACCAGAAGACTGTTTATGGCAGTCAAGAGTTACTCTTCGCATTATAAAACACTGGAGAAAAAATTTAAAGTTGTGTCTTTGAAACAAAGTGGGAGTGCAAAGGAGGAAACTTCCTGTTGCTCTGAGATGTGAAATACATCACATCTCAAAATACTACCATCTTTTTTATATTTTAAATACACCAAAGCCACTAAGAAAAGAACACTAAAGTTGCTGTATCTCATATTTAAAAGTTAGGCTGCCTGCAGTTTTAATTTAACTGTGTGATGGGATACTGCTTTGTCCTACCAGGGAGGAAAAGGTTAAACAGTTGTTTTTGACAGATGATTATTTGAAAGTCTTAAGAAGACTGATATAGTAGGGATTTATAACCAGGTGATCTAAATGGAGGGAGGGGAAGGCAGAGGATTAGAATTGTAGTGTTCTGCTTTTACAGTCCTTAAGAGCGAAGGGTTAGTGAAGTTTTTGAGACTGTGAGGGCTTGATGATGGTGGGAACTCTTGCAGAGATATGAGAATTTTCTGTCTTGTTAATGGTGAGTCTCTTTAGGGTTATGATAAAAGCCTATAATTGGTAAAAGGAAAAGATATGCAAAATGGAGGTAGGACAAATACCGGATATGGACCGCACCTCTCAAAAGCATGAGGACTAATTATGGACTGCTGTGGAGCTGGAGTAGTTGCTGTGCTGTGGGTTGCCCATGCAGCCTTCCTTGTGAACATGCATTGTTGTACAATCTCTAAATATGTAATCTCACGTTGCTTTCACACAGGAGATGAGAATTTAATGAGTAGTGATCCAGTATTTTGTTTTATCATGTTCAATATGTAGTCCTGGGCTACAGTATATGCTGTTTACTAGACACTATTTAAATATTGTGCTGAAGGCAGAATAATTAACTTCCCCATGGGCTTTTCTATAGCACTCATTGTGGTAAGATTGGAGTGTCTTACAATGTGAAATAAATTGCCACCTTAATGCATATTTGTTGAGGAGAGACTATTTCTGCTCTCAAGCATAGACAAATGTCAGGAATATTGTATATGTCCAGTTTGAAACATCTGAGACTTGATTTGTTTGAGTACTCACCAGTATACAGTGCTTTATTTGATCTATAGTTTCTATTTTCTTCAGTTGCAGCTGAGACTATTCAGCCATTCTGCAAATCTCAAACTGAAAAGGTGATATAAATAGGGAACACCTGTGGGAATCTCCTGTTTACGTTGTTTTCACTGTGTTTGAAATTTCTGGTAGAGAAAAGCATTATGTGTAACTGTACTTTATATAAGTGGGATCTTGTGCACTCCTGCTGTCATGTTTAGGCTTAGATGCAGTGATTTACAATGCTCTGAGGAGGCAAATGTTTGGAATTATTTATGATCTTTATGAAGTTGGGGCAGGTGAGTAAAATTATGGAAAAACTTTCAAAATTGCTTAACAATGTAGAAGCCCAACTCCCATTTTCAAAAGCACATAAATTGCTATGAGCTTAGGTGCTTTCAGAAAATTACTTTCTCTTTTATTCTGTAATAAAGATGATGAAATAATATCTATATTATTGTTGAAGAACAAAAATTCTAATTTGAAAGTTATCTGCATGTAATTTCTAACAATACTTCAAAATTTAGTTGAAAGCTATTGAAGAAGCATAGCTGAATTAAATAAATGCAATGTATCTGCCTTGTGAACAATATATAATGATAATTTTTTATCTATTATGTAACAAAACTGAATCTTTAGAGAAAGAGAATACTTTTTGAGACATCGTCAACTTTACTGTTGCTAACACCACCAGAAATTTTCAGTCTTATATTCTTACCTGAAACACTAAAGTAAATCAGCTTGTCTGAGAGAGACAAATACTTAATTTGACTTAGAAAAATAACTTTGCAACTTTTAAGTGTAAGTGAACATCTTGTACCATTTTAAGCTCTGTGTCAAATATATTGCAGGCAAAGGTATACCTGGTGAAGACCTGGTACTACAGGCCCCCATGAGTGTAACAACACAGTAGAGTTTAAAACTGATTATTTCTTAAATTGCTGCATGTAATTTAGCGTGTTAACATCAATTACTGCTAACAGCCTAATATAAAGAAAATATATAAACTGCTTCTCAAAGCTGCATAGCAAAGGATGAAATAGTACAGGCAATGTCACTTTTGAAACTGAAGAACATTTTCATAATTAGTAACTAATTCATATGATGCATAATGTAAAAATGTGCTTGATTTTAATTCTTTTTCTAGAGTTCTTTTTTTCTCTATTCCAGATTTCATATACTTGTCATTGCCCTTAAATACTTCTATTTGCTATAATGCTTCTCTGAAGTATTTGAAGAATATGCTAATATAAAGCATAATGTTTTATCATGAAGTAAATAAATTACATTAGCATAATGCTTAGTTTGAACCAGCTTTTGACTGTGAACTGACCTGAGATCTCCAAACTCACTTTTGCGGTATCTTTCAGAGATTGTGGTACTGCTCTGACTACCTTTGTACTTTTAGTCTCTTAAACGTCTGAAATGCAGTCAGTAAATCAGCTATACAATGTAGCTGCAACTAAAGCTTTTCAGAAAAATATAACAGAGCTTAATTCATCTGATCTGCCTTCTTACATGACATCAATCTTGCATTTTATCTGTTAATGATAAACTGTGTTTAAAAAAATATATATCCTGAAAACATACCTGAACTTGATTCAAAGATATCAATCAACAGAGGAAATCATTACTAAATTTGGTTATTTCTTCCAACCTTTGCTTATTAAATTAAAAAAATAATAAGTCCAGGTTCCTAAGAACTGTCTGGCTTCAGTTTCCAGATACTTTTCTAACAATCACTTAGAACAAAGTATTTATTTTTCCTTTGGAAAGGTTTAATATAGTCTATTTGAGCCACTTCTCTGCCCTTGCCTACACTGACAAAGTTGTGTGTGATAAGCCAGAGAGCAATTTTATTACAAAGCAGCACTAACTCCCTGTAAGTGCTGTGCTTGAAACAGGTACCTTATGCTGGTTCTGTAATGGAAGAAGCTACCTTGGATAAAGGCTGGAGTATAATGTAAAACTGTTTGTATACAGAGCTAATGCACTGTAATTCATACTCTGTGAAATTGCACTTTAACAGTATGGTAACTTCTTGATCTAGGCTTGTGTTTAGTCTTTTTTTTAATTAAAAGTACTGAGCTCTGACAGTTTTGCTGTAAGGTACTTCCAACCTTCAAATCACTTTGGGAATTCAGTTTTCAACATCCACTTTAAAATAGGCAAGCTAGAATTATGTGCACAGCCCAAATATCAAGCTTTCCAGTGTCCTATATGGAATTAATGTTGTAGCTCTTCTTTTATTCTTTATTTCCCTGTTTATGCATTCAAGAGTCAAATTTGCCCCTTTGCAGCACTGTATGGAGTTCTAATGTTAAATTGCTCATCCAGTATGAACTCAGTGTTTCCTAGGTCTCCGGTTTCTATGATATGATATATATTTAGTGAAAAGTTTACGTTCCTTATGAATTTTTATACAGATAAAAAATTATATCATTTAATATATGCACATGAGCCAAAATAGGTGATTCAGTTTGCTTCTGTAGCTGTCCTGTCCTTTGCATTATTTGCTTGTGTTACCTGCAAATTTTATTAGCAGACTGAACTCCTGCATTCAGATGTATGATGAATGTGTTCACCGTCAGGTTGTACATCAATCTTTCCAACACTTCTCTAAAACTGCTGATAGGTTTCACAGAGTAATTACCAATAGGGAATCATTACCAAGTTAGCTGCTTCCTAGTACGTCTAATATATGCTTTGCTGATATTCTAGAAGGCTAATTTTTAAGTTAGTTTCATGCAGATTGAAATAGTTTTAAAAAGTGTAAGTATATTACATGTGAGATTAACGCGATCAACCACACTTTTAGATTAAAAATAATAAAATCATTTTTGACAAGTCTCATTTTCCATAAAATCATTTTGACTGGCATTATGTATGTTCCCTCCTTTAATTCTTTATCAATTGAATCCCCTATCAGCTTTTTCCTCTAACCTACTCAGGATTGAGGGGGTCAGCCTGGGTCATCTGCCTTGCCCTTTATGAATATTTTCGTGGTCTTCTAAGACTGTAAGAATTTATTCCCCCCCCTCCCCCCAGTACTGCAGATTTATGAAAAGCAGCACCCAGTGGTAGACCACTCCAGCATCTCTTTAAGTCTAGTCGTCATAAGTTTTTAAGAGTAACTGACTGAAAGGGTATTTATCCAAAGTAATTCCAGTTTAACACTTTGAAGCACAGAAGGTGAATCATTCAGTTAGACCAAGGCAAAACTGTACAAAACCCAAGACTAGTTTCGATTGTTGGCCATCATGGATTGTACTGTGGTTTTTCAGCAGTATCTTCTGTGACATTCAGGACTGATTCCAGCCCTGAATTTCCTTATGGTTCTCTTTACTACAGGAAAATAGAGTGGTTTCCAGCAACTCCATCTAAGATAACAAATGCCTGTCATGTGTTCTGCTATCTCTAAATCTGCATTTACAAGATTTATAATAGGCAATTGTTAATTTTGTTTGCTGCAGCCAGCTTGCTGAAGAGAAATGGATAAGAAAGAAAATAAATTCAGTATTTGTTGCAGAGTGAAGAAAGTGCAGGAAAGTATACTTTCACCAGTCTTTTATCATTGAGTCTGCTGTGCTTTGGCCTTAGCATCATTCATTCCTGTCCTGACAGTGATCAATCTTCTTTTTGGATGACATTAAATTCATCATGTCTTTTGCTCCTTGCAGACCATTAGGCAATTGCTGTAGAAATACAGTTTATAATATTACTTACCCATGCAATCCCTGCAATAAAGTTATCTTCATACACAGGATGAACATCTTGACTCCGTGTTAATGGCAAAATCATAATTTCATTTAAGTAGGGAAAGGATTTTTCTCTAAATCTTAATTCATTGTCAGGCCCTTCAGTTTTCAAGGAAGAAGAGAGGACAGTCCCTTAATGAAATTGAATTAACTTTTTTTTCTTCTTCAGATGGAAATTGCATTTGCCACTGACCAGTCTTGAACATACTTATTTTTCTAAACCATTCACAATTACACTGGGAAAGGATTGGTGCAGCAACATTGTGTCTCCCTAAGGTTAGGTGAGGGAGCCAGACTGCAGAGGAAGCCAAAGAGGAATTCCAGCACTAACTCTTGACTTTCCCTTTTGTGACTGCTCCTTTCTTTTGTGTTTATATCTGAGTCTTGACAGAATATTGATCCATTTTGTTAGCCCATGGCAGTGGGCAGATTTCAGTCAGATGTGGAACATGTGGGGGGAAAAAAAAGTGTGGGAAAAATTACAGTGGCAGAGTTGTATTGCTAGATTTTGATGTAGAAAATTGGAATATCAGTAGGTGGCGATTCATATATTCTCACAGAAAAAAGTTGAATTTATTAATTTATCTCAGGTGTAATCACTGATTTCTCATTACTGCCTGGCATGTTACACTCTCAGGGCTGAAACACTTTATCTCTTTTCTCTGAAAAGATTTTTTTTTTTTTAAATGGAAAAAAGACACATGTATACTATATTAGGTGCTGGATGTGTATTATAGTATATTTATAATAGAACAGAGTTTTATTTTAAACAGTGCTTTTCTTAAAATGATTTTGAAAACATTAGAGGCCCTTAATGAGTTAAATACTGGAGCTAAGTACTGCACAAGCTCTCTGAGTCACTTTGTGTGTTCTTGACAAGAGCTCAAGCAGAATGCTGATTACCAGAACTGCACTGAGAAAAGGGATGCTTTTCAACGCTTAGACACAAGTTTAATCTCCTATTCCTATTTAAAAAATATTGAACTATCTTTAAGCACACCTGAGGAGTCACCTGAAGCTATGATTCAAATTGCATTGTAGCCAAGTCTGCTTTTTATGATACAATGTGCGTGCGCTTTTTCTCGCAGTTCTTTTTTCCCCTACTTTTCCACTATGCATGTTTGTTTTATTTTGGCATTGATTCTGCAGTACTACTCAGACATGCTTATATGAGCCCACACAATGTGAGGTAGGTGCAGCAAATTGCACAATCAAGTCCATTAAATAGAATTGCACTTCCATAACAAAATATGACAGCTGTCATTTAAAACTGAGAATTCTTTTTCCCAACAAGCATATTTTATTCTGAGACAACATCAGAGAAGATCTTCTCCCATCAAAAAAGATAGAAAAATAGAGAATATAATGGAGGTTATTTTAATCTAGTTTAATTACCTGAACAAATAAATGGCTTGGATAAGAATTTATTTGTATGTTTGGTGCCACAAAGGGAGGGAAGACAATTCCTAGCAACTGACCCACACTTCTGTGGCATTAAATTTGAAAAGTAAAATGGGCTTTAGAATTTTATTTTAATTATTCCATCTGGTTCATACAGAAACTATTCTAGACTAAAAACTCTGTGCAGCATAAGCTTAAAGTTCTACATGACCATTTGTGCTATGTTTGGATTATTGGGACATATTCCAGCACTGAGCTGTGCCTGATTATCTGCCAGAAAATCTAAGATAATCATAGGTAGAACATAGAAAGTGAACTTTCCTCTGCATTTTGGCCTTTTCATACAGTCTGTAAATAAAGCAATTTTGAAGCTCTGTACAGCAAAACTCATAGGTGGACTTCCAAGAATAGTCAGTGGCATTTTTATTCCTTCCTATGTATGTCTTTTATGAATAACCATTATGAAATGCAGATTACACTGATAATTCTGCATATGTGTATATGCTTTTGATGGAAGGCAGCAGCCCAAAATTTGGCTAGCAAGCTAAATTTTTAGTAGTTAGATTATGCGGAGGAAATTAATATATGTATAACTCTGGCAAGTTCAATGGGAATCATAATATAGTAGGCCAAAAGGATGTAAGGGTTAAACTTGCTAAAAGTGTAAAAAAAGTTAACAGTAGAACCTCTTCAAACAGAAGCAGAAAACCTGTCAGACGGTCTGTAGGACTGAAAAATATTTGCAGTATGAAGAGATAAGACAGTAACAGAGAAGCTAAAAAAAAAAGCTCACGTTGAAGGAGGTTATGGAAGTTACCACACCAGAATCTATGGGACTCTCAAACTGAAGTTTCTGTAAGCTAAGTTTTAAAAGAGATCCATAAAATAGGTAATAATATTTTGCCAAGAGATGATGGAAAGGGGTATGTCAGATGTCTATTAAATTGTGAGTTGCATAGATAATTTTACTGGATGCTGCCCATTCTTTTTATCCAGCAGTGTGTTTCCCAGAGCAAATAAAGATCCTGGGGAATGTATTGCTACAACTGGTTTTGAAAGTGGGTTCTTGGAGTGATTAGACAAATTAATGGAGGACAATGCTTCCAAGGGCTATAAATAAGGTCATCTAGGTGCAACCATTTGCTCATGAAGTTCCCAAACTGGAACCGTACCCAGAGAAATAACATTCCAAACCTGCCCCAAAATAGCATTTCCATAATGTCCTCTGACAGACAAGATGCTATGCTAGATGGACATCTGTCTGATTCAGTCCTGCTCCTGCTATGCTATGTTTACAAAGGAGCCATGTTACACTGAGGAAAAAGTGTGTTTGAAAGACTTTAAATACTGAGTAATGGGCTATTGAGCCTGATGAGGTTTCTAGTGGCTTGTTACTAGCACTACTGTGAGTTGAGATATTGATAAGACTACATGTAATGTTCTGAAAGGAGGAGGGAATTTGGAATAAAATATGCAGACGATAAGAAGTTATGAGGAATTGAAATTGCCAGTGAGGACCACAGCTTATTCCAAGGATCTTGAGGTCTAGTCTGAATTTCTTAGGTCCTCAGGCAAAGCTCCCACTGGATTAATTTTTTGGATGTATTCTACTAAAAATGACATCATTTCTTTAGCTCTTCAAAATTTACCCCAAAATTGTAAGTAAAAGTAAAAACTAGTCCAATTTAATTGTATTAACTTCAGTGGGATATTTGCCTGTATGAGGACTGTGCTGTACAAACATTGCCTCTGTTAATAGAAGGAAATTATTTATTCCTATGGACACTTTCAGAATCATAATGAACTTGAATGTCTATTTGAATCTCTCTGAACAAAAGACAAGATGAATGTGCTACTGGTACATCTTTACCCATCTATTTAAGAGCTGTGTTTTACTGAGGCTTACTCTGGTCCTCTATGCTGGGGTAATTTTTGCCCGAGTATATGAAAAAAAGTTTTTCATAGATTATACATAGAACTGGCTCACATACCCCTGGAGTTCAGGGGTTCATACCCTTGGAGGCCAGGCTCTGATATGAAAATTGGAATAGGAATTGGCAAGAATTAGGAGAGAAATATCCAAGTTACGAATTTAAAAGAACCTTTAGCTTTGTTAAATAATAATTTATTTAATAATAAAACATCAACTGGCTAAGATTAGGAAGAACCATTTTTATGTAGTTTATTTTTTAAGACATTAACTTCACACAGCTGCATATTTGTTCCTGTCGCTCTCCTCAATATTAAATTTAATGTCTCTAAATGGTGTGAGTTGGTTTTATTTTCCTCAGTCAGAGCCTTTAATGTTTATGTTATTGATTCATGCTAAAAAAAGGGAACAATGAAAGGCTTCTTCAGGATACTTGAAATCTGGTCAATTTTTTTTTTAAATTGGAAATACAATATACCTATTACTCTAGGATATGTGTCTCTAAGTGCAAGTGGTTGGAGCATACATAATAGTTTCCTGTTTTATTTGAATGTACAGGCTCAGCATCCATATTTTCTAAATGCTGATGCCCTAAATTCAGGTAGGCTAACACGGCAGTTTTGAAGTAGGAATTTATGTTGCAAGTAAGGCATTACTGAAGTTAAATAAGTGTTTCACAACTAACTTTTTCATGCACATTTTTCAAATACTTCATATGATATTTGTAGGTACAGTTCTAGCACATGACAGGAGTTTTTAGAGCATGGTCTGAATTCCTATCACTTTCTGTCCAATATTAATTTTACCCTTGTGTGTATAATTAATATGCATATAATTAATAGGTGAGTGACAATACAAGAGGAAGAAGGCAAACAAAAATGGATTTCTTCAGACACTGTCTTAGGACTGTTGGAACGTATTTCTACCTTTGTTTTGATTCAATTTTAATCACTAGGGGAAAGAACATTTAATAAAAAAAAAGGAGGACTTTATTATGTGTAATATGGGTAATGAAACAGGGAGAAATATATAGTCAATACATAGAATCATAGAATCATTGAGGTTGGAAAAGACCTATAAGATCATCGAGTCCAACCGTCAACCCAACACCACCATGTCCACTAAACCATGTCCCTATGCCTCATCTAGAAATTTTTCCTTACATCCAATCTAAACCTCCCCTGGCGCAACTTGAGGCCATTTCCTCTTGTCCTATCGCTTGTTACTTGGGAGAAGAGACCGACCCCCACCTCGCTACAACCTCCTTTCAGGTAGTTTTAGAGAGCGATGAGGTCTCCCCTCAGCCTCCTCTTCTCCAGGCTAAACAACCCCAGTTCCCTCAGCCACTCCTCATAAGACTTGTTCTCCAGACCCCTCACCAGCCTCGTTGCCCTTCTCTGGACACGCTCCAGAAGTATTCAACTCTAAATTTCTGCTTTCACTGAGTCAGAACCTTCTTATACTCATTTCTGTAAGATAAAATGAGATATGCTTATTTTCTGTCCCAAAGTAACTTCTTTTTTATACTGAAAGCATAAACAGAAATCCATAAAGATTTTGTGAGGGTAGAAAAAGATATTTAGATTTCATGTATTTTTTTGAATTACAGACTGAATGTACAGGTAGAACTAGCAGTTACAAATGAGCAGAGGGAAGGGAAGAATGAGGAGTGCACAAGTGTCAAAATACGTAGCTGTTTCTTCCTGCCTGGAAGTAGAAAGTAGATAGGATTTTCTCAAACTTGTCTCCTATAAGCAACTAAAACCCGAAAATTGTTGTTGACTTGACTTTTGGTACTGCAGGTACTGGCTCGGATCTTTTAAGAGTCCTGGTACCCCTCCTTTGGTTGCAAGTTCTGGGTAGTGTTATAGGAAGGGGTATGTATGTGTCTGTGAGGAGTCCAGTGCCCTGCCACACCAGGAAGGGTGATCGTTCTGAGGAGGGAAAACACTGCTTCTTGCTAAATTTAGGTGGCTCAAAAGTAAGGAGAGAGGGTGTCAAGGCAGTGGGCAGTATCATACAAAAGAAAGGAGAATTTTGGAGAAAGAGCCCCTGGAAGTTTCATATAATAAAGTTTAAAGTGTCTAGCATTGGGACTTTACTACTAGGCAAATAGGATTACATGATAGTATATCTCCATAATTTTCATTTTTGAGGACTATTATGCAAGAGCTGTTATTTCATGCTTTGTTTTTTCCTTCCAATAGTCTATGTCTTGGTTCTCAGAGTCCCACGTTTTACAGATTGCTACTAAAGGCGCCATATTTCATTCTAAAAGGATCATAGTTTGACAATGTTCAAAGTATAATGTAGGTGAAATAAATAATGTGTCTTTCATTGTATCACAAGGATGGGGTGCATTTTATTGCATATTCCTACTCACTCTATAAATTTCTGCTGATCTTTTTTTAACTGCTTCCTTTATCTGTTTCCACACAGCTGCCCACCTTCTTTCATGCTGTTCCCTATGCTTGTTTCATACGCCTCCTCTCCTCTGTTAACTCCCTTTATAACAGTTGTTCTAGGTCCTCCCAAGCAATGACACAATCCCTGCTGGTGAAATTTGCACTTAGTCCTGAAAGCTGGACAGCCATGCTGCTTTCTTTGTTAATAGGGTTGTAGGTTTTTATAATCACTTTAGTAATAAAGAGGAATTTAATTTTCCTTTGAAATACAACAGCTTTTTTTCCCCTCCCCCCCCCCCCAGCCATAAATAATTAAAGGTTAAGTAAAGATTATTTTTAGACAGGTTCTTCGTCATGCAGAACCTCGAGTTCTTTATTCACATTAATTAATGACAATATTAGTACCTAAAAAGGAGTGTAAAGACTATAGCATCCTATTCTGTTTTGGGTTCTAAAGTGGTATCAACCAACTATTGAAAGATGAACACAGAATTGAGTGACTAAAAGTCAATTCACCTTAAAGCACTTCTCTTATTAAACTTTTAATAAGAACATTAGTAATTTGCACTAATGACTTCTGTTTATATTAGAGATGACCAAACTGTGTAAATTACGAAGTAAATGAATAAATGGAATAAATAACTTGGAGATACTGCATTTTGTTGTGTACTTTATTCTTTAATTGAAAAGGGTATTTTAATTTAATTAATGATGATGATCGTGCACCAGAATGTGTTTTGGAGTACACCTTGTAAAAGAAAGGAAATCTGAACAACAGGAGAGCAACCTTCTTTCAGTACAAAGGGACAGGGCAAGGACCATTTTATGATCTTTGTGACTTTCAGGATATGTAGATTACAAAATCTGAAAAAAGAATAGTCTCTTACCTTAAGACTTGTTTGTTCTTTTGCAATTTACATCTTTCTTCCCACCAGTCAAATCTACCAAAATCTTCTCACCAAGCTATTATATTTTTGTTTCTTTTTTTCATCACTTGAATTGACAATGATTTGGTTAGAATCACTGCCAGTGTTTGGACCTCAGAGGTGTAGGATGCTTTAACTTTATTTGCAGATTTATACCTCCATCTCCATTTTACCTTGTGCCAGAGACATCTTTCCCTCCCTCAGAAATGTTTAGCAAGACTTGTCTACTAAAAAAATGTACTTATATCTTGAACAATGCAACATCAAAATATATATAAGCCAGGTCTATTCTCAGTACCACTGTTGTCATAACTGAGTGACTTTATTGAAGACAAAAGAGCTAATCTACTGTCACTAACTGAGAGCAGAATTTGACTTTTTTTTGTCTTGTGTTTCTTCAGTTTTGGACCTTTTCTTGAAAGTGTTTCCTGTTACATTGCCAAAGTAACAAACAGAGGTACAGCTTGTAACTGTTACCCTGGTTAACATATTTTTTTTTTTTAGGTTTTATTTTGCCAGTGTGTGCTTTGTATGGCAATGTGATGTATTCTAGGACTTTTGCCAATATAATATGCCAATGACTTAATTTTTTAAACTCTACTTATGTTTCTAGTTGACATAACTGCAGTAGCAGGAACCCAGCATCAGACAGACAAGTTGTTTAATAGTCCTTTGTTCAACTTAGGTAATTCCTTTCCATTCCCCGAAAGCCTTTGCATTCACTGCACTTTGGTATGTATTTTCACTAATTTCTGTGTAGCGAGTTCCCTTTTTGAATAAGACAACTTAGCAGTTTAATCAGCATCTGATTTGATAAGTTTGTTTCACTGAGTGAAGATAATTGTTTCCTTTAAACGCAGCAAACATTTGTAAATTTTTTTCTAGAATAACTACAATTCTTTCAAACTGGTGTGTTAGCCATGTATGTACAAAATTCTGTTTGCAAGCCACAGAACTATCTGAGCAATAGTTCTTTTAAACAAATAATTTGTTCCCTTATATTTTCTATTTTCACACTCTTTTGCATGATTGTTTTATTCTGCCACTTTATATTTTCTTTTTTTGCTAGAAGAGAAACTATAGTAATAGAATTACAACTGTCAGCTATGCATACATTGGCGAGAATAGTAAACTTTAAACTTTCAAACTTTTCCTTCTGAGAGAAATAATGTATCTAAGTCCCACAATGACATTTCAGCTTCTTACCATGTGGCTGACACAATGAGTCTTATCTAAGAATAAGAAAAGCTATTAAAAACACTGTAGGGTTTTCTTTGTTTCGTGTTTGTATTCTGAATAATAGGTGGCAAGACATGTTTGACATACGACTGCAGAATGATTAGACTAAGGATTTGGAGTGCAGCTGCACTGATGATGTTTGGCAGCCTTATTGACACATTGTATTGCCTCAGGCTAATGATTCTTGCAGTTTTTCAGTCATTTCTTGCAGTCTTTTTGGGGAGAAAGCACTTAGTTAGACCTACTTTTGAGCTGAGTTTGTCTCCAGCCTCTGTCTCTCTCAACTTGCAGTGGCGAACAAAAGCCAATGGCTGCAGAGTTGACTAGTCTGCTTCTGGCCGCGAGGAGGAATACTTTCTTGCATAGCCAAAGGCCCTACATTGGCGACCTGCCCAAGACTTAATAGGTGGATTATTTACTAGGTGATCATTAGCTGCTTTTGCTTTTTCCACATTTGACTCAAGTCATCCAAGAGTATGTTCTATCTGCCAGTTTTGTTACAGTGCATCAACAGATATTTCTGATCTATGCCCAGGAATGCAGAATTATCAAATATTTCCCTACCCACAGTATCAAATGCTAAGGATACTTACTTTTTTCCTCTCAGCTAATTATTTTCTTTGCCCTTTCTGTGACTTCAGTTTTATTTCAACTGGACTAAGGTAATCTCTTTAACTGCCTTGCTTTTGCATAACGTGATAACTTGCTACTTCTAACATATACTGAATTAATATTTCTGGTAACCATTATCTTGGAGAGGAGGAATACAAGAGCCCACACTGGGCCTCTTGTTTCTGCTTTGCATTAGGATAAGTTGTTATTAGGTCAAATATCATATTTCTATACAAGATAGCCAGATTTTCATTTCAATGAATCATTTTCCTTCACATTCATTCTCCAAATCTCACTGAAATTCCAACTAAATGAAACAACATATTTGAGGTGTAATAAAGGTGGTGTTCTGCCAAGATACGGTTATTGAGATCATTGTCCTAAAGTACTTATAATGTTTCCAGACCAAATTCTAGTGCAGTCCATCAAAGGCATGACTTACCTAGGACAGTTTCAGGAAGCCGTATTCCCTACATCTCTATTCTATGCCTTTCTGTTAGTGTAACCTAACACAGCATGTGCTATTACTTCATAATGTGGTTATGGTCAGGCCTCCTGTCCTGGTCATCTGGACACAACACAGATAATATTGAAGTAATATTTGAGTTATTGCTAATGAATAAATTGTTTAATGGGTTATTCATTATTTTTCACGGTCAACTTTTCTGGCTGTCTGACATACCTTGTCCACATGAATTTTATGATCCAGGCACTGTCCCTACTACCTGAGATCCTTGATGGGTAGGAAAGAAGCCTGTGTTTGCATTTATGATACCCGTGGCTATGCTGATCACAAGGCCATTACTGAACCACAGTGAGCACTCTTAAAAATAGTTGTCTTATGCCATGAGGCACATGCATATGACATGTTCAATAGAAATCAGAACAACTTGAAAAACTGCTGTTGCTGGAAGATATGCAACTGTTCCCGAGGCTAGCTTGTGTCATTAGATATATAATTCATATTAAACACCTCATCATTGCTGTTCTATAAAATGATTTTTACTCAGTGGTCACAAATAAAAATGTCAGCCTTGCAGGAGTTTGAAGCTTTTTCATTCCCTTAACTTTGCACCACTTAAACTAAATGTTTGGTCTGATGTCCTGACTTTATGAGCAATTTGGAGGCCATTTGGTCTAATCTGAATTTTAGAAAGGCAGCTGTGCACTGTTGTGTGACAGTGCTCACTAAGCTTTCGTGTCTCCTTGAAATGTTGCGATCTTTAATGTCTATAACTGTGCAGTCATCTCCGACTGAACCTTTACCTGTCCCTCTTCAATGACATGTGGGTTATCCTTTAGATTGTGAATAATTACACTGGAGGTAATTTTGTTTTCCTGCATGTAACACTAAGTATTTGAAGATTCTCTTACAGAATTTTTGGAGGCTCAGACTTTTTTTTGTAACTTATTGAGGTGAATTCAAGCAAACTTGGATTGTTTAAAAACAAAACTTCTTGTTGTGGTATAATCAAGGTATAAAATTATTTTTCAGAAACATTTCAAATCCAGAATTCAAGGTGTGAATTTATCTGTAAAGTAACCTTAGGGATTCTTTTTTTAAGGAAATAGTTTTCATTGTTATAAGTGTCTTCCAGAGAGGAATGAAAAGAATGAAAATAGTAAGTTTTATACATCTGCTTTTAGCATATTAAAACAAAGAAAAATATTTTCATTGTTTGGAAGCAATAAAACAGACTTGCTTTTCATAAATTATGTGGACCTTTTTGTGGTTGTAGAGAAGTTAACACTTGAGAGCAGACACTCTTAACCATGTACTAGCATTTGAGTCTTGGAAGTCTAACCTGGCTTTGAGTTTCAAACAGTTTTAGCTGGAACCAGTAACACTTTGTGTATAGCAATCATGCTGTAGCAAGTTTGCCAGTTTCGAACGAAAGATAACAATGTGAAGACTAATGCTATCCACTGGTCAGCTCTTGGAAAACAATTACAACAAAAAGTGTTTTTCTTCTTCCTGACTATTGCTTGGAGGAATGAGAAGACTGAAAAAGAGCCTCCGTTACCCTTCCTTCTTTCTAATCATGAAAGAAGGAAGTAGAAGTTGGACAGAAATAGGAATTGGAGAGCTTTATTGAGCTTTATAGCTCTATTGAGAAATAGAGGTGATGAACTTTGAGTGAAGTCGCTTCTCCACTCTCCTCTTGTTTATGGACTGGGAATTGTGGGAGTACAGCTTAGGTTTCAAATGCCCTTTTATTGACACATTTACACACCAGAGACACACATCTTATCTAAAGGTATGGCAATTTCAGTAACTGTAGCAGGATTGAGAATCTGGTCATACTATGCTTGGTTTGAAGTCATCCTGTATGAAAATATTTTTCCCTGATGAGAAAACCTGTTCATTCATCAATAAATACTGTCAAGTGTAACAAACAAACTAGATTTTTCAAGATTTCCAGCACTTATGTACTGTTTATCTTACAGCAACATTATTAAGTTCAGTCATTTATAAAGAATCAAAATGTGGAGATATTTCATACAAACAAGTAACATGCATATAAGTGAGTACTACACCTACTTTTGAAAGACCAGTCTGCATTTTTTTTTTCATTTTTGTTGTAAATACCTTCACTTGCTTGCTCAGAAGTATCTGACAATACAAACTCTGAAATGTCAAATATTTGACGAATTGCTACCTACTTTTAGGTACTGTTATTAGCTGCTGCTAAATAACTAGCTAAAATAACTGCTAAAACTAAGATCAGTTTTGTAAATTGGATGTTTGCTTCCCCTTCCCTCCAGCAAAGCTTGATCTTAATAAATGAGGTCAATAGCTGAATAGTGAGAAATACTTTCTTTCCATTGTGATGTTTTCTTATCATAACCAGTCGCTGAAGAACATGTAATGAACTAAGTGTGTACGAACAAAAAGCCTCACCTTTATTTGATATCAGCAGGAATCGTGTTGGCTTAACCCAGAGTTGTATTTCATCTGATGTATATTACTGTTCGCAAAGGGAAGTGTGTTTGTCAATATTGATTTTATTTGAGGTTTAAAACATGTTTTAAGCTCCCTAACACAAATTTGATATTGGATAGTTTAAACTTATCTTGCCTGACAACTTTTTAAAGATATCTCAACATTTTTATACTTCAATCAAAAGGTTTCCATGGTTCCTGTATTTTCCAGATTTAAGATTTCTCTTTGTATTATAACCTTGCCCCCCTTTAAATAGTAAATACTTGGAAGTATCTGCTGCAGTGCATTTTGTCACTTTTATAGCTATATAGCTAATTTTAACATGCAAAGTTAAGTGACTTTTTCCACATAATTTATTGCTCAAACTGCAAATAAACAGCGCATACTCTTAAGTGCCTCACACAAAAAAAAAAACCCCAGAAAAAAATGCTAAAATAATGTATAATAGATGGAAACTAAAAATCCATTTCCTAATCAGAAATCAACTTTTTGGTCAAATGACATTTCTTACATTCCATTATATTAAAGGATTAAAACCCTGCCTCAGTTTCTTCCTCATCTCATTGAAAACTGAATTAGTGGCAGCACCCTTGTCATGAACATTCTTTTTTCTAGCAGTCAGTCTGCTTTGAGGAATTAGATGTAAGATTAATTAGATTTAAGGTTAAGAAACCATCTAGTGTAAGGCATTCACAGAGCAGAAGCCTGCCACATTATAGAACAGATTAACTTAGCCAATTTTACTTTATTTGGTAGAAAAAACCTCTTCTCAGTACATTATTTGGAATAAATTTGTTTCAGCATTTGAAGAAATGAGAATTATTATTTGAAGAAATGAGAATTATTCCATCTCAAATCTTGAGAAGGTATAACTCAATTAAAATAAATTTCTTGTATAACAGGATTACCTAGGGACTGAAAAGTAATCTTTATAATTATTTTCCTTTTCATTGCTAATATCCCTTCTTGTATTATTTAACATGTGAAGTGGCATGTACTGTTGGATTTTTTTTTTTTCAGAACTAAATAAAAAAAATTATACCTTGATTTGCTCTGACTATAGTATGTCATTTAATGAATTTAGGATATTTAAACTTTTAGAAATTATCATTACAATGATAGCTTCAAATAAGTAGCTAAATATTAAATCCCGCTAAACAGAATTTAATTAAGTCCTTTTAATAAAGCACAAAATATTAGTTAACTTGAAATTAATAATCTGAACCAATCATAAGATATTGACCAAACTGAGAAGAGAGAGGGTTTTTTTTCTACCATTGAAAGATGGATGTGCCAGAGCCGCTGCAATTATAGGTTGAAACTAAAGCTGTGCTGCGATTCAAAACTGTATGTTTTTTGTTAAGATTGAGTGTGAAGAACTTTTGTGGAAATAGTTTATATAAACTCTAATGTACTTTGACACAGTGGAAGCTTTAAAAACTATATACTATGCTGACAGGACTAAAAACCTCACAGATGTGTATCTTCAACAACAAAGTCCTATATTGCTGGTGTTTTGACCAGTTAATTTTTTTTTTAAATTATTTTACACGTTTAGTTAAGATAAATACTTAATTTAAAATCTTCACTCAGTTGTGTGCTATGATCCTTCAGAGCACTGTGTGTGGTGTTACTCACAAATACTTTCCTGCGCTTCCATAATGAAATTACTAGTAATTTCTGGTTTCGCATTTCTTTCATGAGACAAAGAGCATTACAAACATGCTTTTTAAGAGATTAATGCTTTTACTCAATAATGGCCATATCCTCATGAGTCCTCAGTAACTGAGACAGAAGAAAGGAGAAGTCTGAGGTTTGTTTGCTGTGTGAAGTTGCATAATTATTGTGTGACTAATGGGAACAATTGTGCTCAGTAGCACTCACTTCACAAAAATTGGTCTTTCATACAGTTTATTTACTCAAACTGAGTTAACTTGCCCTGGCTTTAATGTTTGTCTGAAAAGCTATTATTTGTCCTCTTTGTACTGCAAGTTACTATATTACAGTTGATACGTGTGCTTTATGTATTTTTATGGTGTCAGTCAAAGTTATGAAAAGTTATCTGGAAAGATTTTAAACCTAGAGGATTCTGCCTGCGGGACTGTAGGAAGACTACTGATGGCAATATCTTTGGAAGGTCATTAAGAGGATTTTAAGGATTAAACCCCCTCTTTTTGTCTGGGTGGAGATTAGTGGAGGAACCTGCACCAGTGGGCATTTGGTGTAATCAAACCTGACTGTGGAGTTCCCTTTGTGTTGTGAAGGCAGCTGGACAAAAGGGAGCTTAACGCCGAGCCTGCCTTGGCTATACTGTGCCTGACCCCGCTAGAACAGGCTGCGTACAGGCGGGGCTAACACATGCTGGAAAAAAAAAAGGGGGGCTTGGGGACGACAGTATAAGGTCAAGCAAGAGACGAAAGAAGACATTGTTATATGCAGATACAGAAGCCAAAGCTTGTAAGGAAAGACAGAGGAATATATATACAGATTAAAAATAGCAGTGGTTTAGTTAATTTTCCTCAAAGGCTATTCTTATTTGTAGCTTTCCCATTTTGCAAATCTAGATTTAAGGTAAACAGGACAGTACATGTTGCTATTACATGAACAGTACAGGAGAAACTGTAGAAGCAAATGAGATACTCTAGTTCTTCTGGTTATTGACTCAGTAAGTACTGAAATTCATTTCTTCATATTAAAGAACATCTGTAATTGTTGGGGAGAGGGAGAAAGTTTGCCAAATCAGGAGTTTCATAAAGGAAACTACTGAGGGAAGTGCTAGAAAGTCATGGAAAGATCTTTAAAAACAGAATAATCTGGAAATAAAAATGTCAACTATGATATTGAACACAAATGGCTGAACATGGCTGTAGAATCATAGAATGGTTTGGGTTGGAAGGGACCTTTAAAGATCTTCTAGTTTCAACCCCCTTGCCATAGGCAGGGACATCTTTCACTAGATTACGTTGCTCATCTCCACTGGTGATCTCCAGTGGTGAGGGTTAAACAGAGAGAGAGTCAGGCTCTTTAGGATGCTCTGCAGTAGCCTGTGCTCCCGGAGATGTGTGTTGGAGGTGGTCTTTTGGTTCTCCTTGTGATCTCTGGCTATTGGTGAACATATCTACAAGAGAGAAAAGGAAAAGGACCTCTCCTTTCCAAGGTAGTCTTCCCAAATTGTAGCTGTGTACAGTTTTTGCATAGAAGTCCATTTCAGAAAAAGTTGAGTATCTCAAGTTTTTCACTGATACAATTTAGCTTGAAATATCCTCCCCTTCAGTCTCTCATCCCCCTACAAATTGAGCTGAAACAGTTTGAATAGTTTTTCTTTAACGTCCTAAAAATATGTTTCATTTTGGAATTTCTAGATGAAACCTCTGTCATCTCCTTGTTTTCAAATTTTTAAAATTCACGATGTTCACTGAATTTAATATGGAGGGTCCTCCAGACTTCTATATCTGGGGCACCCAGGTATTTTTTTTTTCAACAAGGAACTCTGGTGTATCTGGATTACTGGGACAGTGATGTAACTGTCAACATATGTTGACTCCTTTGTCAACATACTTTGCATGTGTGCTGCTGCTGAAACTTTCTCTAAAGCTTAAACACATCCTAAAAAGGACAAAATTTTAAATGGAGTATAGCTTCATCTTCTTGCTTAAGCTGGACCAGTGAAATTATGGTACCGGCCATTTAGCTGAAGGTTACATTGTAGAGTCTGAAGAACCGTAGGCACTGATGTAAATGTAGTAGGTATTGGAGAATATGGTTTATCATCTTGTCTTTTCAGACTGTCCAGAACAGATCAGCCTGGGTGCTGGTGTTGTATTCTGACATGGAGTGAATACTTTAGCAAATTTCATGTGGAATTCTATAGACTTTGTGACTGTGAAGGAATTCCTAAATATCTTCTACCTAGAAATGCTTTCTTAAATGTATTGTAACCCCCCCCTCACTTTGAGAAAACTATTTTCTGAAAATACTGATAACCTAACTGATACAGGTAATGGTACTGATAATACTTAACACTATTACAAATAAATTCAGTAGTTTCTAGAACAGATGTCTAGAAGACGTGAGTCTTCTCTCTAATTATATGTGCAGTTTCAGTTCATATTGCAACAATCAAAGTTACTGTGAAAGGCTATCAAAGGTGACGGATCTATTCACATGATTTTCTAATTGAAATCAATAACATCTTTTTGTATGCTTTGTTTGTAATGTTCAATGAAAAATATCCTGTCTTAGGTTGGACAAGTAAATAACTAAGATTCTCAAACGTTCCTCATTTTAGAGTATGCATTTTTCTTTGTGTGCTTAAGACTAAAATCTATCAGCTAAACAGTCAATCCAAACAAACACTGTTTATTTATTATCTCTTTTTTTCCTACTGTTTCCTGATATTTATGTATAAGAAGCTGTACTACTATCAAAAAACTCATAATCTACAAAACTGATGAGAATGGAAAAATTCTCAGGGGGTAGAAAAAAGCTTCTTTAGGAGAAATAACATTTGTTTCATTTTGGAATTTGGCATCCAAGTTCACTGCCATCATATTCCTGCTCTATACATTTAAATAAAAGTGAATTTGATATAAAATGTAAAATCTGTTAATTGATATTTTCATGGTCAGACCTTGCCATTTATGATATAGAGAACTTTCTGATCTTCTTTCTGTTCAACTCTAATTTAAAATGGATGAAGATATTAAACTGTGAATATTTCTTCTTCAGATATCACAATTTTTTTTATTCTATATAAAAAAATAAGTAACAATTGTTTATTGAAAAGGATTTCAATGAAACATAGTAACATTGAACATTAAAGTGTAAGGGAACTATATTTTCATCTGTACCAGTCCTGTATTATTGCAGGACTTTAGCTTTTTCTTGTAGATCTGGTAATTTTTTAAACTTCATCTTGAAACTGGTTAGGTTTTTTTGCCACCAATACTTTTAGTGGAAGACTGTTCCAGAACTTGACTTATTTGAAAATTAGGACTTTTGAAAACTTTATTACGAATGGTTTAAATTAATATATTCTTAAGTAGTTCTTGAAAATGACTTCTGTGGTGTATGCATGAACAGAATTATAGAAATGTTTAGGTTCCTCTGGAGATCCCTAGACCAGCTTCCTGCCCAAAACAGGACTAACTTCAAACTTGGGTCAGATTGCTCAGGACCTTGTCCCATAGAGTTTTGAAGACATCTGAAGATGGGCGTCCACAGCCATAACCTGTACTAGTGCTTCAGTACTCTCACTTTTGGAGAATTTTTTCTTTATATCTGGTTGGAATTTCCAGGTGGTGCAACCAGGTGGTTGTATCTTGTTCTTACATTGTGTATCTTGAAAAAGAGCCTGGCTCTTCCTCCTCAATACTTTCTCCTTTAGATATTGGAAGACTTCAATTACACCACCCTTTAGCTTTCCCTTCTCCAGTATGCAAACCCAGTTCCCTTGGCCTTGTCTATGTTGAGTGCTCCAGCTCCCCAAACTGTCTTAGTGGGTCTCTGCTGGCATACCTCCAGTTTTCAGTCTCCGCCTTGTAATGAAAGCCCCAAACAAGACACGGTACTCCAAATGAGTGCCAAGTACAGGACAATATTCACTTCTCTCCATTCTGTGCAGTCTGTGAACACACATTTTATATGTCCAGCTTGCCTAAGTAGTCATAATAAATAGCCATTTTTTTAACTTTACTAGGCTAAATGAGCCAGGCTGTTTTTATTAACCTCTCAGAAGGTAAACGCTGTCAATGCACAGAATTGTGTGCAGTATTCTAAAGAGGATCTCAGCAGCCTTTTTTTTCTTAGAAATACTTCCCTTAATATACTTCAGGATCATGTTCACATCTTATGTGAAGATATCCTATGCATCAGTGGTACTTAGTTTCTGGTCACCTAACACAAAGAAACCTTTCACCTTTCTTTGTGGTTTTCAACTGATGAATTCCCCCATCCTATCAGAGAAACTGCAGGTCTCACAGTAAGTGACTTTCCACGTTATCTCAAGCTCATGTCATACAGGAAGAATTTTATTCCAATGCAATGCTTTATTGACAATGAACTTCAGGTTTGGAGTATCAGCAAATGTCATTGTTCCTACTTTTTCATGCTAAAGTCTTATATGAAAAGGGTATGTCAGAGCAGACTTTAGTTTGATAGTTCCTCTTTCACCCTAAGTTGTTACACCTATTTCAGCTGGTTTAATACTCACAGGATGCGATACAAAACTCTCTGATTATGATATACACAGATTGACAGGGTTTTCAAGAAGTGTTGTCTCTCCATTACACCTCTCTTAATCCAGCTTTATAGAATGGCAATTGTTTTTTGTGTGTGTGTTTTGCTATTACAAAGCTTGATGTGTGAGTCTTTTTTTTTCACAAATTAGTAAAGATGTGGATTCACCTTATGCATTTAAGAGGGCAGTTTGACTTTGAACTAGCTCACAAAATAAAAATCTAAATATTTTACACAACCCATAATGAGGTGTATGAAACAAAATGATTGTCTGTTACATCCGTAAGCTTGGTGAGAATTTCAGACAGAGTTGATGGAGGACTATTGTTTTAAAATAGCAATGATGCTTCTAGGCAGCCTAGAAAACATAATGGATTTTAGAACAACCCTAGTCTGGTGATGTATTGATTTTTTTATTATTATTTTCTAAGGCTTTGTAATTTATATATTGAATGGAAATAAAGTAGTCTCAGTGAAGTTAGTATTACTTTAGCCATTTTAGGTTTACTTTTTCTTTTCCTATGTAATAGGTAAAAACATTTTAAAGGGAAATAAATATTGGAGAAACAAAGGTCTTTCATACAGTAGATTACACCAAAGTGCCTGCTAGAAAAATGAAAGAATTTAAGACATAATTGAAAAATAAAAATGAAAGACACTTTCCGTAGAATAGTTAGGAAATAATGTTCATGGCTTTGGAGTATACGAAGCAATAAATGGCTTTCACGGGTGATTAAATGCTGAAACGAAGCTAAGATGTTTGATCACCGTGCAAGTAATTTATTTCAACACTATGAAACATGATTCCTATTATAAGACAAGATAAAAGAAGATACAACAATATTTTTCTTCTCTTGTGAAGGTCGGTTAGAACAATTAATAATGGAGAGACCAGATGGCTCAAGGGACAGGCAGTGGGCTCAAGACTGTTCTTTTAAATGTGGAACATATCAATAGTAAATAACCATTAGTATCATCTGTTTTTCTACCATATGCAAAGTCAGTCAGTTTTATCAGTCCATTTCTCATGGAAAGTGTTCGCAGCCTCAAAAGTCACCATTGTGGTTGGCACATTTGGTCCTGTTTCAGCAAAAAGACTAAAGTATACATTGACAGTGTCAACTGGGAGTGAAGTAAATGAATTTATAAACTCAGATTTGTGGAATTAGGTGTGTACAGTTGCCCACATATATTTGCAGACTAACAGACCATGTGTAAACACAGATGTATTCCAGGCTTCAGTTCATCTCACTTAAAAATTTTGGCTCATATCCTGTTTTCTTTTGGGGATTTAACTGTTTGAAAGTACTCTTTTATACAATTGAGTATCCAAATACTTGAGTAGTGAAATACAATAATAACCATGAAACTTCAGCACCATAAACCATGTAGTCTAAGGTTGACAGAAAGATATATAGCTTTATAAGGAAACCTGTTTGGGGGTTTGTAAATCAAACAGTAAAAAGGTTAAACTTAAAATTCCAAAGCTTTTTGTCGTTATAGATGCTGACAATAATTTAAGAAATATTTAATACTGTGTATTTTTTACAATTTTTATTACTAAAGAACTCTTATGTTGAACTTCCCAAATTATAAGAATCTCTCCCATGTAAGTAATCAGGACTGTGTGTGGAATCTCAATGGGCAATTTTGTACACACATGTTACTACTCTGTACTGTTAATTATTCTACCATATTTGCATACGTAAATATCTCTAGTCAGTAGGAATGTTCTTTTACAGGAGAATGTATTAGAAGGGCTAACAGATTTCATCCACCTAATACTTTCATGGGGCAAAGAAACATTTTTCTTGCTTTTGTGCAGTTCATCATCTTTTAGTTTGCTCTTATTTTAAATATGAAATTTCTTTATGCATTTCCTCTGCTTGCACTTTAGTTGCAGACATCCCAAGGTTATAAATATCATGTGTTTATTGCTATGACTTTTCTTATCAGTTAAAGATGGATTTGAATTTTGTATGTCAAAGCCAACCTTTTTTTTTTTTTTAAAAAGGGGGATTTTCTCCAAAGCAACAAGCTTTGACACTGGCAGTAAGTAGCATTTAACCCAAAATTAATTCCTTAGTCCAGAAACGCTTTTTCTCTGCAGATTAGATGTCTCATTATAATGGGAAAGACAAGTTTTGCTTAACCCATAGGTTGTATTTGGAGTAACTTCTACTTTGTCCATCTACCTTATCCTGGTAAGTATCAGAGCCCAAACTGTTGGAAACAATTCCTTGCTTCTTATACTTAGAGTTGCTTAAAACTGACTGCAGATAATAAAGCTATGAGTGTTATAGATGAGTCATAGAGTAAAAACCTTTGAGGTGGAATACAGACTGCTTCTGTGCACAAGATCCAACCTGTCCTCAAAGACATAAAGAGTAAATATGATAAAGGCAATAAAAGCAGAAATAAGTTAAAAAAAAATAATCCTAGCAACGTCTTCCTCTTATCATCTATTCTCTTCCTCTATAAAATTCCAAATGTGAACAATTAGGTGGCTCAATCTTAACCTCAGCAGGTCAAAGTGATTTATTTTGTGCCTTTTCAGGTATACTTAGTGCTTTTAGTTGTGTTTGTATATTTCTTAATTTTCTGTCATCTCTGGCCTTGACAATTTATCTGTACATTGTATAGCAATGACAGATTCTCTTGTTAGATGACTGCAGGATTTTACCTTATTACATCTCAGTGATTTAATTTTTTTATTTTTCTGGATTAAATGTCATCAAGTGAAAGATGTTGGAGCAGTGAATGTAGGCTTACCTATATGGTATGCAGAAATATTGATAAATTCTGGGAGTGTGCTTCTACTACCATTTTTTAATTGTGTAACTCTGGCATTCATGAAGAGGGAAGGTACAAAGCACTACCTCTGTAACACTTACAAAATATTAAACAAACTTAACCATATGAAAATATTCAAAATACTTGCAATAACTTTACTGAAAGGTTTAAAACCATCTTTAATCCAGTTCTCACTTTTTCTGAAGGCTGAGATAAAAGTAGAAGGGGCAGTTTTCTAGATTCAATTCACATGGCAACATATTTCTACCTAAAGTATCTTTCAGTGCGGCTAGTTATTGTATTGCGGCAAGTTAATATGTAGGCAATTGGACATTGATTGGGAAGGTATACTTACATCCCCTCCACAGAGATGTGTCATTTGCACAAAAACCTTAGAAAGAGCAGCGAGCCACTTAGACACTTACACTAGTTGCCTCAAGTCCAAACTTTCACAGGGTCCTGAAGCATCAGAGAAGATATTGTAGAAGAAGGGAATCCTCACTGGCAAAATGTTGGTGGGAAAGAGCAAAACTAGACTGTATGTAGCGTTTGACAGTTTGATTGTGTTGTATTTGCAGTTGCCTGGTACTACTTTCTACTGGGAATCTCAGCACTGCAAGAGTGTAGCATTGCCACACACAGTGCATAGCTTTCAGGGAAGCTGTCAGTCCTGGAACACTATTTTGCAGTAATTCTGATTTAGCCAGATTGAGGTCTAATGCCGCATTCAGGTTCCTGTGGTAGATTAGTATCTCAGCTAGTTTTAGTGCTCAAGGATATCTCGGCTTTCAATTCTTCCCTGTAGCCTCTAAACAAAGATGACATTCATACTTGGGGAGTTCTGACATTCAGATTTATTATGAAATTCTAATTGGAAATGACTATTTCTTAAGAAAAAGTAAAATCCACAAAAGAAATAAGAGGATAATAGTGCAGTACTGTGATGGTTTAATTAATGTTAGGCTAACCTTAGGACGTCGTAGATGTCATTTTCTGTTGGCTACGTTCAGGCTGAGCTGGGGTTTTAGCCCACAGCTATGTGCGGTTGGTGGGTGAGCAGAGCACTAAGACTGTTCTGCCCGAGGATCATACTGCCATACTCCAATGTGCCTTCTTTTCCCAACACCCTGTGGCTCAACAGACATTTTATTTTCTTCCTTTTCTACTCTTGCTGTTTCCCAGAAGTTGCCCATGGCTAATGCAGAGGCTGACAGATAGGCATGCAAACAAGTCTGAGTACCTGATATAAGTAGGTATGTTTAATTATAATATCTAGGTTAGCTGGTGTTCGGGTTTTTTTTTGACTTACAGAGGTCTTTGCATATATTTGGTACCTAATGATACTACTTAGCACTGTTACATTTACATTTACAATTTTCACAGCACTGTACAAACATTGTCTAATTTATCCTATCTGTCTCCTACAATACACATATTGAAGTGGCAGTTCACATGAAAGCGGGGGTCCTCAGGGCCTTCCCTTATGCTTTGCTGCTTGCCCTCAGAGACCTGTATTTACCACAATCCCACACAAATCTAGTACTTCTCTTTTTAAAAAATGCTGAGACAGAAAACTGAGATCATGCACAAATATCCTTATTTCCCTATCTCTATCCTGCTGTTTTATGTGCTCTACAATATGCTTTTTCTCCAGTCTCTCTTTCTGAGGTATTTCCTACATGAAACCCAGACCTAATCTCTAGTAGTGCTAGTTGGTACTGCACCAGTCAAAATTCCCTAGCCTGGATTAGACTTTGCATTAACTCTAAACTTTGAGTTAATGCAAAAACCTGCACATTATTTCTTCTGGTGCAGCATTGTCTATAAGGCACGGGGAGGATGACAAGGCATTCCTTTTTTTTTCTGGATGAAGGCAAGCTGCCATAAGAATTTCTGTGGATCAATAAAGCACAATTTATGTAAATCGCAACAGCTGTCTCCCTTAAATTAAACAAATGGGTCTGGTCCAGCACTCAGTACTTTAGTGGCCCTTTCCATTTTGGGCCTACAGAAAATTTCTCTGAGCAACTGAGAACTATGGTCTTGCTTCACCTTGGGACGCTGGCAAGTTAAGAACTGCAATTGCTTTTTTTTTTCTCATTATCTGTGGCTTAGGTTGGAAAGTACCTTCTGCAGTATCATTTGGATTAATTCATTCACATTTTCCTGTGCTGTTTTGCCATCTTATCCATAAAACCAGGGCTCCAAACTACAGTAAAAGATAATACAATATGCATGTCATTTCACTTCCATTACTGTTATGGACAGTATTAGACAGTCACATTGTATTTGCAGCTCTTATTCATATGTTCAGTTTCAAATTTCATATTTGATTTTAAGATAATCATATTTTCATGAAAGTGTTCACAACTTCAGTTCCATCTTTGCTCAGTAAAATTATTTATTATACTGTTATTGGAATAGGAATCATTGGAATAGCACTGGAAACCTGCCAGCTAACAAACAGTGAAGCTTTGAGGTATTCAGTCATTTTACATAATATGCTGAGGTAAATTTATGTATTAAATTTCTTGCAAATTGTAGTTTTCCAATTATTTTTTCCCCAACTAAGGATGTTTCAGAAAAAGATTTTAAAATTTTTATGAAATACTAAAAATGACTTTAATGTTAGAAGAGAAAAAATTTAAAGCCTTACTTTACCTTACCTTTTCTTGGATAAATAAGTGGAATACAAAGAAGAATGTTTGTGATATGCCTGAAGAAAACTTGAAAATGTTAAGTCTGATACTTAAATGCCAGGTGCTTAAAGCTCTCCAGTCTTTCTGAAATTCATGAGAAGTAAGAATATTCATCTTCCTGAGGAGGGATGACCTTCTAAGGATAGGTCGATGAAAGGGGGAGAAATCAAGTTGTTTGCTTTGTTTTTGTTCTTAGCACTTCATGCTGCGATGTTTTGTTTCCCCAAAGTGATGAAGAGTAGGTTAGATGACTACCAACATGAAAGCTCAGTAAAAACTTGAAGGCACATAATGGTAGCTATTCTTCATTCTGATTTGCTAAAGAATTTTTAGTATACATTTAACATGTAATTGCTAAATATGAATTAAAGAATAAAGCAAAGTTCTTTTTTCCTGTAGATGTTGAGCTACCGATGCAGCTGATATACTACTTTGAATTTGTCTTCTCTTTTATGAATATGAATACCATTTGGAATAAAAGTGATTGTAGATTTTTCCACTAATTGAACAGAACTGATGTATGTTTTATTTTTAATTCACTAATTATAGTGAAGATCTTTGTTTTCAGCAGTCAGGCACTGGGAAACTGTGTGGCTTAGTGAATACAGGAGTGGACTGGTAAATTTGGTTCAGCCGCTGGACTATGGCATTGTCTGGGAAAATTGTGTTCTTTCAGATACAATTTATCTGCCTCTCCTTTGTGAAGTGTTCTGCCCTCTCTTGTTGAAAGGTGTGGACTTAGACTAAGATACATAAATCATGACTCCCAAAGTCAAAAATTGTCAAACTCAAAAATTTCCAAAGAAGACTAAGACAGGACACACTAGTAGCCTTCAAGCGTTGGCAAAAACAGTACCAGAATTTGATTTCTCAGCTTAAGTATGAAATGCTTCTGTCATCTGACGGCTGAAAAATAAAATTAATATTTTGTGGAAACACAAATGAAATCCAGCCCATTTTGTAGCACTAACCATTTCTGGAATCTGAGCTCCATCCGCATCAAAACAGCCTATGCCATCTGCAGCATCAACAGATTGGCGCTCTCACTTTCTGAAATAGAAATAACAAACCAGTCTTCCGTTAACTGAGGCTAATGAGGGTTGCTCCCTGCTACTGTACTCCTAGGGTCGTGACAAAGACCTAGAACAAGGTAAGCCTCTCCATTCCAGGCTTCAGGTGACCGTCTTGGCTCTTCTGAGGTTGGATCCCAACCTCTCTCTTCTCTTTTTTTTTTTCCCTTTTCTTTTTTTTCTGGTGACGTGTTTCTGTATCAGATTGCATCTAATGACGCTCTTTATAGTCAAGCAGTATTTAGTTTACTATATCTTATACATGAGGTCATTCTTGGAGTTCCTTTGAACAGTTACGCACTCATTACTGTTAATTTATGGGTTTCAGACACTAAAGGGACTAAGAATATATACAAAGCTGACCTTACAATCTTCTTGAGCTGGCACTCCTCAACTCAACTTGAAAATCTCTGCACTGTCTCCTAGTAACAGCTTGTTCTGAGCTCAGAAGACTTGCTGAATTCAGGATCTGAGATAAACCTTTCTCCTAGCCCATTCTTTCTTGCCCTGTATGGGCAAGATCCCGTAATTAGAAATGCATTGGGAAGCAGGAATGAGTTTGCTTCTCCTTCCTGAGGCAGACCATTTCTAGAAAGCAATGTGGATGTTTTTCTGTAGATATCAATAAAGTCATAGATGAGGAGGGATGACTCGTGTCTAAGCCTGAGTAAGGGTGACCTTCGAAGTCAGTCTTAAATGATATTGTAGACATATATTAAAATAACTACGGAATATGTTACAGAGCATGAAAAGCTTAATAAGTCTTGAAAACAACCTTCAGACATGCAAGAACATAGAACAAAAGGAAGACAGGAATCATGTAAGTCACAGAATCTAGGGCTCTGCTATTGCAGGAAACATCATAAAAGTCCTTTCAGTTTAAACTCCATCTTAAAATAAACGGGGATTTTTCAAATAATTGCTTAGGGTGTATTTTTTTTTTGCTTGCAGAACAGAATCATGTGAATAATGAAATAGAAATATGTGGAAATATTATTAAAACTAACAGTAAAATTGCATTTATGTTTAATATAAAAATATGTAGCCAACAAAGAGAAAAACATTGATTATTCTTATGCAATCTTAAATAGTTATTAAGGTGCTGAACCTTTTAATAAAGAACTAGATTATTTTTAGAGCTAACGCAAAATAACAAAACCTCTTTAACAAATTATCCTTAGGAGATTGCTGGAGTTTTAATCGGTTTCTTGTACTTAAACTCATTTTCCCAGCATGATGTACACTATCTGTGGGAGCTTTTCATAAGGAATTCACACTATGATTACAACACCAGCTATTTCAAGTAAAAACATTGTGAAATGTTACTATTGTTTGGGCAGTTGGAACTGAAATGATTGAGTGAAGGATGATAGTTATGCTGCAGGCTAATTACATGGCTAATGTCTTTGCTTTACATATCAATAGATGCTTCTAGAGATGAGCAATAACTGAGACTCCATTATCAGTCCAATACAATGCACTTAAATTAGCCACCATTTATGAATACTATTAAAATAAGAGCTGGCTAGTGCTTAGTGATGTTGCACTTGACATGTTTTTTGTTGTCAGTCTGTAGATACTGCGTATGGTATACTAGGAAGTTTTGACATAGCCAGAGAAGATGTTTTTATAATATTTTGCTGCTAACTACATATTGATTAAAATCACAGAATTTTTCAATAAAGTATGAGATCAAAAAAGGCCATCAGAACAATGGAAAAAAGGCATTAGAGCTGAATGTTACCTTTGCGAATGCAGTAAACTAGCAAGGCATTACATCGGTGAGAAGTGTCATAGCCAAATGATGAAGCTCACTGGAGCAATGCTAAAAGGTGCTCTCTTTCAATTTTTGATATGGAAGATCACAAGTTGACCAAATTTTCAGCTTTAAAGTAAAGATGAAAGAGATAATCCAATGTCTGAAAGTGCTTGCCATAAGTTTTCATTGATACTTAAGGAGTTATTTTACTTGAGTGAAAGGCTTAACACAGATTTTATGTTGTGCAAGATATTCTCTTTGGCATTGCCACTGATTTCAGTGTGTGTGGGGAAAAATGCACAGGAATGTCATACAGGCAGCACGTGGATTAAAAAGAATTAGGTTTTGCTGACAATATGCCTCTTCTAAGTGGGAGTTTAACTGTTTAAAAGCAAAGATTAAAAAGGTGGGATTAATTATTAATTCCTATTAATCACAGTGTTCTTATTAAGCTGTTGTTCTCGCTCCCCCTTTCTCTGCAGTTGGACAGCACAGTGCTTATCATATGGGATACTTCACATCTTTTGACAGTAATGTTGAAGCCAATGGTGGTGTGCAGAACTGATTAATATCTGGTGACAGCAGGCTTTTTTCACCTACTTACACAACATCTAGTCTCCAATAATATAAAATTTATAGACCAAACTATCAGTCTTCAATACAAATATTATTTTTTGCTGTACTGTATCGCTGTGTAAACTAGAAAAAACATAAAGTGTACAGTCAAATTTCAAAATGCTCTCTAAAGCAAATGCTCAGGAAAATATTATCTAATTAATTGGAATCAATTTACAGCAAATGCTGAAATTCATTAGACTTCAACTCCTTGCCTTAAAAGTAAACAAAATGGTGATGGAAGTATCATCTCAGATGTGTCTGAAGAATGAGGCCTAAGTGTTTCCCTTGCTACCCATGATATTGGGCAGAAGAAGAAGCATATAAGAAAAACCAATCAAAATAATTGCTCCATAAAACTGCATAAAGCAAGGAAAGGTGTATAAGGTAAGGATACACAAATGATAAACAAGTATCGTGAACCTTTCCTTAAGGAAAGAAACTGAATGCTACATGCAAGGGAAGAACTGCTATATGTGTAGTTTATACATTATTGTTTAACTGAAATCTTCACTTAAGACTGCTGGAGCAGAATGATGATTATATTATCTTTTTAATATATGTTGTGATTAATTCTGGCATTGTGTTTTTGCTTTTTATGCTATAATAGAGATGCTTCAAGCAGCAAGGCTTCAGGGATGTTAAACACTTGCCTGTTAAATGTTTGCAGTTATGATCATCTTGTTTCACTTATGGGAGTTGATATTAATATCAATTGATTTCTGTTTCTTCACATCAGTTGTATTTAAGAGATTGATTTTGTTTTTAATCAGCTTTGTGTCATACTTATAGATAAATATGGCTTGTGCATGTAAGCTTACTTGCTGGCTAGGATGCCCAGAGCACAGCAACTCCTCTTGAATACAAATTTGCAAGTATATGTTGCATCCTTTACACCATGCCTAAGTCTCAAGTAGCAGGTAAAAGTGAATAACTTGTGGTATAAATGTCAATGTAGGAGTAAGTGCAGAAATATTTCTTATCCATCTGCATTTTTGTAGACATAAAACTACATGCTTAAGTCTGAATTGAGTTACTTTTTTTCTGTTTTGCCTAAAAATCTATGCAAAGGCAAAGCTTTCTGGTTTTATTTTACTTGTTAAGAAGAGTAGAGCAAATTTTTGAACCTCCTATGATTGCATTCCTAGGTGTCGTGGTTTAACCTCAGCCGGCAACTGAGCACCACACAGCCACTCGCTCACTCACCCCCTGCTCCTCCCCGGTGGGATGGGGGGGAGAATTGGAAGAGTAAAAGTGAGAAAACTCATGGGTTGAGATAAAAACAGTTTAATATTTGAAATAAAATAAAATAGTAATAATAATAATAACAATAATAATAATAGAATATACAAAGCAAGTGATGCACAATGCAATTGCTCACCACCTGTCAACCGATGCCCAGCCAGTCCCCAAGCCAGTTTGGGTCAGCTGTCCTGGCTGTGCCCCCTCCCAGCTTCTCGTGCACCTCCAGCCTTCTCGGTCGGTAGAGCATGGGAAGCTGGAAAGTCCTGGACTAGGGTAAGCACTACCTAGCAATAACTAAAATATCGGTGTGTTATCAACTTTATTCTCATACTAAATCCAAAACACAGCACTGTACCAGCTACTAGGAAGGAAATTAACTCTATCCCAGTCTGAAACCAGGACACTAGGAAAGACTATCCATACATTTTTTCCAACAGCTCAAGTAGAAGAGAATTATTCCAGCATTGCACAAAAAAAAAAAAAAAAAGGTGCCACTCTGGCAGAAATGATTATACAGTAATTTATTCAATAAATACCATGACTGATTTACCAGAAGAGCTAAACAGTGGACTAGAAGAACCTTCTCTGAGAAGATACTGCGATATCTCCTGCTGTCAAGACTGGTATGCCTTCTCCATACTTGTTAATTATTATTAGAAAATCACTTTTCTAAAATACAAGAGAGTGCTGTTTTAACTCTGTCATAGTTTAGGAGGATGATTTTGTAATAATGCTCCCAGACCAAAAGTTATGGTCCTTTGAAACCTCTTGGCAACCTGCATCTTTTCCTTGTTAAGTAACTGAGTAGAGCAGAGTGGAGTGTTGCTCACTTCAAAGTCTTGCCTTAAGTGCAGTGAAGTATTTTCTCTAATACTGTTTAGCATGGTTTAAATCAAAGACTAAGATCTTATTTCAGTCCACAGACAAGTCTCTCCTCACCTGAGCCAATGCTGAAAGATACTCTTTCTTTAACTCACATCAGACAGGATTGCTTTTACTTTGTTGAACCTTCATTTCTCTTCTCTCCTTTTCACAAATGGCAATACAGCCTGTGTAGATCATCTCTAAAACCTCTAGGGATTCTCTTTGTTCACAAAATCAGTGTAAGAGTATGACCTCTATAGTCTCCTGGATTTGGAGGTTCCTAGTGCTAGTTAAATGTGCTTATTGCTTATCTTTGTTTATCTCATATCTGGTTGTTTCATGCCCATGAACCTATACTATTAAACCTTGTGCATCATCTGCTCTTTCATAACACAAAGGTTTCCTGCATCTTGTCCTGCTGCATGTTGAAAAGCCTCTCTTAAGTTCTATTTTGCCTTTAGAGCAAGGTTTGCATCTGGATTTGCCTCTTCATTTCCCTGGGGGGTCTGGAAAGTGCATATTTGGAAAACCTTGCTTTTTGGGTTTGACTTTGGAATGTATCTTTTCCTCTTAAGACTGCTAGGTAACACTCTTAAATAAATTTAAAGTTCCTTGCAATGAAGTATGTATAATTCTATTGAGGAAGTAAAGCTAAGCACATACCAAAAAAACCTCCCCAGCCCTCAGAAAAATCCAGCAAATGGAGAACTGAGTCTTGTTGTATTATGAATGGAAAGAAAAGGAGGGGGATTTAATGCAACTTTCCTGATGGTCAACTGCAACCTTGCTGCCTATAATTTGATTATATTACTTTACTATAAAAGTAAATAAATGTTGTTATAGTTATATGATTTTTTAGACCTTTTTTGCAGTCCAGTCAGAGTACTAAATTCTTTGGCAGGTGGAAACTGTGTTTTATGGCCTGTGTTTATTAATTTATGTTCACATGACACTAGGTTCACTAGCTAGTTGCTTCTTTTAAACCAGCATCAAAAATGTTTGTGGCCACTTTTTTACTGTGTGCTTCACAGCCTTTGTTATCTACATTCAGTTCCTTTTAAACAATTTTCCTAGTAAAACCAAATAATTTGATGGCCTCCAGAAACCCTTCTTAGATGGAAATACTTACTGTTTTTACTTCATCTTTGATAGAGCAATGTAGTGTTATATTGAAACGTAATAAAGTTTCAAATAATTTCAAAGTCAGTTGCATGGTGCACATAGTCAGGATAATTGAACAGAAATATATCTATGTAGTTATCTAGTGCAACTCAACATATAAAGTTTTTCTTTTCCTGTGCCTATTACATTTGCAATCACATTCCTGTCTGTCCCTTCCTACACCTAAGAAAATTGTCACTATTAACATGTTATACAGCTGTGAGTAAATTCCTGGCATGGATAAGTGTTTTGGATTATCTGAGAAATACTTTTGAAAAATAATGAATTCAATATAAGGCCTAAATTTGTTGGAATTGATTTTCTGACAACATTACCAATGATGTGCATTATATAAGTTTTAAGTTATCATTTTGTTATTGTCCTTTCCACGTCACCCATATCTGGAGAGTATTGTTGCTACTCTGGTAAGCAATTGTTAGTGCTCATTCTTTTAAAGGGTGCGATACTTTAAATTCAAGAACAGATTAAATTTTGCACATAGAAAAAATTTGTGTGCTATATTATATCCTTCAGATGTTGCCATCCAAGCTATCAAGAACAAACAGCCTCGTGGATAATGATGTCTATCCTCATTCTATGCGTGTAGCAAAACTCTTCACATTCATGGAAGAAAACGTCATGGTGTTCCAGATCAGAGGTGACTGTAGCTAGTGCAGTTTACTTCTGCCTGTTTAGTAGAGAATTTGCTGGTTTTGTCAAGCGCTGCCCAGATATCAGAATTCTTATACTTTGTCTACTAGCTTTGAAGATCACTTCTATTTTTTCCCAGTTCCATTGCCACTGGACAATATAAGATTACCTTAGCCAGTAGCTGAATATCCATCCCAGCATCCCAACTCAAGGGATTTTCTCAGAACAGTTTACTGTGATAAGAGATTCAATCTTTGCTGTGTCTCAGAGCAATATAGAAAGCTCCTGGCCAGTTTCTGGTTAAAGCATCCATTTAATGACAGACAACAGTATAGCAGTGTTTTACATGAACAAGCAAGGAAGTGTCACATCAGCTCCTTAATGCAAAGGGGTGATTTGTCTAGGGAAATAGTGCATTTTGTCACAGAACAACAATACCTGTGATTCATCTCCTGTGCTTTAGAAATACATTGGCAGGTCATATCGGCAAACATTTCTCACAAAGTCTAAAATGGACAGTCAAGGATTTGATCTTTATGTCTGCATTGGATCAATGGAATTGGCTATTTAAATGCCATAAAGGTCTTTCTTGCATTTCTTACATTTGTAATGCTCCAGAGCAAGACAAAGTATAGGTGTTTAGGGACATACTTTTCTAACACCATTTTCAGTAGAATTAAGATCTGTCAAGGCCTGGCTCTTGTCAATGTTAGCTGCAATTTTGGTGTGGCAGTGTTCTTACTCACTGTTCTCAGCCCTCTAGGCTGAACAAACCCAAGTCCCTCAATGTTTCTTCATATGTTAAGTTCTCCAGTCCCTCCACTGGACCTTCTGCAGGTTTTCAGTCTCCCTCATGAGCTGGGGGGGACCAAAACTAGATATGTTATTCCTGGTGTGGCTGAACAAGTGCCAAGCAGAGTGGGATGTTTATTTCTCATTTAATTACACATTTTTAAGAATCTTGTTTGTTGGCTAAAGCTGTATATACTGACTAGCTCTATTATAAACACTTCTCATGAGTAAATCTCAAAGGTGCTTATGTATGTTATAAGAAATATTATTACAGCTTTACAGATGGGAAGCTGAGGCGTACCATGGTGAAATGATTTTTTTAAAGGTCATCTCACACATCAAGTCTGGGAAGCATGCAGGTATTGGATCTCGCTAAAGTGTCACACAGAAAAGGTGCTGAATCATATGAGAAATCAACCAGTCTTCTGATTCTTTATGAAAGAATTTCTTTTAAAAACTACCTGACACAGATATTCACTGCAGAATAGCCTGAGATCACAAGTTGATGCTTTTGCTTCTGGTGCAAGTTACTATATGAGTTCCTATCATATCAGATTTGCTTTATCTTGTCCCTGTACTTATAAACCCAATATTTTAAAAATTTTAGCATACAAAGTATCATCCTTCTCAAGACACCTTATTCTAGTATCTAAGAAATCAATTGTGACAATTTAACAGTTTCTGCTAGCCTTACCTGTCTTAAGGATGTATACAGTGTATTCCAATCTTGATTCAAGATTAAATTCTACTTTTATAATATACTGAGATTAAAAAAAAAAAAAAAAAGAAATATCCACACACAGTACTTCATATGATTGACTGTAAAACTTTACTTGTTACTTGGAATTATCAGTGCCAGTTTGGTGAATTACTTCACTTAAAATAGGAACAGGTCACATGGAATATAATAAGATTCTAAATGCTTTGGAGACAAGTAGTGAATGGAGCTTCACCCTACAGAAATATACTTGTCTACCAAGAAATAATTAGTTTCTGATTGACCAGAACTCAGCCTTCTGGAGTGCAGTGTTATGCAGCATGTGAAAATGAGTGTGGAACATACTGAAAACCTCAGGCGTAACTCTACAGTATGTTTAATTCATTGTAGCCTATTCTTTCTGTGGGTTGTAAGCCACATCCTATTGCTACCTAAACTGATAAAATATAAACACTAAAACCAGTGTTTGCGAATTTCTGCCTTGCCCTTCTTCTCCCCATTGTACTATTCCCAGTGAATCATAAATGATTTACATTGGTAATGCGGGTGAGTGGCTGTAGTACAAAATACTCTTTCAGAAGTCTTTCCCTAGGTCTTCTCTCTGTGTTTTTCGTCTCCTCTCCAAGCTCTGATGGGCAAGAGGCATACAATGTCCACTCAGCTCCATTTTTAATCTTTAATCATTTTTAATCTTTTTAATCTTTTTAATCCTTTTTTTAATCTGAACCATGTTTTCTGATGTACACATAATTTTAGTCGTCATCATCATCATCAAGAGGAGCTTTTGTTCTCGCAAAAGGAGTTGCCATTACTAGTGGAAAAACTATTGTAACTGTGATGAGAGACCATGACCATCATGTATAGAAGGCCAAATGACTACTTACTTAGTAGTCATTGAACAAAATTGAACATCAATTGAACAGAATTTGCATTAAGGAGAGGAAAATAACAACAGGAAATTGCTGTTGAGGGTTATCACATGTGAAAAAATACTTGACTTGGTGAAAATAATTTTCGTTAAAGATAAATGTGTCAGACTCAGTAAGATGTATATAACACTACAGAAATGAAGTCAGCTTGCAATGATTGAACCAAATAAATATACATTAGTATGCCTTTCCTATTAAATTAATTCAAATGCAAACTAAATAGTCATAAAAGTGAACATTTTAAAAAAATCTCCATTGTTAAATAGAGTTTTATCTGACCAGACTACAGACTTAGGAAGGTTGCTTTCAAAATGTGATACTATTTTTTGCATTTCAAGTTTATTGGAACTTATTCCTGGAGGAAAACTTCTTTTTGGCTATTTTTTGTTCCCTTGCTCCAAAATAATGATTTTTTTTGAGTGACTTTGCTAATGTTTCCAGGAAAGTGAAGTGGATTTCTGTGTGTTGTCCTTTTGTGCAGCAGAGAGGACTTCATGGCATAATGTTACAAAAGTTTTTCCTGATAAAAACATTTCTGCTCATTGTTATAGTAAACCATGAAATAAACTATGTTCAAACTGAATGTCTTCAATTATACAGTACATTCCTTAGCTGCTTTTCTGCAATTTTCATGTATGTGTACAGTAGTGTTTAAAAACAGAGGTTACATTTATGGTACTCTGTATGGCACGAAAAGCTTGCTTTCATAAGAGGAAAGACACATCTGTAATGAGAAGCATAACTCCTGAACACTTAAAATATTCCTCTGTTTAATGTCTGAACTGACATGCATGCGTAAAATTAATAATTGCTTGAATTTTGAACAATGAAAATACAGAGAAAATTACAACATAACAATGGAAAACTATGCAAGTGAAAGTATCAGCTGGAAGAATAATAGCTTTATTTGACAGTGTTTTGACATCATTGATGTACTGTTGTCACTGGAGACCTTCCTTTCTGTGTTTGTGATATAGCATTTCAATCCATATTATCCCAATAGAACCACAAACATTGAAAAGATCTGATGTCTGATAGTCTCTTACTAATGTGTGACTTGACATGTTGATTGTTCTTTCATATCTGGCACTTGTGAGAATTCTGTTTAAATAGTATTCGCCAATACTAATAAAGGATGCACAGTTGACAAAGGGGATACAGGTGTTTTGAAAGTGATTAGCATGTAAAGAAGCAAAGTGGCTTATCTACTCCATTTTGTACAAAGTGAAGAAAACCAAGTGCAGGATTAAATGTACCTACAGCAGTTCCTGTTTTAAACTAATGACAAGTTTGTCATCATCATTTAATAGACCGATAATACAAACCTGTATCCAAGGGACCTCTTGTAATCTAAAACTTTAACGTTTCTATTTTGAGAAATGCACATAATTGTTATAATTGTTCCTAATTTTTATAGCGCTATATCAATGGATTTTTTTCCCAAAAGACAGACACTCATCAGAACAAGCAGGTCTTGGGAAAAGGGAAACAGGTAAGCAGGGGAAAAATATTCCTTAGGAAAAGGTAAAAAATGGGCAGTTACTGCAACTGTCAACCAAATGGACTAACCTGTCTAGGAAATTTATTTCTGGGCAAGCCTGCAGGTTCAAACTGGTAGTATTTGGTGGTCTGCAGTTCAGGTCTGCTCATGAGTGATAATACATAGGCGAAGGAATCCTCCTCCGCTGTCTCCCTGTGTCACTTCTATTTTTCTTTGGCTTGTTGGCTGTGTGGAGCACAATTTCCTCATCATAGTAGGCAGATTGGGGCACGATGTAACAGCTACATCAGGCTTGTTAAAATTTCTCTTATCATCAAGTCAGTAATTTTACAGGTTTAGGCCTGACTACAGTGTAGTGCAGGAAGGCCCTTGGAGAAACATGGGCTGAACAGGAGGGAAACTGCCAAGACCACTTCAGCTTCCATTCAGGTGCCAATTAAAAAAGCAGTGAGAAGCAGGAGATATTGGTGGAACAATTCAGTGTAGAGTAGCCCCCTGAAGACAGACTATTAGTGTTTTGCTAATCTCTTCTGCTGTCATCTGTAATCTCATCTCAGGAGCCCAAAGGCACTATGATGTGAGAAAACAGTAAAGAAAGATGAAGTGTTCTTTCTTTCCTACAAAGCCTAATGAGTAAGGACTCTTCAAGTTTATTATACAACATTGGTTGAACGCGAGAAAACATGGGTTTGAGTTTGAGAAGAGCGCACTGATAGGAATTTCCGTATGCAGTGATAAAATTTGCAGGAGTTTCTTTCTTGCAACAAATGTGTATCTCTAGTTCATAAAGAAATAGTCTTCTAAAGGCTGCTGTGTCTTGGCTTTATTTTAGATACTTTTCTTCATCCCTGCCAAATGCTTCTTCTTTAGCTTACCAGTATGGATTAAAGGTATCGGTATATCTGAAGGTGAACAAGATGATTTCGTTTGCTATCTACATATTATCTCTGGAAAATGGGCTCCATTTCTTCATTTAGTTCACTAGTTACTATGTTTCTGGTAAATATTTCAATCCTAGGCATAAAGCAGCAGATGGGAATAAAAATTGTGGGTGCCAGGATGTGTGGGAGAGGAAAGGACTGTTAAATTATGAAAGGGAATGCAGTATTCAAAGAGAATAGTCTTTGTGGGGACAGAGGTGGACTGGACAAAATCGAGGGCAGGACTTAGAGTGCATAATTATAGGAAAAATGTTTCTGGTAAATATTTCAATCCTAGGCATAAAGCAGCAGATGGGAATAAAAATTGTGGGTGCCAGGATGTGTGGGAGAGGAAAGGACTGTTAAATTATGAAAGGGAATGCAGTATTCAAAGAGAATAGTCTTTGTGGGGACAGAGGTGGACTGGACAAAATCGAGGGCAGGACTTAGAGTGCATAATGATAGGAAAGAAAAAGATTAAAAAAGTGGGAAGAAACAGGGAACAGCAGACTCCAAAAATCAGTTAGATAAAAAAGTTCTCTGTAATGCTGTGGAGGAAAGAGGAAGCACAGCGCAGACGAGAAATCAAACAGTGGGTGGAGAGCTGTGCTAATGCTCCTAATCTGCTTCTCATGTCCTTGTTTGTTCTCAGCGAGCTTGTATCTTTGACACTGTACCATGGAGACATACATACAATGTTTTTTTTCAGAGACTGAGCCTCATAGATTATTATGTGTTAGGTTATTAACCCAACACTCATAGTAAGACAGGTTTCCACAACTTCACTTCTCAGATGGTTAGAAATAGTCATCTAATTCTCAGCCTAAATTTATTCATGGCTGGTTTCTACCTATTCTTGTTCTGAGGTTTTCTTTGGTATAAACACTTTGTTGCCTTCCTTGTTTCCCAATTTCCCTGATATATTCATATATATACAGTTTTTAATTCCCCATTTTTCTAGTCTAAGTGCTTAGCTGCCACCCTGGGTGCTGTAATGACCCACCATTTCATGGTTGCTTTGTAAGAGCTTCCTTAATAGCAAGCACTGTATGTTCAATGCAGCATCTACCTAATCTGCTGCCTTTACATGGCCTGTCCCTTGGTAAAGCTCTTAGTTGATATATTCATATATATACAGTTTTTAATTCCCCATTTTTCTAGTCTAAGTGCTTAGCTGCCACCCTGGGTGCTGTAATGACCCACCATTTCATGGTTGCTTTGTAAGAGCTTCCTTAATAGCAAGCACTGTATGTTCAATGCAGCATCTACCTAATCTGCTGCCTTTACATGGCCTGTCCCTTGGTAAAGCTCTTAGTCTTGACAGTTCTGGACATCCTATATATAATAGAAATAAAACAGGAGCTGACAGTTTGCAACATTATAAATAAATACCTCATACTGTGAGTGATACACAAATGTTGTATTCCTTTAAATTGTAGAAGATGAGGCTTTTAGAGTATGTTACCACTGGCATTTTTTCCTGTAACTAGGGCTTAGACTGCAGGCTGGGAATGTTAAATAAATTTCTCAAGCTCTAATGACATTTTTTTTTTTTTTAAACAATGTTGAATTGGAACTGGTGACCTTGTCATTGCAGACATTGCAAAATTTATTTTACAGTTTCCTCTACCAGCATTAGTAAAGAGTATGTTGTGAAGACGGGCAAGAAAATGCAGCCATCAGTGTGTTAATTTAAATATATATGTTTTTATGACCAATCTAATGAAGATAACTCCAGCACTCAAGAACCATTTAAGTGACAATAAACAAAATAGTATTTGATAATATGCCTTTCTCTTCATTGACATCAGCACAGTTAAATCATATTAAAAAAATACCAAACAGAATTACCTATGCAGAATAATTTTAGTTTGCAATCCCAAAATTTTCCTCTGTCTCTTTTTTTAATGACAACCTCTTATTCTTCTCAGAGTATTACTGCAAGCTACTTTAAGCAGCCTATCATTAATCCTGAAATATGTATATATCTCCCTGCATTGTTAGTCAGATGAATGTGCTGTAGCTCTTATGATCACCTGAAGAAAATTACAGCTTTGAGAGAAATATTGATATTGTAAATATGCAAAATACTACATGATCTCAAGTGCAAATATATAATTGCCTCCTATTACAGATAAAAAGGACGTGATTTTCAAAAAATATCTCCAGAACTGGTGAACAAATGGTGCCTAAATTTGGATTTGGATTTATGCACCTAATTTATTGTAATCTTTGAAATCCCTCCAACCATTAGGTGTCTGAAGTCTGGTAGGTACCTGAGATTTTGCCACTGAGGTTCTTTCTGTGCCTTCAGTTTAGTGCATGCCCAGAGCTGCCCAAGTCATGTGCAAAGATGTTAATTCCTAGCTGCCCTAAGTGCAACCCCTCTTTTGAAAATAAGCGGTCTTTCAATGCTTCTTTCACTGAATTTAAAAAGGAGGCATATATCTTCTCTGAGCTTTAGCTCAGGACTAAGTGATCCTAGGGGAAAGCATGTCCTTTCAATACTGCCTGTGTTTAAGGTCTACTCTTGTTTCTAAGCTTCCCTGGTTTCTCTAGCCTCTTCAACTAGTGACTCCCTACTGGGAATCACTAGAGTGCATAGCCTTTCCCAAGACTTTTTTACGGAACTGTGTCTTCCACCTGAGGTTCATGTGCCTGCTCCTTAGGTATGGCAAGCTGTTGTGTCGCAGCACCAAAATCTCTTGGTTGTCCTGAACTTCAATTGCCTTTTGAATTTCAGGGGAAATTGTGTGCCCAGCTTTTCTACGTGTCTTCCAGTAATGCAGGCATTACAACAGGGGCTCCTGGACAACAGTTGCATCTAGCAGTGCTTTACGTTTGTAGCTGCTAAACTGAATCAGAAAAGGCCATTGTAATTGTATTCAGTACTCTCCAAATATCCTTTTTCCAAATAGGCAGATGCTAAAATTGTTCTGTAGCTATCTTGTAAATCGCTCTTCTCATTCTCAATCTCTTCTGTAAATGATAAATAAAACTTGTACCTGAAAATTATCCTTGATACTTGAAAAAATCCCCAAGCATGTAACCGTAACTTAAATAAGTAAATACTCTGATACTTATTCTACTATATGTTTCAGTATCACAAGATGTAGTGATGCTGTTTTTACTAATTTGATAAAGAAAACTAGTAACTTGGTGGGAAAAAAAGAAACATATTACAGTTTTAGCTTTTCTTTTCTCTGTGATGTAATAGATCTGTTCAACTCTAGCATGTTTTTTATACCTTTTATTGAGACAAATCCTGAAATCCTTATTCTTTCCTTCCTCAGGACAATCTCCTTTTAACTTCAATGAGATAATGAGGCTTATGCTGCTTTGTAAAGTACTTTGAGATCTATGGTGAACAAGATTTAAATATTATTGAAAGGGAAATTTGATTGAGTTTAAATTAAATAAGGAAATTCAGGAGTCAGTTTATAGAGATTGCTCATTTTTTTTGCCATGTGCTTCTTTATGCTTTCATAAACTCTTGATACTTTTGTTACAGTATGAAGTGAATTACTCTGCCTTCATGTAGAAAAGTGTAGGAGTGATAGTTGTGGCTGGCCTTGGAGCAGGGGCTATCCTCCTGCTCTTGTAGGCAATCTGGCACTTAATAGATATATTTGCTTGCAGAAGTACTTGTTTAAATAATTTACTTTGACATGTGGCTGCAGCATTACAAGTAAAATGCAGATTCTTTATTTCATCTTAAGTAAAACCTGCCTTGAACAACAGTTTGTTCTGTTAGCTAGGGCCAGCTAGGTCAGACCTTTAATGGAGAAGCCCAATAAGATAGATTACAAGTAATTTTCAGTTTATGAACTTGGTCAAATTCATGAAACATGAATAATGTTGCTTATACAAATAATAAACAATTTCATAAAACAATAGGCATGTGTTTTGAGAGAAAATGATAGATGAAATGGAAATAAAGATGGAAAAAGTGTAATCATATCAGTTTCCTATTGATTTTTATTGAATTAGTTATATCCATCACTTAAGCATTTTGTAATCTACTGAAAATGCTTTTATAGTGTAGAAATTTCATTTTATGAGTTCGACATAATGCAATCAGAACATTTAGGCTAACATCTTCATACTAAGAAATTTCATCCACATATTATTTTACAATTCTTTTTGATTAAAGGTAATATTTCTAATGTAGCCATCTAGTTATATAGGAGTATCTTGACAGAAACTACCAGAGTTATGTAATAACATCGTATTCATTGTTTCCCAGTGTTCTGGGACTAGAAAATAAACTTGTGAAAGAATATGCTAAATTTGTTAGCATTGGAATATATCTCAACACAAAGAGGATCTACTGCCACTTCCTTTGAGGCTCATGGAAATCTTATCATTGACTTAAAGTAAAATCAGTTTGGCACTGAAACAAATCATATGAGTTACTTATGCTTCTCTCCCCCCCCGCCCCCCCCAAAAAAAGGAAGAGGTAACTAGAGGATTAGGGCCACCCAGATCTGGATCATACCTTACATGAAACTTCATACTGTCAACCATTCGGGAGAGGAGGAGGAAGGTGGGTATACGGGTAGGGTGGGCTGGTAGGTGTATGGATGTGTGTGTAAAACTCAAGTATGCATGCAGCAGCCAAAGAGCTCTGCTGTAACTGAGGAGGAAAAGGATGCACTAGTAACACAGTGATGTGTAACTTCTGTGTTCAAAACCCATTTTCGCTGGCATTGTTGAGGGGATTTCCTGATTTAGGCTAAGGCAATATAATTTATTTTATGTCTCTTACTGTACTGATATGGCACTGTCAGCTACTTTTTGTACAGCCATTTCAGACTGGATGAGGTGGACTAAAAGGAAAAAATGGCTTCTTTTGAAAACAGTTGAAAATGGTTATCATCTTCAGTGTTGTCTTAATGTCAAAATAGTTAAATTTAATAAGTGATGAGACAATAGATTGCATTGGGTTACATAGACCAAGTCTGGAAGGCATTTGAAAATCTGTTTGCATCTGCCCACCTGTTGGTAGAAACCTTCCATTTCTGCTCTCTAGCACAGCCCCTTTAGGGAGTGATGGTCTGAAGAGCTGGGCTTTGAGGTACAATAATTCTTGCAAATGTACATTTGAAAATTTCCAGGCACTTAATGTGTTTAACATTTCAAACTGTATGTTTCAAACTGTATGTTTGCAATATTTGTGGAGGCTGTAATTCAAACTGTATTGGATTCCTGTGTGCTTATTTGCAAGAATTCAATTAAGGATTGCTGCAATGTCTAAATTGCAGGCCAGTAAATTATATAAGACATTTTATTTCTGTCTGTCACTGTATCTATCACAGATATGGTTGACTGGGTCAGAATTCCTCCTCTAGGTATTGAGAGAGGAGGCTGCTGTGTTTTGGCTACTACTGCAGATCTCTGTGTACTGACTTTCAAAGCTGTTGCATCCCAGTTGTGACTTGTTCAAAGCTGTTGCATCCCAGTTTTGACTTTCATGTGGGAAAAAACATCTGGTTTCTTAAAAAGTTCTGGGCCTACTATCTGGGTAATGACTCTTTGGAGGTCAGATACAAGTATCAAAGAGATCTTTCCTCTTTCTTGTTTTTGGTTTTTGTATATCTGCTTTGAATAAAACAAAAGGTGTAAGATGTCAATATTTAATGAAAAAGAAGGAATTATCAGTCAGTGTTGTCAAGGAACAACATTTTGTAAAAAGAAAAATATGGTTTCACAGGGTAAATGCCACCTTTTATAGGTTTGCAGGACCTGGCGACAGTGGGAGCTTTGCATAGAGGTACTTAATATTTGCATGACAGAAAGCTTTGCCTGCGAAGTCTCTATGCATGTCTTTAGTCACTTGAGAGCAAAATAGGAAACAGATCATCTGAAGTACATTTAATTAGAATGATCCTAAATGTCATCTTTTTGTGAAGAGGAACAGAGGCAAAGATACTGTTCCAGAACTAAGGCTAATGTAACTTCCTGAGGGCTGTTCTACATTGTATTAAAAAGTAATGCTTCCCCATATCTTTAATTAATACGTATTTAAACACTATATTTAAATATTTAACCACTATATTTAAATTTAAATAATCAAGACATTTGAATAAATTTAAATCCAAATATTTATACTTAAATAATATCTTTATTTGCAAATAGGAAGTCATCTTGAAATGAGAGAATGTTTACCTTCATGTACCCAAAGCAACAATTATTTGATGCTCAAATAGAATTTTTACATCAACAAAGCATGTACCTGAGTGTACAAATGAGGACTTACCTGGCATCTGATCAGCTGCTATGCTGACTTCCTGGAGCCTGAGGTTTTAAAAGGTCAGCACACACAAACTAAATACAACTTTAAAAATTTTCTTTAGTGTTTCAACTGAGGAGGTCTGGGACAGTTGTAGGGCTAATATACAATACAGGTTCTACATGTAAAACCGCATAAACTTTATTCCAGAGCTTGTTCAAATTAGTAAGGATCTTTCCATTGACTTGAATGGACTTTGGATTGAGCTCAGAATGGATATTTTTGTTTAAATAAACAAGAAACATATGGTAGACAGCTGATTGTCTTTCTGTTGTTTGTTCAGTTAACAGCTTCTTTAGAATCACTACATTTGTTACTGGAGTATGTAGAATAATGATGAAATTAAATAGTCATCAAATTGCCCACCCAAATTTGTTCAGTTCTTTGAGGCAAAGTGAGTAAATTAATTCCTGAGATTGGTGACCAAGATATCTTCATTCAGAATATTCATCCTTCCACATCTAGGCTGCTTTCCAGAGGCTGGAGCATTTCTTTTTTTCCATTAGTAAATTCAGCTACTGAATCATTAGAGGCATTTAAAAAGAACTGTTGAAAATTCATAAATCTAAATGCATATTATGTGTTATTTAGCAAATATTTATTTAGCTCCTACCAGCACAATTCCTTTTTTCATGTAGTTTGCTGCAGGTGTAATATATCTCTTTTTCTTGTATCTACAAAACATTAAAGACTTTTCTCTATGAAGAATGCTTATTTCTTATTCTTTTCTTGCCTATGGCTGCTATTACAATATGGCATTGGTCGCTGATTGTCTTCTTCTAAAATATACTCTCATTTGCTCAAATATTTCCATGTCTACCAGAATATTTAATCACACAACATGTCTGCAGTGATAGTGGCTGTAGGCTAGTGCATACTGCAGAGTGACCGAATGTTTTACTAGGTGGATATTTTTCTACATAGAGAAGGCAGCAGCTGTTATCTTCCTTCAACCTGGTATGGCATTTTAACTATGCCAGCAGTAAACTGAGGCCTGTTCTTAACCATTTTTATTCACCATTTTGCATTTATGCTGTTGGGACATTTTTGTTTTGTTTCTAGAACTACTTCATATCTCAGTCAGCTTTGCTTTCTTTTCTCTTGTGTTCTCTGTTGATGTTTTTCATGTATTTTTTTCTTGATCGTTTCTTTTTATTCTCCATTTCATTTCAGCAGCTCAATGGCATTTAGAAAGACGCTGCACCTTTTGTCTGACTGTATATGTCATACTGGCTAAACCTATTGTCTATTTAACTTCTGCATCTTCAGTTTCTCTTGTCACACTTCATTCTTTCTTGTCCTAATGCTTCTGTCTTCCTTCCTCCTCTCTTCCAGCCTCTTGGACATGTTGCGTTTCTGGCTGCATATTTCATACTGTGTGCATAGACAGCAGACCTCTGCTTGCCACAGCTTGCAGCACCACGTGGCTTGCCTTTTGTGATCACTTCAGAGAACCAAGCACTCTTTGATGTATCAGAAGGGAAGGGGGGAAGCTTTACGCAAATTCTTTTGAACACACAGGCCTCCTTACTGTCTTCCATCATTGCTATTTATCATATTGCTGACACATGGATGGAAGCATTTTCCTTTTATGTTAAGCCTGGGCTATGCAAAGACACTGGAAGGCAATATATACACCACTGCAGCTTATGACAACAGCAAGGTATTTTTACAAGTTTGAGATATTACCACTGTTAAATAAACCAGTATAGTGATGAGGATGAATAAAATGAAAGAGGCTATAGCAGCTGCACATTTTGATAAGGAAAAAGAAGGAAAAAGATAACATGGGAATTCTGTCTTACAACTTAATGAGGTAAAATGTGTATAGCTGCAATACCTGAGGCCACAGTTGAGATTGGACACCATGGTACATTACTTTGCAATGTATACGTTCACCAACCTAAAGAAATTCTTTGCTTTGTCTTTGCCTTGTCAAAGGCATCTGTGACATATGACTGCATAAAGAGGTTTTAGACAAGAATAATGTACAGGAAGTTGGGGAAGACTGTGCCAAATAGTAAAGCTAAAGCATTTATCTACTTACTTATAGTTTGGTTTTATCCTTCAGTATGGCTTCAGTGTTGATATTTATGTCAGCAGGATGATTTGTGCTGATATCACTTCAGTCTGAGATGAGGGGCCTAGACTGACAGGAGAAACATAAATGTATATAAATTGGGTTTATTGTTTTCAATTTGTTTGTAAATATGTTAATGGTGGAATTGAGCAAATACATTGTGACTAAAACTGAAGACGCCTACACATAGATTACTCCCTACAGCCACAGTTTACGTTTGCATCTGCGAAGTGTACACCCCTGGCTTGGACCTGTAATTATTTTTTTTATACTTCTTAGAGCTGAAATGTGAGTGCTAATTTAAATACTTATACTGCTTTGTTTTCCTCTTAAAATTACACTCACTTAAAGAAGAGTTGGGCTTTGACTGTTGAGAATCTGCTATATCAGGCAGTGTAAATTTTTAACGGATGTATGTTTTGCCTTTCACTAAGAAAAGCAAGTTATCAAATTTACTGAAATGTAGATAATTTTGAAGAGATGGGGGGGTATGTTTCTCTCCCTCCTATCCATATTGATTTATTGGAGCTATAAACACTCTTTCTTAAAAACCTTGAATATAACTCATCTGTATCTATTATAGGAGGTAATACAAAGACAAGCAGAAGCAAAGTGCTCATAGACAGGTAGAAGTCAAAACAAAACTGTCCAGCAAAATGAGGTAGCTCATACAGCTTGGCAGCAAGCTTGACCCCTGGGCAGCCTTAGAGGCATGTTCGTCAAGAGCTCACGTAGATGCAGCTAACAGGCTGCTGGAGATGTGACTGAGGAGTCTCTGGGGACATCTCTGCCATGGCTCCTACAAGGTATTTGCTAGAGTATGGGTCCTGCAGCTGCCAGATGGGCTGTCTAAGGTTACGTGGACATTGGGCTTTTCTGTTAGAGCAATTATAAAAACAAGGTAAAATCACCAGTTTCCATAAGAATCCATACAAACAGTTAGCCGATTTAGCTTTATAACGCTATACAAAATTATAAACTCCATTTTGTCTATATGCAGTGTCCCTGTTACTGGTATGTTCAGTGTCTCCAGCAGGAGTTCTGTGCAGGCTGGGGTGAAATTTAGCCTGATGAGTTGGCATATACTACAGCAGATTAAACATTAGTGTTCACATCATCATCAATTTCATTTGGTCATTTCACCAATTTTTTCTTCTGCCAGAGTGGTTTGGGTCTGGATTTCAAGCTATGCCTTTGTTAACAACACTAATATAGGTATAAATCTTGGATTCATACAAGTGCATACTCCTGTATACGTTTTATAATCTTCTAACATATTTCTAAAGCTTTAAATATGTGTTTAAATGAAATTATGGGAATTTACCAGCAAGTGGAGCTTCTCCAAATGAAGGCAGTGGTTATTCTGTGTGTGTTTTACTACAAGTTTTTATTCAGAGAGAACATGAGAGACTGGAGAAAGGAAAAGGAGAGTTCAGATTAAAATGTAGAAATAAATGGCAAGTCACTGATGTATTCCAGTGGTTTAGGAGAGTTGTATCTCCCTAAAACCTTTCTTTTCTGTGATGCCCATTTAAAATTTGACAACAGTGTTGTACTTCTGCTCCGGCTACTGCCTACCACAATGATCACAATCATCTTGTCACCTTCTATACCTCTCCAGCTGTCTATATTCCTCTCTTGTCTTGCAGATGGTAAGCTGTCTAGGGCAGAAGCTATGTTTTTGTTCCATGCTTACACAGCATCTAGTGTATAGCACTTGGCACAATGGAGTCCTGGTCAATGACAAAAACTATGAAGTTTTATGATGATAAAGCAAGTATTATTGTCAACTTCATATCTGTTAGAAAGTTTAGTTATGTAAATAACTAGTTTCCCCATGGGTTTTATCAAATATTTTATGTTGTTAAATTATTTATGATAAACACGTTGTCTTACTTACTGCTCAGCATAAATTTAAAAGATAATTTTAGCAAGGAAAGAAAATATTTATGAAGAGAAGCCAGAGGCAGAAATAAAAGTGATAAATTAATGAAAATATCCTGATGGTGGCAACAGTCCAGAAGAGAATGATCTCTTATCTCAGAGGTCATTTGATATTGTGAGGATGATGTTGCACCTGTATATATGATGTGCTGGGTTTGCCCACCTTTGTGATCCATGGTACAGCTTGGGAATAGTGGAGGACAAGGGTGTTCTGAAATGATTTTGAGGGAAAATTACCTTGAAGTACAGTAGCCAGTGAGGAACTGTGAGTGCTGCTGGGAGGTGTTAATACCATTTCAAGTTTCACTGGGGACTGTAAGAGCAAGGGGGAAGAAATCAGGGGCATTTGGAATGTAATAACAATGAATAACCTTTAAAGAATTGCTACAAGATAGAGGTAGCAAGAGCAGACAGAAGAGTCCATGGCCCTGAAGCAAGAGGCCGTTCATAGCAAGGTGTGCCATTTTTGACTGCAGAAAACTATAGACTTGCCTCGGGGAGAGGTCCCTCATGGGACAGGAAAAGGTTGTAACAAGTTCTTTCTATACTGTAAATATCATATGTCAACTCTGTATTGGATCTATCCTCTGCTAGTTTATGTAGACTAAAATGTCAACAACACACTTCCACTCGGTTTTATGTCACTTTCACAAAAGCAACTATTTGCGATAGCTAGATTTGTAAGAAAACAGTACTGGATTATAAGTGTTTGGCTAAAAATGATCCAGAAGATTACAGCCCTGACCACGGCCCTGGAATCTAGTTTTTAATGCAGATATAATTTTATTTTGACACTATAGAAATACAAGCAACTTCTGTATTTTACAAAAAAGATTTATGATACAAATTGTATACTCATTTTTATATTGTAATATTTTGGGAATTAGTATTTCTTCCTACAGGGATGGAGAAAAAGAAAGAGGTATGGACCAAGTAGAAAACATAGGTAATGTGTTGGTACAAATCATGAGGTATTGTCAATAAGCAGTTACCTTAAAAATGCTGTCAGTACGGACACATAGCTAGGCTTTGCTGTTTCGTTCTATACAGCCCCAAAGTCCTATATCCTACTGGACTATGAAAAGTGGTCTTGCTTTTATGTTGTTATTCTAGATTCTTGCATGAGTTTTCTGTTTGTTTACTCTGACAGTAATTATAACAAAATAAGAGGTGGTAGCATTGATTGTGGTCATGAAGGCTTTTGGTTATTTCCTAATGGAGTGGTAGCAAATATTTTGGCCTAGATGGAATGGCAGGAACTTTCATTGTCCAAAATGGCAAGCACCATGTCTTTATATCACCCTCATCTAACACCTTCTGTGCTGTAACAGCTCCGTGATGCCTTTAGAGACAGCAGAAAGCAGTAGATAGTAGCGTTTCCCACTCTCAGACCTGCATACTGAAGGCCACGAATTTGCTGTCCTGCAGTCTGCTCATTGCCAGTGACTGCAAATTCTCGTTATGCATTGACTGTTGGTGGCATGCACACTTGGGAACACGGAGTGTATTACCGACTGTTTTAGTTCTGTTGTCAAGTTTCTTGGTCTGACATCAGCACAGCGAAACAGTAGTTCTGTTCCACCCTTGCTCAGGCAAAAAGCACGTGAAATTAAAATTGGGAGCTTAAAATGAAGTATTGCAATCTCCCAACAAATTCTGCTGCTCTGGTAATATGCTGTCTTATGCTGTATCTTTCTAATCTTTTTACATATCCAGGACATTCAGGGCATGCTTTGGAAAAGCCTACCAAAAGCCATTTCCTTTGGTCATTTAATGTACCAAAGAGAGAGCAGTGAAACTTGGTAAGGATGTGTAGAAGGCAAGTTTTCGATTTGTAGAGTTGCTGTCAACAAATTCTGCTGCTCTGGTAATATGCTGTCTTATGCTGTATCTTTCTAATCTTTTTACATATCCAGGACATTCAGGGCATGCTTTGGAAAAGCCTACCAAAAGCCATTTCCTTTGGTCATTTAATGTACCAAAGAGAGAGCAGTGAAACTTGGTAAGGATGTGTAGAAGGCAAGTTTTCGATTTGTAGAGTTGCTGTCCTCTGTTTGGGAACTAAAAGCCAACAACAGTCTCTTTCTCCCCTC
>NW_008796165.1:7520671-7546564 GCF_000699145.1 Aptenodytes forsteri | reverse complement strand
GGGGACCCCCAGCCAATGACAGTCTCTTCGTCCCCTCCCGAATTTGAAAGCAAAAGTGGCACTGCACTACAGAAGTGGCAGGGCAAAGCAACTGCCATGAGTATAGAGGGCACATCTGTGACATCCGGAGCTACCAGTGTGCTGCAAATATTTCCCTAATTTCTCAGGGAGCCCATTATGCTGACTCTTCATATACAGAAACAAAGAAATCTCCATGATGATATTTAAACTATAAGAAATTACTGGACCTCAACAATAAACACTAATGGGAGAGCAGAGAGGATTTTAAATATTAGTCTACAGAAAGGTGGTTCTAGGTATCACTCCAGACTGCTCTGAATTTTGCTTGTTGATTCACAGGAATCTCAGTTGTCACAAGGCCGCTGAAGCATTCATAGGCTATATTTTTTTTCTTTTAGGGCTTGTATTTTTGCACTTTAAATAAAAAAAATAGAAAAGACATTACACTCATGCTTCACTTTTTCCATCAGTAAATTGCAGAAGTTCCAAGAAAGAAGCATAACTATTTTGTATCTGGGAAGAATTGTTTGGAAGTTGTGTTATGATTAATGTAAATGGTCTGTAACATTCCTCTCTTGTTTGGGAACTGTTCACAAATTTTCGGAGTCTGACAACAAACTGGCAACAGTGGACCAATCTGATTATTATGTTTATTTCCATGCTACATCTACCTATCACTATTTTTCAGAACCATTCCCAAAGTATCTCTGGGGTTGGAGACAGATATCTGGAGAAGACAATGTTCATTGGAACTGAAGGAATAGGTTCTGTTTAGGATATCTCCTAACGCAAAAGAAGGAAGATGACCTGTGATCTGGAGTTTTTGGGGTCCTACTGCTTTTTTCTATCCTTGAAATTAAGGATGTTAACTTTTGTTAGATTTATGGAAAGACCTCAGCTGCCTCTTTTTCTCTAATCCTCTGCCAAGTAATGCCAAAGGGATGCCTCCATCACTAAGCACTAAGAAATGTTTCTGGATCATCATCAGGTAAAAGATTTGGAGAGACCTGTGAATGTACTGAAAGTCAGACCACAAGTAGTTGTGCAACTTCACTGTTAATTTGAAGATTAAATTAATCAAGTGGTAACAAACACCACTATATGCCAGATTTATAAAGGAAAGAAAGAATATGCATAGTTGCTTCTCCCCATTGTGAAGAAGCAGTTCAGCTATGAAAGCAACACATTTAGCAATGGATATCTCATACTTCAACTATCTGGAAGATGCATTGCTATTCTTGGATTATACGAGGAAGCAGTATTTTTATCAGGTCTCAAATTGATGGTCAAATGAGTTAAGTTCAAGTGAATGTTCAAATAGTTATACGAAGCACCCAAATGGACATTCAGGGAATGGGGTCATCCATCATTAGACCATTTGCATCAGAGAAACAGAAAAATTGTCATTGTTTGTGGCCTCTCTTGCATACTTGCATACCCAGTATTCTGAGTCTTTATCTAGGTAGGCTGATTTATTCACCAGCTCAATTCATGGCCAGTTGCTGGCTGTGAGCCACTAATAATGGATTACCTATGCAGTAGCCCTCAAAGAGAAAAAGAAGATAAATTTTTATTACCAAAGCAATTTTGGCTCTGCTCTAATTATGTATTTTACGATCTTTTGTTTCATGCTTCTCATCTGGAGGTTGTAGTAATGAAGACATGGTAGGCAAGTAGGACTGCTGTGGGTTTTTCCCCCCCTAAATATGACATCATCTCCGTGGATGTTGAGGGTCAAAAGACTCTGAACTCAAAATCTGAAGAACTCATTTTACTGTGTAGGAGGTAATTAACCCATTCCAAAAATAGGTGAAATTGACCTCAAAGAGGATGCCACATGGATTCCTTAAATAAATCTGTTCACGCAGTTTCCTCCTTCTTCTCTGCCTGTGATGAAAATTCAACATAAAAGCTATCAAGTACAGCCTATTCACATGGCATCAAATCAACAAATCAGGAAATTAGTAAATATGTATGTTACTTCCAAGTTACTAGTCCGCAGCGATTTCTTTCATGCACAAACTCTGCATACAACACAAAAGAATTCGTAATTTTTTCATATGTAATTACTTATGAGTTTCCTCTGAAAGGCAAGGCAGCCCCCACAATATATTGCTTTTTGTTGTTCCTGAAGTTGCCCAGTGCTCTGACTTTACCTTCAAAATGGGTTAGAACAGTCTTCCTGAAAGTGATGGTGTGATTAAATTTCCAAAATATTTTTTTCTGTTCCTGACAACTGTTAATGAGAAACAACTATTAATGAGAAATATGAGTCCAAACTGGGACCACAGGTGACTATTCTCTCTCACTTGTAGTTTGCTGCTAGCTAAGGCAAAGTTATTTAATTGGTTCCTAAGCACCTAATTTTTATGAGTGGGGCTTAAGTGCTGAAATATTGGAAAGCACAGTTCCTTGTGCTTGCTATCAGCATGTAGCATATAAATGTAGTTTAGAGAAAATCCTAGAAAGCTTCCTAAATTCTTCCTTCTTTGGAAAATGGAAGGTGTTATCCTGTAATCTTTATTTTTATCAGAGAAAAATTTTTTTTGGGGAAAAGCACAGTACTATTTTCTCATTACTTTTAGTGGGAGCTTCACATAGGTGTGAAGGAAAAATATGTGACTTTTTTTTGGGGGGGGGAGTTTTGAAAATAATGCTTAAAATCTCAGGAGATATGACTGCTGTGGTCTAATACATAGTGTAGTGCGAGAAACTGAACGATATTGTATCCCTGTCATCTTCATCCTGTTACTTGTAATCCTTATAAATGGAGATACTGATTGACTGCGTATACGAAACTGAAAAATTTCTGTAAAGTAAAAGCAAATCAGTGTTTTCCATTTTCCAAACACCTAACAACAAACAGAAAAAAGAATATTAAACAATAACACTGTACATTTGTTATCCAGGCAAGATTTATAATCTTTACAGGTTTATTCTGATGGGTCTTTTTTCCCCTCTTTGGATGAACGTTAAAATAAAAGGAAGCAATATTTTTCATGTGAGTTCATTGTCTTTAGGAAGCAACATAATATAAACTAAAATTATGTCTCTGATTGCTTTCTCTTGAAATGCAATACACTTCTATACAGTCTTTATACTGGTCTCTCTTGTTTGTATCTTGTTTTCATAAAAAGAATAACCTGTAGAATACCCATGATGGTATTAAAGCAAAGGGAATTTATTAAAGACTGGTGTTAATAAGAGCCAAATTGCACCAGACTGATATGGGTATGGACCGCCCCCCAGCTAACCCCCCAATTTACCAAACGCCATAAAAAAATGGAACATCTCAGTTTAATGAACGAAGTGTCGTTACAGTTTTTATTTCTCAAAAGGAAAAAAAAGGGTAAATTGGAATATCTAGATAAAAAAGTGTATTAGTTCTTGTATTTATTTAATACAGATATTATTAAAAAAATTATCCATGTAGACTTTAGTTAATGATTGTAATGATTTAGCATAATATCCTGAAAAATATGGTTTTTCTTTCTCCAAAGGACAGAGTTTATTAGAGGAAAGAGCCACAGTGAACATTCTGTATTTTAACACTAGTAACTGAACTTTTGATGGTGTAGAATTGAATATGGCATATGCTGTAGTTTCTGTTATTAAGAGATGGAAATTCTTTTCCTGGCAACTGGCTTCTTGGGGAAAACCCACTGCAACTTCTGAAGTCCATTAAAACTCAATAAGCCTGCACTATCCTATGAAAGAAGTGGGAACGTAGTTCTTTTGGAAACTCCTAGCTATATATTTTTAGGGATTAAATATAGATCACCTGGAATTGCTGGGGAATAGGACTTAATGCGTACTGTCTGTCTTCTGCCTCATAAGTCTTCTTTGGTCTCTACTTGCAGCCCTTCTGGAGAGATAGGTACACAGACCAAAAGCCAACACAAATATTTAAGACTTGGCCAGCTTTCAGCAGCAGTGGCCATACTTGTTCTTGGCATTCCCCAGTGCTTTGGACATCTATTGGGCCCATAGGGTGTATCTGTGTAGTCGATAAAGGAATACTTTTCAGTATTCAGTTCTTTGTACTGTTGGTGATGGTACTGTTTGAAACTGGGGTCATCTGAAGATGTAAGAAGAGCAACGTTTAGAGGGACAGGTGATATGTTAGAACAATATAACTGGAAAAAACATACAAGCTGTCTGACATACAACTGTCTTGCTTTTAAAATTAAATATAAAAATACTTGTGTTACATAATACAGTTAAGGTGGGGAATCTTCCAAAAGCCAGAAAATTCAAAGTGAAGGCTGATGTTCTATCATTAACTTGTCCTCTTGTATGTGTCTTTTTCACCACAGTGTAAGTGAAGTATGAAGTGTCATCCTTCACTTTGAATTTTTTGGCTTTTGTCAGGTTCTGAAACAACTTACTGTATCAGGTGTTCTTGTTGTGGGAGTACAGGAAGAATAAATGGTAGAAGACCTATATAGCAGTCCCGAAACACATTTGTATGAATTGTACAATGACACTTAGGCTTGACAAGGGGAGTAAAGAGATCAGGTTGTAGCTCAGAGTTGGATAAGGAGAAATTATTCTGTCCAAGCACTTCCTCTTTTGAAAAGATCTTTAGGAATTTTAAGGAGGAAGAAAGTGATTTGATGCCCGGATATGGGCTCTTAAATTCTTTAAAAATGTAATCATCCTTTTATTAGGAGTTGGCCTGCCACAATAGGATCCTAGCCCACGGTTCAGGCTTCGTGGCATGACTGCAGCACAGATACTACTAGTAACAATAATCAGATTTGTAGAAGGCACTGTTGTAAAAAAATCCCTCCTCATAAAGGAGATGGAATAAATGATAAAAATAAAATATCAAACAAAGGAAAATTATGGTATTCTAATCACATGAACAAACAAAAGAGACCAGAAATAAGAACTGTGAAATCAATGAGACTTTGTCCTTTCGTAACATAAATTTCGTACCAATGAAATTTTACTGACTTCTGGATAGTTACTTAAACTTGCATAATTTTAGAAATATAAAAAAATGGGTCTTTTTTCTCTTTTTTCTCTTTGATTTCTGTGTTTTGGTGTTTTAGGGTTCATTTTTTTAATATATTTGACACAATTTGACTTTCACATGCTGCTTTGTTAATGATAGTCTTTAAAATATGAGGATGCTTGCATTTAAGGTTCCAAATGTGTGCTTTGTATACTGAAGTCAGATGGGAGATGTTTCTATCTACCACTGATGGGAGATGGTGTCTAGATGTCCTCACCCATAGCAGTTGAAATAAAGAAGAGATTATGGCTTATAATAAAAGCTTATGCTAATGAATGAACTTCAGTACTCCAAGGTGTTAAATCTACTTGCCAAAAAAGGTGTCATAAAAATCTTCTTTTTCCAGCCAAAGAGAAATGATAGAACAACTGAAAATTAACCATCATATTTTAAAAGCATTTTATCCACACACACTACACATAAAAGTAACTGCACAAATCATTTAAATGTTGTCTCTATTAAATGGCTGTGTATCTATGGCACAATTTTCTTTCTAAAAAGCAGGAAAAGCCCACAGCCTTTGGCAAGGTATTTTAGCTCTTGATGCTCTCTCTCTTATGTGTATGTAGTTTAATCTGCCTCAAAGGTCTTGTTCACTTAAGTGTATGCTGTGAATTATTCTCTTCCTATGTGCTGTGCGCATACCATGTCTAACCCACCCAATGGAAGAAAAAAAGGTTTCCTCAAGCATCAGTATTTTCTTCAAAATGGTCATTTTCATATTTTATGCACCAAAAAAAGCTATAATACCTTCTTACAAATAAGGTAATTTTTTGTACTTTTACAAGAGAAAGAAAAATAAACTCTGGGTGCCATCTGGTAGGATATAGGAGCTGCAGGTAAGCACACTAATAATACTTAATGCTACCGTAACTTGCTGTGTTTTCAGCACTGTAGGCATGAAGTGATGAATTCTTAGAACATTTCCTGTGCTCAAGGTAAATGTTACTAATCTCTTTAAGGAATCTTCTTGGTCTTGCTGAGAATAATACCTGTATGCTTGCCAGCCCTGGAACCCCTAAAATCATCTTTATATTGCATTTGCTGAAGTTTGTTCTTTCTCTGTCCACCCCTTCTTTTTCCTGCCCTTTTCACCAGATCAGACTCTGCTTCTTCAGAGAACCCCCAGTGAAAAAAGCACTCAAGTTAGTGGTTTATTTTTTCTGAGAGATCTGGGTGAACACAAGGAAATGGTAAGCTCCTGTCATGGTGTAAAGAAAGGCAGCTTTCCTTTCAACTGCCCAGGCATTGCCCCATAGAAATAGTAAATACTGTTCTGTGCAGTTTGTTATTGTAGTAAATATATGTCCATATTTACCAAGCTGGAGTCCCTGCATGTTGCTAAGTTCATATTAGCTAAAAGAGACAGGCAGCAGTAAGTGTAATATATTGTTACAATTAATGTTCTAGCCTGTGACCATGTTTAATTAATTATTTGTATCACACTAGCAGTATGTTTAGTGTATAATTAATTAGCCGGGAAGCAGAAGAGTAAGGAAGAACAACTTGAAAACTGATGGTGAAAAGGTTCCTGGCATATGATAGTTAGGCTGGTTCATTCTGTCTTTCTTCATTGTGGAAGCTCCTTCGGTGTTTTTGATTTAAAATAAACAAAATTAATCCCTATGTGTTTGCTAAAGAAATTAATGCATCATTTGTTCTGTATGGGACATTGTATTAGTCCCAAGTTAGTGCAAGGTGTATAATACAAGTGCATGAATTTTTTTGATCTCTATGTTACCTCTTAGGCAGGAAAAACATCAGCTCCTATTCAGTATCTGTCAATGCTCCAAGTGGATGTGTTACATTTTTCTCACTTCCCAACATGACAGACACAGGGACTGTGGCTGTGTCTTGGTCTCTAGTTCTGGCAGCTGAATTCTAATACTTGCTTGGGGCTTTCTCTGACAAGAACGCTCTTTGGTAAGGATGCAAGGAGCTTCCTCTGCCTTTGCACTTAAAAGCACTGCAAAGGCGGCTCTGTTGCTGCTCCCTGGGGCACAGGGACAGTGAAGCAAGCAGGAGGGAAGGCAGGCCATGCCCTTGCCTCTCTCTCTCTCCCTTGACCTTTGTGTCAATTCACTAGGGTTGGTCAAATCAGGGGAGCAGGCTGCACCCTTTCCAGAGATGTAAGCCAGTGCACACTCAGTGGAAAGACCTGCAGGGGAAATCAGCATAGCACGGCATTGACGTTTCCTCCAGGAGTGCTGAACACACACCGTGCAATCTGGAAGACATGAACCTGTCGCCTGACACATGTGCCTGCTGAGGTATTAGGAGAGTAAGTATGGGAAAACAGATCCTTGTGGAAAGATATGTAACACAGAATACACGTAGGCTGGAAATGAAAAAGTGATGACCTTAACATCCATGCTCAGTCTAGCACACCAGGACTACTGGGGTCAAGGAAAAATGCCACTTTACAATGTGCTGTTAAAGTTTTTGCTCTATTAACAATAGGATCCAAGTAAATTAAATGCTGATTTCACTTATCTTGTTGTTTTTCACTGGGTTTATCTAGCTTGCAAATCAGTGTCACAACCGGATGAATGAGTCTGTGGTGATGACAAATAGCTGCACACACATAAAATGTGACATAAGAACGATGTGGTACGTAAGATTCCTACCGGTAAATGCTGCCTAGTTTTGTAACTTGCTCAGTGCTACTGAAATCACAGCAATAGCATTAACAGTTCAAGTCAGGCATAAGTTTTTCTGTCTCTGAATAGAGATCCCTACAATGCTTACACTCTCTAAATACAGAAAATTAGAGGCTGTGGCATAATTCTCTTCTCCCTCAACCTAAAAGCAGTCACGAGTAAAGTCACTGAAGCAATTGGTTACTGTCGCATAAAACTAACAGAATGTGTTGGGCCTACAGTGAGATTCTTAACTTGAATATCCTTGCATTTATTTGGGTGACAGGATCTTTACATTAGTTCTTAGTCTTTTTTTTTTTTTTTACTTAAATGGCATAGTATCATGGCAACTGTTATTTGGAGGTGAACATCTGCAAGTGAAGGGAACAGTTGTGATAATGTCTAAACAGTAGGCAGGAGTGGGACAGTAATGGCAAATTTGAATTTTTTTTTTCCTTTTTTTTTGTTTGGGGAATAAAGGAATCTATGCTATCTACTTTGCTTATAATTCACTAAAATGGGTCAATGCTTGAGCTAGCAGTTGCTCTGAAATTACAATGACTGACTGTAATTAAGAACTAATTTGTAGTCATAAAAAAGCCAGATAAGGGGCTATCCACTTCATGAGAGATGAATATAATCAGGATAACTGGCACAGCTGGTGGCCATAGTCTGTCCTCAGTGAGCACACACAATTCCCATAATTCGTAACAGGACTTCTGTATCTGCCTCAGAAGGTGAATACTTAATCAAATTTCCTTTAGATCAATGATTTGAAGCGTTAAAGCTTATAGAGTGCAGGGACGGGGCTTGGGGAACACAGTGCAACCATTTATTAATTATACAGCATTAGCGTTCTGATGGATGTCATGTCAATGAATCAGGTAGATGTGTTTTGGTTTGCTAGAAAAAGTCAAGTTTTTTTTCAGAGGAATATATCAATGCTGGATGTGCCATTTTATAAATGTAAGCAGGAATTGACTTCAACTCAAGCCATTCTTCAGTTATATTTGAATTTGTGGGCTTATTTTCCTTGATATCACAGGCAGACCTAGCAGCAATACCCTGTAACCTTTTCATCTGTGATACTCAACTAACTTCTGTATGAAAACAGTCAGCTTTGGTTTTACTGCAGAAAATATATCTATAAAACCCTGTTAACTGTTTTCCTTATGCAAAACAGCAATTATGACCTCTTTGACTTAGCACTTATTCTACAGAAATAAGCAATTGCCATTTGGCTCTATTCATTTTGTACTTTGTTTCACACTTTCCTAAGATGTATCAGCAGACTTTTAATTATCCTGCAAATGATTCTATTAAGCATTCTCCTTGCATATTAAATGCAGAAGACATTGTTTTGAGCTTCCTTTGCCTCCTGTGAATAGAATGTGGGCAGACATAGAAAAATCAAATTATTTTACTAAATGAAAACAACCTGAGCAGAAGAAATCATTTTGAATAATGACAGCTTGGGTGAGAGTGTCACCATTTTCTATCAGTTTGCTCTGCATCACATAGGAGCTCACTTGATGGAATGTTAAAAAAAAAATGTGTCTAGTAAAAATAAGCTGTGACAGTCTCTAAGTAAATGTAATAAATCAGGAGGATTTTCAAAGGGAATAAAAAGTGTCATTTATGATGGTTACAGCTTATACGCCCACTATGATTCCTGTACTGGTACAGTTTATACTCTCCCATGGTAGATAAAATTATTACTTGATCTGTCAAAATGGAGTGACAAAATTTTTGTGGGTAGACAGCTTATTTAAGACTAGTAAAGTTCTATTGTGTGTTTTCTATCCTAACTCAAAGTACTATAGAAAACAAGAAATATCTTATGGCTAGAATTAAAGTCAGCAAGGTATCAAAAGTAAATGAAGTGCATATGTTTTGACAGTGGGAAGGAATACTTAGCCTTTGGGATGGGTTGTGAAGGAATGTAATGAATCTGCCATGATTTAGAGCCTTTAAATTGTGATTAGGAGTCTGTCTAACTCCTCAAACCCACCATGAGCTACAGCTGAAACCTGAATAAAGGCCAGACATACTCTTCTGTACCCTTTTTTCTCTGCTTGCACATTTTGAAAGAAATGTTGTGGAGTTACACTTCCTGTGCTAAATGTGGAGTTGGAGTTCTGTGCTCTGTTAGAAAAAGGCATTTAGAGGATGAATGCATTTGCATATTTTCTGAAGAAATGATCAGAGTTGAAAGGAAAGGATGGTTCCAACATGAGGAGTAAGCCCCATATTTCAAAATTGTTACTAATTCCCAGTTAACAGATCCCATCAGTTCCCACCGGACAACTTAAACCCTAAGTACTCTAGAAGGAACATAGTTTTAAAAATTTTGTAGTGACTGATCTATAGTGACTAGAAGTATATCTTCACTTACAAAACAACTCCTTTCTCTATGGTATGGCTATTTATTGAAACCATTTTCTATTCACATAGCTGCATAGAGTATTCACATATCTTTGGTAAGGGAAAAGGGGAGTCAACAGAGAGGAAGCAATCTGAATTGTGAAGCTACTCCCTTCTCTTCAGATGAAAGACAAGCTGTAAAGTGGGTATCTGGATTTTCCAAAATGCCTAGTGAGACACTGCTTTGGGGCTACCCATAGCAAAGATGAGCTGGTTTTCATGGACTTCATCTTGCTTCTGCTGCTTGTATAGCTGCAAGAATATTTGTTACAGTGCCTGTGGCAAGTAGAGTCAAATTGGACTTCTCCCCATGAAAAAAGATGGGCGTTCTAGGAAAAAGAAAATGTTCCCTTGTACCAACAGAAAAGTCAGCATAGTGTAGTCTCACTAGGCGTACAGCAAAATTCATGACCAAAGTAAGCAGAGGACATCAAACACACTATAGATTTTTTTTCCAAGAGCAGAGTCTTCTAAATATAGATTATAGTAATTTACTTTCAAACAACTCATTTTCAGCATCTGACATGTTCATTAACCCCAGGTAGAAAAATTATTGTGGTGCATTAATTTTTCACCAATGGAGACATTAGTCATATTTGCAAGTATCATTAGTGTCTGCCACCGAGGTGGAAAAGTCTTACTGTCTCTCTCCAAATGGAGGATGCATTAGAATGTTAACTAGGGTCTGCTGAATTCTGTGGGTTATCAACCCTTGCACACTTTTATGCATTGAATTTTAATTAGACTTTTCTAAAAGTACATCATTAAAAGACATGTTTTATAAGTGAGTAGGACAGATATGTAATCCTTTAGTAAAATAAGGTAAAATGTACGAGGATTTAGTGTAAGTATTCTGATAGTTCTTCTCACAATATGAAGGGTACAAGTTCATATATTAAACTGTATGTGTGCTCAGCAGTTATAAGAGGGAAATGAGATCAGACATATTACAGTCCACGGAGGGGGGAAGGGAAGAAGGTTTCAAAGGTGCCAACAGCAGCAGGTGTCTAAAGGTAAGTGAGGTCAGAGAGACTTGGGTGTTTTTCTTCCCACTGTGTCATGATAAATCCCTTACACAGTACATTCCTAAAATAAAGACTAAGTATTGGAAAATGTCTCAGAACGATTGGCTCCTATCTTTCTTAGATGCTTTTCTGTACATTCTTTCTACTAGATGCTCATAAAGTCTTTTCTTTTATCTAATCTTTATTTAAATGGTTTTGCTTTGGATTTATCTATGACCTATTTTTTTAATCCTTCATGGAATAAACCAGTCTTTCTTCTAGCTTTTGTTAAGGACATGATGAAAAGTAGAGCAAGTTGAAGCAATGTTGCTCTACTTAAATTTTTTCACGTTAAAACAATGCTCAAATTTTTTTCACTGATAAGGCTGTATACCTGTACAGTGGCTAATCTTTCAGAACATTTTTTTGTAGGTAGGAAGGTGAATGCATGTCTTACTGATAAATACGACTAAGTAAGTCTTAGTCAGGAGCCAAGGGGAACTGACATTCCCTTTAGTAATGCTTGTAAAACTTTGAATCAATTATTCCCTGTCTCCCCAGTTCCTTCCCCTTTTACTTGCAATGTCCGATTTCCACTTAAATGAAAGAGGGCATGAAGTAGCTTGATGCAGAACCTGCTGAGGACAGTCAGCAAGTTCACTAACTGGAGTCAACGTAATGTGATGGAAACCATACCTGATTCCTTTCTCCCCCCAGACTGCACCAGTTTGTTTTTGCATCTCTCCTGATATTTTTCAGTATAATAAAAGCACCAAGCTGGCAAAAAGCATCAAAAGAACAAACTAGTGAATCAATCCAAAGTTATTTTCTGAATAGTCTGTGGCATTACTAGTGCAGCTGGGATGGGGCTTGTCTTGCATTGCTTTAAATTAGGTGTCTTGTCTAAGTGAATCTTTTATACACCAGTGGAGTCAATGGAAAGGAACAGTCACTTCCAAAGAAAATGCCCATTTTTCAGGGTCACTGAAGGCAACCAGACTCCTGGGTATAGGATTTCATCAGGAGCATGACCAGGGTAAGAGGTGTGGGGCACCTCTGGAGGTGCCCGTCTCCATGTTGACAGTAAAGCAGGTTGGAGAACCAGCTTGGCCTAGAGCAGTGATGGTGAACCTTTAAATGTTTCTTTCAACTTGTTTTAACAGTTATTCTTAGACCATCCCAACTAGTGGTTGCTGGAGAAACCTTTCACTACACGTCAAAATCATAGGCACAGACAAGTGATGTATCAGCATAACTCTTTAACTAAGAAATTATTTATTTTTCCCTAATCGGAAGATTGCCCTGTTAGTTTGAGAGTGGGATAGTCCATAATTTCCTCTATTGCAAGAGAAAAATCGGATATTACCTTCTAGGGCACTCCTGTCTCCTCTATATATGACCTTTATCAAATTTTTAGCTGGTGAATGATTGGATTTGCATGAGGAATGCCTAAATGTTAAATGGTATAGAATGCACCTAGGAATCTGATGGCAAACTGTGACATCAGATATAAACCTTGGCTTCAAGACAAAAATAAAGAGTTTTAGCAGATTCATCCATTCTTAGTAAAGAGCTCCACTATTAGGTTTACTTATTATTTCATTCCCTTTAGTAATGCTTGTAAAACTTTGAATCAATTATTCCCTGTCTCCCCAGTTCCTTCCCCTTTTACTTGCAATGTCCGATTTCCACTTAAATGAAAGAGGGCATGAAGTAGCTTGATGCAGAACCTGCTGAGGACAGTCAGCAAGTTCACTAACTGGAGTCAACGTAATGTGATGGAAACCATACCTGATTCCTTTCTCCCCCCAGACTGCACCAGTTTGTTTTTGCATCTCTCCTGATATTTTTCAGTATAATAAAAGCACCAAGCTGGCAAAAAGCATCAAAAGAACAAACTAGTGAATCAATCCAAAGTTATTTTCTGAATAGTCTGTGGCATTACTAGTGCAGCTGGGATGGGGCTTGTCTTGCATTGCTTTAAATTAGGTGTCTTGTCTAAGTGAATCTTTTATACACCAGTGGAGTCAATGGAAAGGAACAGTCACTTCCAAAGAAAATGCCCATTTTTCAGGGTCACTGAAGGCAACCAGACTCCTGGGTATAGGATTTCATCAGGAGCATGACCAGGGTAAGAGGTGTGGGGCACCTCTGGAGGTGCCCGTCTCCATGTTGACAGTAAAGCAGGTTGGAGAACCAGCTTGGCCTAGAGCAGTGATGGTGAACCTTTAAATGTTTCTTTCAACTTGTTTTAACAGTTATTCTTAGACCATCCCAACTAGTGGTTGCTGGAGAAACCTTTCACTACACGTCAAAATCATAGGCACAGACAAGTGATGTATCAGCATAACTCTTTAACTAAGAAATTATTTATTTTTCCCTAATCGGAAGATTGCCCTGTTAGTTTGAGAGTGGGATAGTCCATAATTTCCTCTATTGCAAGAGAAAAATCGGATATTACCTTCTAGGGCACTCCTGTCTCCTCTATATATGACCTTTATCAAATTTTTAGCTGGTGAATGATTGGATTTGCATGAGGAATGCCTAAATGTTAAATGGTATAGAATGCACCTAGGAATCTGATGGCAAACTGTGACATCAGATATAAACCTTGGCTTCAAGACAAAAATAAAGAGTTTTAGCAGATTCATCCATTCTTAGTAAAGAGCTCCACTATTAGGTTTATAACTTATTATTTTTTTACCACTCCCTGTAAGGTATGTCAGATCTTTATGATTAAAAAGATTTTTTTTTCTTTTGTTGGTAATGTAGGTACCAACAAAAATGTATTTCAATACATTATGAAATGCCATGAGATTCTCCTGGGAAATAAAAGACCTTGGGAAGAAGCATTATAACGAGTAACTGATATTAAGATTGTGTGAGAAGAAATGAACATATGCAGGGGGATACAAAGAACAAGTGTGATCATTGTCTTATACTGTACTTGTGTAATTCTGGATTCTGCACTAGGTTTCAATGATGTGACTCCAGGTAAAGTGGGAAGGAATCGCTTGGGTAATGCTCATGTTGAGAGTTTTGGAAAAGGGTTCTTAATGTTTATTTACATTGGATAAATGAGGAGAAAAGCTGGATCACAGCTCACACTTGTGAGCAAGTTTCACTGTATCATAATTTCTTCTTTTGTATTTAATTTCACACTAAGATGACAGTGCCTCTGTGGAAACTACATAAACCGAGACAACATTTGTGGCTACCCATTTTGAAGTCCAGTAAGGTAGTGAATCTGTATGTTTAAATGTTGGAATTGATAATACAATTGGGAAATGAAGCCAGGAATGCCCTTTGAGCTTCACATATCAAAATAAGAATAATCTTTTTAGGGCTTTGTTGCATTACTCATGTGCTTGCTTTGATTGTAAAAACTCAGTTTAACTGGTATGTAATTTAGTCTTGCTATCTTAATTTTTGTAATAATGGTAATAAATCTTATTACTGATTATATTAGTGATGGAAACTTTGGTCCAAGGCTGTTTGGTTCAAACACCTGTTAATTTTTGTACATATGAATTGTTATTTGATCACATAATTATATGATATTCATATAGAATGAATAGTTGAATAGTTTCAGATGTTGCTTGTTTAATTTCAGTGTTATAATTTGGATGTTCTGGACATCATAATAAGTCCATATATGAAGCATTTGTATAGCCATTTTTTCAATACAGTTTTTCCTATGAAAAAAGTTTCTAGGAACTAGAAAGCTAGTTGAATACTTAACCATCGTACAATTTAATTACACCTAATGTTATTTTTCTGGCTTTTACACAATACAAAAGCTATGCATTGCATTTTCATTTGTTTGTCTTTGAGCTCAGCCATAGAAAGTTATTCTCATCTCTAGATAGTTGTATTATTTAAGCACTTTTTGTTTTGATGGAAATTACTTTTGTAGGAAGAAATTTACCGCTTTGACTGCGATCAGGGCCACAGCTCAGTCCGTAACATTCACTGCTGACATGCCTATTTCCTACCTGTCAGAATGAAATACTAATGGTAGGTCCTATCAATTCTGACATTGCTTTCTTATTTTTTATAACCAAGGTCACTTTGCTTCAAGTTTACATTTGGCATGCAAATAGAAATGAAACTGTAAAAAGGATTACTATTTTTTGCAGCAAATTTGTGCTGATCGTGTCTTATTTTAATGTTTTTCATTTCAAGGAATAAAATGTTTGAAAAATTTAAGGTGATAGATAAGGCATTTACTTGTTGGAAAACAGCAAAAAGGTGCTTTTTCATCTTTATTATTAAATACACATGCAAAATCAGACTGGCTAATCATCTGGTTCTTTTCTCAGTGTCTGTTATTGCATTCACATTTAAATGAAGCAGTTGAAAGGTGTTTAAGGACTATTGTCTAACCCTTACAAAATACCTGTTCACAAAGAGTCTAAAGGAAGCTTTAGTCTGTAGAAAAGGGAAGCGATGGTCTTTTAAGGTACAAGACATGGCATTTCTCTTGAATATGCCAAGGGAGGCTTGCATTTCAATTCCCAGGGCCTATTTTTCACTGAATCTTTGTTCTTTAATCATAATTTTCATTATTGTGTGCTTAGTATCATGTCCTCTTTTTTATACTCAGAAGTGAGAAGCCTTGTTTATGCTTCTGAAGACTGGGTGCTATGTAGCACCATGGGAAACCAATGTCCTTGTTTTATCTGCATGCTCAGGTGTAGTGCAGGTAAAGCTTCTAACATTACACTGCCAATGACGTCTATCATATTTTAATGCACTCTCTCTTTGGGTAGCCTGAGAGAAGTAATTTAGCCTGCTTAAAGTTGGTATTTTGGGGAAAGCAAAGTATTGCTAATTCTCATGATCTTATACAGAGAACAATCTGTTTTATTAAGATGATTTTGTGTGTGATTTTTTTACGGTTTCTTTGTTTGTTTCTAATACAAATTAAAATTCCGAATCTTTAGCCAACCAGAATAAGGCTATTTTAGCACTGCTCTGACAAAGACAGTCATGTCATAAATTGGGACAATATAAAAGTTTTGTATAACAACCTTTTTATTTATTGCAAAACTATAAAACATTGTATTTCTGTTGTTAAGAAATGCCAATAAAAGGAGTAGTTTTCACAGTATCTAACAAGCTGCTCTTGTGATGGAAACTCAACACCACAGCACTTGGAATTAGAGTCTCTGGAGCATCAGAATAGACCTTAATAAATAGGCTGTCCTATGTAGTTTTTGCAAGGGAAGAGAGTGGCTTCTAGACTTCATCATAGTGGACTCAATTTTAGATCTATTCCAGTTTTGCAATAGTAAATTGATAGAATGCTGCAGAATACCACTCTGTTTGGGATATTCAGAAAGAAAAGTAGGTTTTGTAAACTGATTGTCTTTCATACTAGATAGGACCATACATAAGCGTTCCTCAGTTATGCTCTTTGCAGAGCCAGCCACATCCTTATCAGCTTTTCTTAGGTTGTAGTACTATTAAAAAACTTCCCAGAATATAGGTGGTAAGTTTGGTCTGGTGGTCACCTCTCTATTCATTATTCTTGTGTTTCATCTCTCATCATGCTGCTGCTACATGCAGTATTTGATACCGATAGTGTTGCTTATTGCATTAATGTAATTCCAATTTACTGTACTTGCTAGTCTCCTCCCTCTTCCACCACTAGATTATATGTTTCAAAGCAGGGCTATATTTCAGAAGGGTTAAATATGTTAAATATATTTTTTCTTAATGTTTACCAGTAGCAAACAACAAGTAATAATGCATAAACATAGGCAAAACTGTTCAGTTGTGTTTACCTTACTACAGTTTTGAAATACCATCCCATATGCAATCTGAGCAGTTTCCCTTCCCATGAAGTAGAAATATAAATGCATTCCTACATTGTAGAGTATGGTTGAATAAGTCAATATCTATAAGACCTTTCAAATGCTCATAAGGAAGGTTCAGAATAAATGCAAAGGATTAAATAATTTAATAATGAGTATTACTACTACTATTGCAGACTATATCCCTTGCTTGAGTAAAATGTAAAACAAGTCAGGATTTTTCTGAATTCGTGCAGGCCTGTATCATCATTGTTTTTGCCTACTTAGTGGATAAAATCAAACAAAACCTCCACTTTTTGGGCAATTTTTGTTACAGTCAGGATGCTGACGTGTGGCATGATTTCTGCAACTTCATCCTTATTGGAGAAATTCCTTAATTAAATTTTGTCTTGTTGTGTTTTATTTTTATTAGTATCAAAGGAGATTTCATGGGCTGGAGAAGGCAGAACAAGAAGTACCTGTTATTATCATCACTTTCCTTTTGACAGTCAGTGGGACTTTGTGCTGCTTTATGTAATCAGCTCTGCAATACTGTAGAAGTCTGGTTACTGAAGTAGACAGGGTATTTCAGCAGACATTTTGGTCTAGAAAATAGCTTGACAGCTTCAAAATCTGAAGGATTTTCTTTGGTATATTGAGATTTCTCTGGTCTCAGGAATGGGAGAAAGTATGCACTTACAGTGAAAGAACGCAATGTTGGGAGGACACCGACTCTGAGGTCTGCCCTTGACTTAGCGCCTGGTATTTGAAAAGCCTTCAGCAAGATGTTTAGTGCCTCCATCCTTCAGTGTCCCACCTCAGAAAGGTGTAGGTGTATTTCATAATGTTGGAAGACACTGAAGTCCTATGATAGGACATACAAAAAGCTATTTTGCTTCTAGGAAAAAGTGATACAGCCCATGGTCTTTTCTTTATGCACAAGTAATTTTTTTTTTTTTTTTTAATATGAGCTCAGTATTATTCACTGGCACTAGCCTTGCAGGGTGAGAAAGTCCATGGAAGGCATGTAAAAGACCATTTTCCATTTTGTTGTTAAAGAAAAGGTCTCAAATTATTCCCTTCTTGAGTAATAAGCCAAAAGCTTCTATTGTAATGTGTGTACCCCGCATTGTATCTTTTCCCTTTCAGACAGAAAGGAGTAGACTTATGTTTCTAATCTGTCAATCTAACCTATGCATTTCTGATGTACACATTTACTAGAGGTCTGAGCGCTGTTTGTGCTGCTCTGATTTATAGAGAGTTCTCACTGATATATGGCCTTGGTGTTCCTCCTCTTCTGTATTTTAGCTGTCAGTGGCTCTCTTTTGACTGTTATTTGTTAAGTCTTGTTACTACTAGGCTCCAATTATAGCTCCCATTATTTTTAGGAAAATGCTGAAATCCAAGCTCAAAAGGGGCTTTAGAAGTGCACGAATGAGAATTAGAGATGTGATAAGCACTCATCAATAGGCTACTGGGGCTTTTCGCTTACCATAATTCAGATAATAATTAGAATGTTTAGATGCTAAGTACAGATCTGAGAGAGAAAATCAAATGGAAAGGGTTTTTGTAATGTATATATAAATAAAATATAATAAAGATCTTCACTTGTGTGGATTCACACACATGGAGTTATTATGCATGTTTTGCCTTTGTTTTGCAGAACTGTTCTTTACAGGAAGTAATGCTTTTTATAGTAAATGAAACTGCTAAATATGGATTATGTAGGAGTTGAATTGGTAAAAGACCTGCAGAATGGTTGCGTATTTAAATGCAAAAAGGAAAGGGACAATCTAAATCCTTATGGTAGGGACATTCTAAATCATTATTTCAATCTGGTTTTGACCATAGACAACTGTCAGGGAGAACTTTTAGAAACAAACAGCCTAAAAGAAAGGAAATTTAGTAATGAAAATAGACCAGACTGTAGTGTTGAATGAATGGTAAATAAAAAGTTAAATGAACATTTTCTAGAAATATCTGGAGCAGTCATCATTATGCACAAAGATCTTCACTTGTGTGGATTCACACACAGTATGGAGTTATGCATGTTTTGCCTTTGTTTTGCAGAACTGTTCTTTACAGGAAGTAATGCTTTTTATAGTAAATGAAACTGCTAAATATGGATTATGTAGGAGTTGAATTGGTAAAAGACCTGCAGAATGGTTGCGTATTTAAATGCAAAAAGGAAAGGGACAATCTAAATCCTTATGGTAGGGACATTCTAAATCATTATTTCAATCTGGTTTTGACCATAGACAACTGTCAGGGAGAACTTTTAGAAACAAACAGCCTAAAAGAAAGGAAATTTAGTAATGAAAATAGACCAGACTGTAGTGTTGAATGAATGGTAAATAAAAAGTTAAATGAACATTTTCTAGAAATATCTGGAGCAGTCATCATTATGCATGTCTCATAATCCATGTGTGAAAGCATTACCAACTCCCCCTGTTTCAGGATCAGGAAGGTTGCATGAAAGCTATGCAGTTAACTGTGGTTGCAAAAATTCTAACTTTGCAAGGGTGAATCTAATTCCCTTGCCATTTCTTTACAAATATTTGAAGCAGCAAACATGCCACCACTGTATTGATGGTAAGACCAACGATTTACTAGAAGATGTTTTAAATCCCCATCTCACAAAGCATTTAATTTTTATAACTGAAGCCTTGCTCTCTCGTGACTATTGACTCTCCATGAGGCTAATTCCGCAGTAAATATTTTTTCCTTTACCAATGTAAACGTTTCTGATTTCTTATGCATCTCACCCCCCCTCTATATATGCCTCGTGATCTTCCCTCTAGATCCCTTCTGTTTGGATAACTGTGTGCATCAGATGGCAAATAGTTGGCTGCTGGTTTACATGTTGCAGGGATCAATCCTTCACTGATAGGGCAATGGACTGGATGACCTAAGATATGTCTTTCATCTTCATTTTATCACTGCAAAATGCAAGTAGGCGTGCAAATCCTAGCTCTTTGCCAAAGCCATCTGCTTGAAAATATTATACAAACAGACAAGGAAGGTTTAAACTAATTACAACTTTTGTCTGTTTATGAAAATTATTCTTTGCTACTGCAATCATATATCTGGGCTTCCCCTAGTTGTGTCATCTTTTTAAATCAGAAAATCTCATCTGGACACAATTTGAAGACTTTGAATATTTTTCAGTGACTTGTGGATGTCCCCCGGTCCAGCAGGAACACTAGCAGATTCTCTGATGGCCAATCAGTTCAATGCACTCATTGCACAAAGACTGCACGTATTTTTCCAAAGAAGATCATAGATAGCAATATGGAAGCCCTGTGTTAGGCTTTTTATTATACTGTTGCCCTTGCCTTGCTTTTGTACTTTAAAAGGCTGGTCTGTAGGGAAGAGCTAGGATTCACACTGATATATAATTTTATCTTTGGCCTAGGAAACTCTTTACATGCACAAAATGGTGTATTTTGCCTGTGTTGAGAGGAACAGTTCATTTCACATGGTCTGAAGAAATTGGACTGCACGTAATCTACTTCCAGGGGCTCCCAAAAAAACAGAGGAGAATGGTCCTTCTGAACTTCCATGATCTCCTCTTTCTCCCAGTGCTCCGTCTGTCCTGTGGGCTGTCCGATCTCCTGATCTTATCAAGAAATGCTTCTGGAGTGAAGTGCACAGTTTCCCTAACTGGGATGAGTTGTCCCCTCTTTTGCATGGCCGGGCTGTGCCGGACAGCCATTCTCCATCCTCAACTTTGTAGCAGCCAGATAAGGACTGCTGCCTACCCCCATCCCCCATCCAGCAGGTCACTGAGCTCAGCACTGAGGCTGTACCATGTTATTGCTGGCTTTTTGGGTGACAGATGGAAAGCCATAAGCTTTGTCACTAAGTGTTGCCTGATCCAGTAACAGTTGTATGTGCAGTTCAGCATGTTGGTGTGTTCAAAGTTTTATTTGTGTGTTTTTGGTGTGTTTGTGTGATGTTGTAAAAAGGAAAAAAGAAATTAATCTCTTCACTGGTTAAAGAGAGCTCCCTTTAAAAATTGTATAGAGGAAAAAAGAAAACTGTTTACATTGTATTTTTTGTTGATAGGAATTTTCAGTTTAAGTTTTTTTTCTTTGCAAGCTTTTGACCAACTCTTTATGGCTTTTATCTCTGCAAGTGGTAACTGCAAAAATATTTTTAGCCATATATTGTTTTAGAGGTATCAGCTCCAGTGAAACTGTCCTCTGTATCTAAATAAAAGGCAAATTGTTTGCTCACTGTATATAAGCTGAGAATTTGATCACACTTTTAACATTCTTTAAAGTAATTACATTAGTTTTCTGTTCCATCAGTCTGTATTTCAGCATGTAGAAATCTTTTGCTTTCAAAAGTTTTTTTAGAATGTTTGAACTACTTATTTTGATTATGTATATGCATGCTGCCATTTACTTAGTGCTTAGTCTCATAGAGGCTAAACTGCTGAACAATGCTAAAGGCTCAGCTTAGTGCAGGATATGAGAATATTTGCTTAGAAGGTATGAGGCTGGTTCATTATAGAAAACAACCTGCATATTTAACTAATTATTGGAAATTTTTTAGCATTGTATTAGTACATAATCAACAATTTTACAACTAGCTTAATAAACAAATAACAATTAAACTTCCATATATGGCTTACTTTACAAAGTTACCCCATCATGCATAATTAACAGGTTTGCTACCACATGCTAGGAATAATACTGTTACAAGCTTAATGAAGCTGGTAGTTTGTCTGTTGCAAGAATAACATAACATTCATATAGATATCAAATACAGTATTGGCTACAGATTGTCCTGTATTGCCTTTTATGAGACTAAGGAAAGTAAGACACCTCGCACTGGGATTTGCAGAGAATTTTAGTGTCGGTGAGCACTTTTGTCTTATGGTTTAATGAGGAAAATTAACTGAATTTGGAAAGGAGTCACTGCACTGCTTTGGCATCTTAGTGATAATAATGATGTATCATCCTTATCTTCTGCAGGTTTCATGTCAGTCAAATATTATTCAGCCTGGACATTCAAAAGGTCTAAGTAGCAGCTTAGGTTTTCATGGTTGTAAACTCTTTTAAGAGCAACAGACTAGTATGGCTGAAATGGTACTAGAGGCAGGGCTGTTTGTTAGTATCCAAATTATGAACTAGTGAAGCCAGCCGTGCACAGTGAATGTTTTCTGCTTGTATTGGTGCAGTTATGACGGCCAGGTAGAAGTGGCTGATGAAGGGGCAGAAGTTTCACTCACTGAAGCCATTGTAGGTAAAGACTAAATACTACACAAGTTTCTCATGAGCTAATGCTACCCAAGAAGTCCTCTCTCTAGGTGAGACATGTTATAAGGCTGGCCACACTGTTCTGTGAACCAGCAGCCCCTGGTAGTCCTTGCATTTAATGCATTGCTTTCCAGAATTGCAGCTGTGGTTCAAATTTGCAGCTGCTGAGATTGCAAGCTGGGGAAAGCCCAGGAGCCGGCTGTGAGCCCATTGCAATGCTGCAGTCACAGCTGAGTGAAAAACTGCATTTGTATGCATTTCATATTAGTAACATAAAGGGCTGCTGCACTAAGAACCCTGAAATTAAGGAATTTCTCTGACTTTTTATTCTCTTTTTAATTATAACTAAATAAATCAGAAGCTTGTGTAGATACTTGCACAGCCTTTAATGCATTTGAAATGCATTTTGATGGATGTTTCCATAATAAACTGATGATAATCACTTTCTTATCTGACATCAGTGTTTTCTCCCTTTTACTGTTCTTAAAAAAGTTGAATTTTTTTGAAAAGAGAAACTTGTCATGAAGGGAGATTTTCAACACAAATTGTCTATATTGTTTCATGCGCAAACTTCAGCTTTACCTTTTCAACTTCCCTGTACTGTTTTATGCCTTATGACATTTGTGTCAGATCTATTTTTGTTTCACAATGCAGGCTATATTCTTGTACACTTCAGACTGTATGTCATCCTTCTACGCTAAAGAGAACTGGACAGAGGTTAGGATGCTATCTTTTTCAGGCTAATTAAGTTCCAGCATAATCATTATACATAGCCTGTATTTGCTTATTGAATATAAAACTTGCTTTGAGCAGGAGCTGGATGAGATAACCTCCCAAGGTTGCTTCTGACCTGAATTATTCTGATTCTATGAAAACAAAAGTCGAAGGTGTGTGTTTATTGTAGAATGAAACGTTTCATTGCCCAAAATTCTGAGAAGTCAGAGTTCATTGTAGAACATTTTGACTCATGGTAACAGAAAATGAGATTTTCCAGAAGAAAACTGTAACTCTAGCACGGGCACAACTAAAAACATGCTTAAAATTCCCATCCTCCAGCCTGTAGGACCTCCATCCTGCAGAAAATACCTGTTCTTTTCGAGACCATGTAGCCCACAGAAGGCAAACTTGTTTTTCTCAAACACAGTCCTATCCTTTTTAAAAAAAGATTGAATTGAAGTGGAAGACTATAATTTAAAAATAAAAGTCCCCACAGTTGCAGGTTTTGGAGAACTCATGCTGTATAAATTTTTTAGAACAAAAATATTTCAGTGGCTGAGTTGATGGATGAACTTGGCAGCCTGTCCTCAAACGATCTGGGATTTTTAGAAAAACAAAAAACAACACCCTTAATGCCAGGCTCTAAACGGTATTTAATAAAAAATAGAGCAGTGTGCAATGTGCTTATTTTGCTTTTTTGCTATGAGGCCCATTGCTGCATTCAGCCATTAGCTTCTACCTCATTCTGTCAATATCCAGGATAGGAGAGCCAATAAACCACCCTGGCTGCCTTCAGGAAGATGCATACTAAGGAGAGAAAAACAGCTACAACTTAGCCATGACTGTCTTAACTCTTTTTCCGCTGGGCTGGCTGATCATGGTTATTCTCTCATTTGATCTAGAGAGCCTAAAATCTAAATCAAACATGGTCAAAACTCCCTTATGGGACAAGATAGCAGCCTAGCACAGGGCTAGCGTGGGCACGGTGTACATATTCAGCCACTAAGGAAGACCTATGAGCTTGCATCTGAGGTGGACACAAGATCTGTGGTTTTTGTATGCTTAACTTTATGTGAAGTCAAAAGAGATAATCCTGGCCAAGCAGGCAGGAAGGACAAGGGAATACGAATAGGCTGTGAAGAGATCACGGCCTCCATTCTTCGTAGAATCATTTCCATTTGGTTTTCTAAAGCCTCCAAAGGTGCAGGTAATCTGGCACCTACATTTGACAGAATATATACAGAGAGTCTTCTGCCTCCACGTCCAAACCCTTGCCCAATAACATAATTTATTGTTTTCTGTGCATGAGATTTCACAGAACTGCTTATATGTGAATTATTAAAGGTCCATCTAAAAATGCATAAAGCAATTTAGGATAAGATTAGAACTATAGAACTATAGAACTTTACAGTTTCTTCTCCTGCAGTTTCTATTGCCTTTAAGATTGGGAGCTACAAGAGAAAAGTGCATGAAGCAATGCTTTAGTAAATATGCAGGAAATTTAAAGCCAGGAAACTGGTCCTTGATTGTGCATCCAGCTGTGCAATAGTTTATTGACTTGGTTTCTTCCTTTCTTAAATTGGTCTGTGTCACAGGCAGTTTCAATATAAAAATATACACAGCTGACAATAAATCCACATGCTTTCTTCACTGCACCAGTTATGTCAAATTTTGTGCAGTCAATCAAATAATATAAGTTACATAGCTTTATTTACTGGAGAGTACTACAAACTAGTGCTCCATGTCATTACTCAAAAATAATTAGAAAAAAGAATAGTTTGGCAGGGGGTTGGGGTAAGAAGAAAGCAATTTAATTTCTCTACAGCTTAGGGTTCATGCTCAGTTAATTACAGAATCATGGAATCACAGAATAATTGAGGTTGGAAAGGACCTCAGGAGATCTCTAGTCCAACCTTCTTCTCAAAGCAGAGTCAGCTGTGAAATCAGACCAAGTTGCTCAGGGCTTTATCCAGTTGGATCTTGAAAACCTCCAAGGATGGTGATGGCACAACCTCTCTGTGCAGCTTGCTCCATGGCTTGGCTGTCCTCATGGGGAAAAAGTTTCTCCTATGCAGTCACATATGCTCTAATTTCAATTTATGTCAGTTGTTGCTCATCCTCCTGGGATGCACCACTGTGAAGAGCCTGCTCTCTCTTCTGCATAACCTCTTTGTAGGCACAGGGGTCTGCTGGTAGGTCCCCATGAAGCTCTCTTCTTCAGGCTGAACAAGTCCTGCTCCTCCAGCCTCAGAGCAAGTGCTTCAATCCCCAGCTGTCCTGGTGGACCTCTGCTGAACTTGCTCCAGTTGATCAATGCCTTTCTTGTATTGTGGGGCGGGGGCAAAACTGGACAAGGGCTGAGTAGAGAGGGATAACTGCTTCCCTAGATCTCGGGGCCATGCTCCTGTTGATACAGCCAAGGATGCTGTTGTCCTCCTTTGCTGCTAAGGCACATTGGCTCACGAAACTTGGTCTCTCCCCAGTCAGTCAGTTCCCAGCCCCTTGTCATTGCAAGGGGTTGTAGGACTTTGCATTTCTCCTTGCTGAGTTTCATAAGACTCCTGCCTGCCCATTCCTCCAGCCTGAATGGCAGGCCTGCTCTTGAACGTGTTGACTGGTTCCCCAAGTCTGGTCCCCTCCCTCTGCACAATATTGCTATGCATTTCTAATACAGCCGTATCTGCTATATTTATTATAGTAGAAATAAAGCAATACAATTTAGACTCAGTGTTTTGACAATATAAATTTTTGTTTATATTGTAGTTGTAAAGATATGAAGCAGAAAGCTTAATAAAATTTAACTAAATCATACTGACATTTAAAATACATAAAAAATACCTTTGTGTGTCAAATATCTATTTTATTTGGGTTAAATTTTAATTTTTACATCATGCTGTCCACATTCAATTACATTAGGACCCTCTGTGTTAGACTTGCTGTTGGAAAAATGTAGATACACTACTATCTGTTTCCTGAGTGTGTTACTGTCAGAACATATTGGCT
>NW_008796165.1:7499599-7520633 GCF_000699145.1 Aptenodytes forsteri | reverse complement strand
TTTTATAAATGGATATGAAAACTCTAAAAAATAATGGCTTGGTGCGGAGTCCCATGGGGCTGGAAAGGGAAGCCAAATCACAAGTCCCATTCCACTGCCCAGGCGTTAGATTAATCTTCTTTCTGGCAGCTATTTAATTCAGAATAGATTTAAATCAGAACTTTTGTTTGAACACAGTGGCCATTTAATCATGCCAAAATGTTTCCACTGTTCCCACTTTTTCTTTCATTACATTGTGTGCTAAAGAAATTATAATCAGCAAAGCACTAGAACTATCACCTGGCTATCCTGAATCATAATGAAGTACTATGTGGCATTTTACTGTTCCAATTCCTGATTTGTGGTTAAATTTGATATGCAGCATACTGAATTCACATTATTGTGTAAATATTCTCATTTTAAGCTATAATTTGCTTTTGATCTGAAAAGGTCATAAACATGCCATCAGTTATTTCATAGTAGTATATAACGATTCATTGTTTTTTTCTTCACTTAGAATGGGAGGTATCTGCAGTAACTGTATGGTAATGGCTGGCAAATGTTGACTTTTATCAATGGCTTGTGTTTGCTTCACGCCTTCAACTCCTACATATTATAGCAGTGATTGCTGTTTCTGTTTTATTCTATGGTGGTTTAGTATTATGCTGGATATACTACTTTGCATAATGTCATCAAATTCCTACTATTAGGCCTTGGAAAATATTCAGCTCAGATTCCAAACTATTCTGAAATAATGGTAAGTTTAAATCTAATTTGCAGTCAATCATTCAAGGTCCATAAATGATTGTCAACCATCAATTTCATGTATCTTTAATTCTGTTCTGAAAAACAAACATTTGAATTTTATCTGTTTCCTGTCCTATCCCAAAGTCTGTTTTTCACTTTTTCTTGTTTTACTGTTCCTTCTGGTCCTGTCACAATCTCTCCATGAAAACAGAGTAATGACTGTGGTACAGAAGCTTTTATGAGAAAGCGCTTTAGCATCTCATGAGACTGAGAGGAGGAATTTGTACTGTACTGAGCCAGAAAGTGAAAGAAGTAACAGGTGACTCCTTTCTCACATAAAAGTGTGGTGATAGGGAAGGTACTGAGGCAGCAAGAACAGAAAATAGCATTTTTGTTATTTTAGTTTAAGTTCTTGCAAATTATAGGTAAATACTGCTTGGAATTGTCCTAAATCCAAATGCATGCTTTACAGTAAAGTAGAAATGCAGAACAGGAAGACTTGTTAAATATACAGGATCTTTGGGGGCATGGCAGAAGCATGGAACCTTTGTTTGGACTACATAGTTCAGTTTAGCCACCAACATTGCACGTCTATGCTGAGCCCTGTGAGATTAAGCAAAATTAACCACTGGCTAGGACTGCCAAAACCTACCTACAATTCAGGATTTTGCAATACTGCAAAGAGTATGTATTTCACCATTTGAGCTCGCAGAGGAAGCACTTGTACAGTGGTTCTTCCCTGAACTGTTATGGAAATGGAAATGCCAGGTGGCACAGAGCAGAAGCCCATGCAGCGAGTTCCTAATGGAAAGCAGGGAAGAGTTAAGTGATGACACTTCCCGCCAACAAGCTGTGATGGGAATCTGAACCCCAGTGCAATGTGTGTGCGTTAAGTGATACCTCTGAGTCAAACTTCTAAGTGAGGCGATGCAACTTGTTGACTCCTGGCTTTTTTTTTATGTGCCTCTTTGGGCTGCATGTTAGCTGACAACCTATTCATTTTGGTGTTGTTGCTAGGACTTTATTGGAGCAATTTGCAGGAACAAGTGCACTACATAATCCAGAATTAAGAGGTTTGATGATTAACTTACAATTTTATTTTGTGAATTTGCTGTCCTGCTGGTGAAGTACATCCTCTGTATTTAAGGAGCTTTTCTGAAGACCATCATGATGGTCTTTTATTAATTGCATTATAGGAGCATTAATAAACCCAAATCATAAATGAGGAATGACCATACTGATGTCTGAAGTTGGTGTCCCAAATTCAGTTGAGTTGTCATGTTAGCTGAATACACTGGTGCTATCTTACAAATCTTCTACTCAGACATTTCATTACATGCCCTTCAAAATGTATAGAGAGGTGATGAGCAAGGATTTTGGTGTAATTTGAACTCTCTTCATACAAAGCAGCAACTGACTGATGCACTTTTTTTTCTACCATTGTATACAGAAAGGAGCAACACTCACTTTCCTTTTCCAGAGTATGTTGAAAAATAGTTTTTGTGGCTTAAGACAGCTACTTTTATGCAAGTTTCTCCTGCAGCTTCAAAATTTTGAAGGGTGATGAGCAAGGATTTTGGTGTAATTTGAACTCTCTTCATACAAAGCAGCAACTGACTGATGCACTTTTTTTTCTACCATTGTATACAGAAAGGAGCAACACTCACTTTCCTTTTCCAGAGTATGTTGAAAAATAGTTTTTGTGGCTTAAGACAGCTACTTTTATGCAAGTTTCTCCTGCAGCTTCAAAATTTTGAAGGAATCTTCAGGGATGTGCTGTGGATGTTCCTACCGACTACCGACACTGAATTTACTCCAGCCAAAGGTGTTTTAAAATCAAAAGCAAATATATATCTAAGAAAAGTGCCTCACTAATAGCTCCTCTGTCAATTAAAAAAAAATATTCAGGATTCCTTTCACTGGGATCCTCAACATTTTGATGGTAGGGGAGTGGGTGTATTTACTACGTAAGTTATAGCTGAAATTCCTAGACTGTATTCGCTGTGTGTTGTCCAGGATTTTAGTAATATTGGAGATCAAGCAGAGAAAGCCCAAATTTTTCTGGCAGACTACTCTTGGCATCAGTTTGTCTGGAAAATCTTCATATGGCTCATAAAAATCCATTTATTTCCACTATTGTCTCACATGATAGAAAACCCCACATAACATCCTTATCCTCAGATGTTCCTTATATATCTGGATAAGAAAGTCTTACAGTTCCTTGTGGCTGTTGTTCATTATTTCTACCTTGACATAGAAGTCAGTTAACAAAGAACATTCACTTTTTTCCTTACTTTTATTGAGAAAAAGAAACACATTATCTCCCTCATTTACATTTATATTTAATTCCTGAGAGATCTTGTCTTTTTTTCTGAGGACCAGGGAACAGATTTGTGTCCAGACAGATAGTTTACCAGTATCTGCCTTTGAAGGCCAATTAATTAAAATGTGGATATATGCCTTCCTGGGTCTGTTTAAATATGCCTTAAATATGTCTTAATCTGAAGATTTACACTTTTGCTTTTAGACCAACAGCATACAAAAATAATGAAAATAATAATTTGCAAGACAAATTTTGTGGTAAAGGAAATTATTTTTGTATAATTAACAGAGAACATAAGAACCATCAATTTTTAAAACTTTCGCCTGTGGATGCTTCTTAGTAATTGCATAATACTGAAGAGAAACATATTAGTAAAATGCATTGGGTTTTTTTTGCTATTCATTGTTAGTGATGGATCTGTATGTAGACATCCTTTATATGTCAAGCTATTTCTAAAACAGGTGCTTACTTTTGCTGAAAAGACACATGATGCTGAGGGCTGAGGAGCAGGATCATGTCAAAATATCCAAAAGTCAGCAGGAAATTCTTTTCTAGTTAGAGGGCCTGCACAAAGCTCAACATTTCAATAGTGCCTCATTTAATTCAGGATACAAATGAGGATTAAATACTGCCTAGGACTACATGTAGAGCTTGCAGAGTCCAAGAAGAGGGAGAAACAGAAAAAAAGGTTTTGTATAAGCATAAAATTGAAGCTGGGAGTAAGTTCCCTAACATTCAGGATAAAAGAAGGTGGTAAAATTTGTTAAAAAAAGCCCTCTTTCTTTATGCTTAAACATGCTGGTTAATATTCTAGCCTGACTGAAGTCAGGAACAAGCTCCCACTGACATCAGTGGAGCCGGGATTTCACACTCTGGCTGAGGGAAGCCGTAGATCTTCTTTATTTCCGTCTTTCTTTAGAACTCTGACTCCAAGGAGCTATTTGCTTTGCAATTTGACTTTGCCCACGGGAGATCTGCTTTTCACTTCAGTGGGTGTAGATCAGTCCCTTCCTGCCACTGCCTGGCATAAAACTAGGAGGCTTCCCCTGTGTGTGTGTGGAGGTGCACCTGAGAAATGGTGATTTTTCCTTCTATCCTTTGTGATTACGTCAAGGGGAGATGTTTATAAATGTGCTATTTTTATTTGGTTTTTTTTTAAGGATGTGGTGTTCTGAATCAATATGTCTATTTTAACATTAGTCACCATACTACAGATAGTACTGCCAAGTGACTACAGCCTATGACAGAGCCTAGCAGAAACCACCAGTGTTGAGAGTCTGTGGTGGTTGGACTTTATGCCCAAGAGCCACAGAAGAAAGTGGTATGGGAACAAAACTCTTTAGGTTTTTGGTTAATTGATTATATTAAGAATTTTTCTTAAAAGATTTATTCACAGAGGCTAACCCCTTGAAAGTGTTCAAAGAACTGCAAGTCTCTTTCAAGGCAATATTTATCCTAATAACAAATTAAAAAAAAAATCTGCACTTTTTAAACTTTCCTTTCCCTGACTTTTCTGCCTTCCTCTTGCTCTTTCTCTTTCCTCCCCTTCCTGCTCTTTCTGTTTCACAATAGCAAATTCTTTTTTTTTTTTTTTTGATTCCTCATTTAACATTTTGTTTGCACATGATGTTGCTTTTCTGTTTAGGAAATATGCAACAGTCAGTATTCCACAGCTGCAAAGTTAGTACTGTCTTGAGGCTGACACAGAAACAGATACAGAGCTGTAGTCTGTTTAAATGGAGATTAAAATTTTATGTAGCAATTAATGGTTAACTGGGGGTAAATGATCCAAAATTACCCAGCAGGGTCTTTGTTGAACAGAAACACTGCTTAATGTCCCTTGTTTACTAACAATCTGATGATGAGTGAGAAGGCATTTCTTCTCGTATACTGTCAGGTCTACATAGAAGCTAGGATGTGCTACTTCAGTACAGTGCCAAGAAGATGAGGGGTATGTAAGGTGCCCTGGACACAGATTTACTCTCCTTACTACACCATGTTAATGTTCAGGATCTATGACCACCCAGTGAATACAGTCCACCACTAGAAAGTGCTTAACCTTCCAGCTTAATAGAGACCTAATAAAGCTGTGATAGTTGCAATACAATGCAGCCTTCAAAAAGTCAGCTCCCTGACTCCCAGACACTGTGTGGAATGTGTGAAGACCCACGCATTTGTTTGCCAGTTTGATCACTCAGAAAAATTACCTTCCTGTCCACAAATGTAATGTTCATCCACATTCTGGACATCAAAAGCAATGCAGGTACTGGTTTAAAGCTGAGAGGTTGGGAATGGACTCCTGGTTTGGGGAAAAATTTCTTTTGGCCCTCCCTCCTTACCTTTGGGTTTCAGGATGAGTGGGAGAAGTCCATCCTGGTGCTGCAGCTGTAGGAATGAAAGAAAAGATGGGAAAGGACTGGGAAAGTGTGGCAGCAGACTGCACCTCCTGGAGGTGAAGAGAAGGAGGGAGGGGGGACATGAAGAAATGCTCTTTTAAGCAAGTTGATTTGTTTTGGAAAGTTTACATTAATTATACTCATGACAAGGTTATTGTAGTTATCTAACTATGCTACACTTCAGACACCTTTTTAAGGACCTTATTTCCTATATAGCCTATGGATTTAAGTATTGGTACTGTAAATATTGGGAAGAGGTAAGTATTGCCAGAAAGTGGTCCAGAGCACCTAGGTCAAATGCTTACAGTTAGAGATTGTGATGAGCTGGTTGTCATTTACTATTTCCTCTAAATGGGAAGTTTTTTCTTCCCCTCTTAAGATTAAATACAGTCCTGTGACTGGAGTACAGCGTATGAAATAGTAAGATTTTTTCCCCCTACTTTCCACAGCATTCCCCCTAAGATATCCACAATATAAGACTTCAAGCAAACAAAAGTAGCAGTTAAATCATCTGCTATGCATTAAATGTACAAATACCGAAAATTAAAATCCTACTTGCAGCATCCATCCCAAAAGGTTTAAAGATTGTTCTGTAGAGAAGAGTGGGAAGGCAAATGTCTATCAATGCATTTTATATATGCTACCTGTGACAAATGTTTCATAGACTTGAGGAATAGAAGGGAAAAGAATCCTGGGGAGTGAAGCAAAGTGCTGCTTGGTTTTCAATACTTGTAGATCAATTTAAAAATCAAAATGGGAAATATCTGATAAGCACTTTAGTTTATGTGATAATAACTACCAGAAATTTCTGTAAAATCAGATTCATAATGTACACGAGTATCCCGAAAAACCTGGTAAAAAATTACAAATAGCCACTGATACAAAATTCAAGCGTGGGCAGATTACATTTCAAGGCGACAAGCCATTTTGCATTTGCTGGCAGGAGCTGGCATCTGTTTTTAGATGTAACATCCTCAGTGTAGCTGAAGAGCCTCTCAGAAAGAACGTTGCTGGGAAGAGCTCCAAGTGAAGACAAAGCCAGGTTTGCAAGATGTGGAAGTGATCTAGCATTAGACTTCCACCACTCAGCAAGACCTAATGTGTGTGTAGTGAGCTCAGCAAGGTACAGAACTAGTTCATATTTGGCAGAAACAAGAGTCACTTGAGCTTGAGGTTGTCATGATCTTTTCCAAATAGCTCATTACATTTGCAGCTTCCAGGTGGGCTGGATGATACTCTTTGGTCTTTATTACTGCTTCTTGGATGACTGGGATTTTCCCCTGATGTTCCTCAGCTTGACTGTGTGTGACAGTTCTGGCATTGTCTTAGCAAAATCGAGAACTGGCGGAGAAGTGCCTGAGCTAAGGAATCAGAACTCATGCTACATGGTGTCTTTACTGACACCACACTGTTAAACTGCTCAGAAAGACAAGATAACACTTTCTTTTTCTTGGCCTTGTTGCCTTGATCCAGTACTCACATGCTGAGGTGGGACTGTCAGAGCCCTGACAGCTGGCATGATGACACACATACATGCATCGCTAGAGCTTATTTTTCAAGCTAACTCCTCAAAAGGGTTGAGGATGTGAATGACAGTGTCTGCCAGGCTCCACTGTACCTGAGTCAGCACCAGCTGTCTCCAGCCAGAAAGCTATCAATGATTGTTTGTTCTTCTACAGTCTTTTCAACATGCAGTATGTGGTCTTCCACCTTGTGGTTATGCCCTGAGAGAACTAGCTCATGAAGAGGCATAGTTTGGAAACAAAATTATTAGTGTGTTTATAGTTGCTGAGTATTCAACTGGTAATAAACCTGTCTTAGTCCTTGAGAGATATTTCAGTGAGAAGACTCTTTGGAATGATCTTGTTTAAATAATGCATCATTCATACAGATGCAAAGGAGATGTAGAAGGCATCTTTCTAATCACATTGTAGTCAGCAGCCAGTTACAGCAACAGCATAGTATAGACAAGGTCCTCTCTGACAACTGTATACAATTATCTCTGGTAAATTTTCATTATTTGAACATTTCCAGGAAGGCATGTTCCAATCATGTGTCAGGAGCTGAAGGCCAGGTCATGCACAGCCAGGACATGAAATCTCTAACGGCTGAGTGAAAAGAGAGCCTGAGCTGTGATATTCAAAGACCACATACATGCTAGTAGTTATTTTCTGGTTTTAGCATGACTACTGTTTACAGGCAACCTTGTCAATTTGTCTGGGATTGTAGTATTTAAAAGCAGAAGAAGCTGGGGGAGTATTTACAATGGAAAGGATGATACTGAAATTCTAGCAAGCACATCACTGACCCGAAGTCCAGGTACTCTGCTGTAGGTGTTCATGCCTTCTCAGCTGGTGCAATTTTTCTTTGGGAGAGGAGCTTTCTGATGGTACCTGTTGTATCTAACATCCATGGTCTTCAGACTCTTGCAGAGCTCTCAATGTGGCTGATGTGAAAGTCTGGCTATGCTGTGACCTTAATCTTTCCTTTGATACTTTTATAAGCTTCCACAGATGCAGTTTCAGCATGCTTTTTTTCTGGCTGACATACACTAACCAAATACAACAATGCTTTGAGGAATGTTGACTTTCTGTTTTTTCTGCAGCCATTTCTAGCTCAGTAAGAAGTCCCCTTTTTTTTCCTCTTGGACTTTGTCTAGCAAGATCCAAAGGGAGGCATATTTCATGCAAATAAGATTTTTGTAATTACAGTAACTAATGAAGAGACTGTAACTAAAAAGCATCGATCATTTGGTTCATCGAAATGATACGTGGCTGAGACTCCTACACTCTCAGACTTGAGTATCCAAATAGTAAAAAAATAGTTCAGAGTGACAGGCTTTACAGAAAAAAAACAAATTTAGGTCAAGCATTTTTCATATCCTTGTGAAGCACTGGTATCTGTTCTTATAAAAATAACTTGTTGAAAATAATATCTCATTTATATCCTATAGAATATGATGAAAGCAATTTGTTAGTTGCTGTGTGGTGGGACTCTACTGAAATAAATCCACTGTATCATGTATCCCAATTACTTTCATTCTAAATGCATTTCCAAAGAGTACTTTTAAAAAAAGGTCACTTAAAAGCATGCAAGTGATCAATGTCTCTGTTTCTAACTGCCAGATAGTGAGTTAGGTAGTTATTTTTATCTTAAAGTTTTCAATCTGCCCATACAACCTAGAAAAATGGTGTTTGTGATCAGGGAGTTTCACCTTGGAAAATAAGAAGGAGTCTACAACAATACTGGAAACATATTTGCTGAGCTGCAAGAATTCTTTACTGGCTATAGACTGTCCATAAAGAAAGTAGCTAATTGTACTAGACACACTTTGGAAACTTTCCCAGAGGAATAATAGATAAGTTAACGGAGCACTTTTTAATTTTGCAAAGTGCACTCTTCCTTATAATTTACTTAATATAGAAATTTAATGTACTGCAGTTTACTGAACAAATTACATTTAAAGTATTTCAGAGTTAGCTTGAAAGCTCTGCTTTGGTAGCCAGTTGGACTTTATTATTTGATTATCCAGATAAGGACAAGCAGTAACAAAGTTCTCTGTTTTAAGTGGTTCCAGGGATTATCTCTCAACCATTATCGCTGTTAAATGCAGAATTTAAATTCCCAGAAAAAAAAAAAAGTAATACAGTAGTGCTTTCCTGCCTCTGCTCTAGTTAATGCTTAGTTTTCATTTGACCTAAGTCTGAGAGGATTTCTTATTTGTTCCATAACAGCTTTCATAAATGAACTATACCTTTATGAAATAAAAAACTAAAGTTATAGGAAAATATAAGAATGCTAGAAATGAACATGACCAGAATCAAATGTCCTCTTTGCGTGTACTGCAGTCCAGCTAACTGAGGCGCTTTTCCATTTATTTGCACAGAACATCACAAAAAGCACAATTCTGGATTAGAAGTAACAGCATATATAACTTGTTTTCATTAAACCATTGCCAGAGACACATGTTTCATCATAAGTGGTACTTCTGCCCTGTCCTCCTGTAGGGCAATCATGTAATTTAAAAAAAACCCACAATTTGTTTTTAAAATTATGTTATGGTTTTGTTATCAGACAACAGGTCAAATGAGTGTTTGTACTTGGAATGACATAGGATGTGGCATAAATTATCACAGGCTCCAAAGCAGCTCATTAAAAAATTTTATCTGTTACATGAAGGAGCTGTACCCTTCTTCTGTGTCAGAAGTAGAATTGTGGGCAAAAATCCTTATTATGGAGGTTTTTGCTGTCTTTTAGATGCCCTGGGATGGGCGCATAGATCACTTGCAGGAGAGACTTATTTAAACTTTATGAGAAGCCAATGTAGAGAGCAGAATTTTGAAGGGTTCTTGAAAGCCTTAGTGTCTAAGAAGATGCACTGCTGCATACTTCACGGTTTGAAGTTTCCCACTAATAGTTTCTTTATCAGGAGGAGTCATAGGAAAGACAGGGCATCAAAGAAAAGGAAGTATGCCTGAACCTTTTGGTGTCTGCTACTGTTGTCTTCTGCAAATGGGAGTTTGAAGCTGTACAGTGGTGGCAGCACCTTGGAAGAACTTCATGGGATGTGGGAGAGGACGGCAAGATGGGTGGATGAGGGAAGTGCATGACGGGAGACTGCAGTAGCAGGCGTTAATGAAACCAGGTCATCACATTAATCATGGAATAGTCTTCGAGTCAAATTCACAGGCGGATGACAGATTCTGCGATGAGGTGCCTGTGGAGTCTGAGAATCACCAAGCTGAAGAATAGCTCAAACACTTGCAGCTGGGTACTTGCAGCTAAAAAAGACTACACTAAAATGGCAAGTCCTCAAAATATCACTTGCTCTCAGAGGGTCTCAGCACTATTGCTCCTGAGTTTAGTTTCAGCAGTCCACTGATGGTTAACCAGATGATCTTGGCTTAACACAGAGCTGATTTTGATGACAGGAATATTTCTGCAACTGAAGTCTGGAGGGGTTGTGTAGTCCTTCATCTCTGCACTGTGCATGTGTCCCCCCAGGCAAGACATGGGCTCTCCGAAGGAATTTTAGTAGACTTTCCTTCCTGTGGGGGGTCAGAAAAATCTAGTGATCACATCTATTGCATGCTGCTATGGTCCAGGAGAAAAAGAGTAAATACATGCCCTCCATCATCAAAAACTGAACAATGTTACTAGGGCAATTTCCAGTCCTAGTCCTTGCTGCAGTCCACATTGTGCTAACTGAAAATGTTGAACTCAGTCAGCTGATATTTTAGGCAGCCTTTGATCAATTTCCATGTGAATATGTTCAGAAAACAAAGTTTAGTATTAGATGGCAATTGACTGTCTGTTTTATCAAGGAAGGTAAGGAAGGGGAAGAATTCACTATTAGGCAACCTATTGTATTCTTGAAGAAGAAAGGAAATGTTGTCAAATTAGGCCAAGGGAGGATTTGTCACTCCTACAGTTCTTTTACCAACTGGAAGAACAGAGATGAAATTCTTAGAATTGGACGATGTTTAATGTTTTTTGTGATGCAAAGATGTTGAATTCTTAGAGTGAAATCAAGCTGTTTCCCGGTTGGTAGAGGGACATTGCTTGTGTATTAATAAGTATTCCAAATGTACACGATCAGTGAAGTAGGTAGGTAGGGTTTTTTCAGCACTCAGATCTGGGCAGCGCTGTTGTCTGCAGATAGATTGATGATACACTTCAGAGTTTGAATAGCTCTTTGGTGTGAGACTTGATGGCTGGAGATGAAGAATTAAGTTTTCTTCATCTGGCATATAGCCTCAAGATAATCTCAGAGAAATATTTTCTGCTTCTGCTTCTTTGAAAAACGTATATGTGCTGTTTGCTTTTAGCAGAAACATATAAATGGATAAATCAGTAAATGGCCTCATGAGATTAACATTCAATTAATGGATGATTTCCTCTGTACAAAGATTTTTATTAGCATTATGATTACTGAGAATAATTCGTCATAGAAGTCTATACTATCATCAAGTTGAAGAACATGACTGGATCTAATTAAAGCTAATGTGAAGAATTGGGTATTGCATTTTGACTAGGATGGCAATGCAAAATCTCGTGCTCTTGTCAAGTATGAGCTTCAGTGACATCATGTGGTCAGGACACACTTTGTTTCATTTGAAAGAAGGCATTTTCAAAACCTAAGAATGAAGACATACTGCTTTCTGTAAACCATACATGTGAAACGTGAGCATATAACCTATGGTTATGGCATGCCATCTGCAGGCATCAAAGATCACACTAATGACATGGACCTCCTGGAAACCTTATGGTGAGAAATTAGAGAGAAGCTGAAGAAACTCAGTTTCCTTCTGTCTCATAAGGTGGTTCTTCAATTCAAGGAGGAACTAAAACTATTTTTCTAGACCAGGGAATGGCCAGCTGGAAAAAAGCAGCAGCCCATTTCCTAATAGTTCTTCGGAAGTGTGATTTTATCATTGGAATACTGGAAGTAATTTCTGCCTACAGTTGTGGATTGAGTTAAGAACATAGTTAAATACAGCGAGTTGTTATTATTCACAGACGTGAAGAAGATATTTAAGGTAAAGATGATCATTAATTTCCCTTTAATGACTAATGCTTTTATATTCCCAGAGGCCTACCACTTCTCGGATGAAATACCTGCCAAGCTTTGGCTCACTCAGGGTTTTCTGCCATCTTAATGAAATTGTACTTGTACTTCTTTCAGGGAAAAAAAAATCTTGATGATGTTGATACAATGCACATGAAGTTGTTATAAGAGAAGTGAGATGAGCAGGTGCATAAATAGTTCAGATAAAATCACTGTCCACAGCTGAAACTAAACATTTTTTGGAGGCTAGAAAGTCTTAGGTCAGAGTTTTATTTTTTGCCTCTATTTATTTTTTACCTCTAGCAAAATGTTGTAAGAGGCAGTCTTCAGCCTGTTGGGAAGTAACAAGTAAGATTCATGGGGAATAATCTCATAAATAAGCCAGTATGTAGATTTAGTGGGCAGATTGACTTTTTGTTTAGCAGCTCATATTCCAAGCCATTCTCCCCAATGAATCTGATTGCAAGGAAATTAATATGTCCCAGTTATAGTGATAGGTAAAAAAAAAAAAAAAAAAGTCTTAGTGTTTGTTGCTTCTTTTGAATTTTTTTCTTTTGATGTGCACGTAGCTGAGACAGACTATCAATTGTTTTTGTAGATTAATAGTGGAAGTCATTTAATGAAACCAACTTTAATAGTCTTCTGAAGAATCACATGTATATCCAAAGAAGGTTGACTTCTACCTTTAACTTTTACATTAACATTTTTCTTTGTATTTAAAGAATGTAATGTTGGGACTGGCAATTTGAATGAATTTTGTATCATTTTGTGTAGGTTGCTACTGCTGCTGGGTGTTAGCAAGTGCATCACTAATATACATTTAGAAGTTTTGAGAAATTGAATTTTTAAACATTTTGTCTCTTTTCTAAACAACAATTGTTGCCATCAGCTATTTTTTCTGCCATGTTTTTCTCACATATCTCCAAGGAAAAATTAATATTTTCAACTTGCGTGTATCAAGACAGAAAGGTCTGAAAGACAGACTTAGATGTCTAGAAATACTCATCTTATGAGTATTTGGTACTAAAATCTACGTGAAAGTGGTGGAATGAAGGGTGAACAGATTTGAAAGCTCACAACCCAGTAAATTCTAAAAGTCTGGTCTTTCTTTGTTTAGATGGAAATTTCAGAGACTTGATAACACCTCAACTGCAAGATAAGCTGGAGGTGTGAAACAGCTCAGTCTATCTATCTCCTTTTCTTTTTTTTTTACAACTCCTCCTTATTTTATTCAGGTGCATTTGCAGTCAGAAGCCTCTTATCAAATGTGTGCTTATAGTGGAAAATGACACACCTGCCCAGTATCTATGGTAACAAAGGCTCTCTTCAATCTCAGACTTCTTGGTGCTCTTTTCTGCCTTTTTATCCCCTGGAAGAATAGATAATAACAAGTATTTTTAACAGTTTGTTTTAATTTCTGTTGCCATTTCTTTGTAAATTTTCTGTAATAATCTGAGCATCTTGCCACTATAAGCTTTTCTCCAGTGATTATAGTGGATTGGTCTTTTGTGATGATGCAGGGTTTTTGTTTTTCCCCTTGAAAATATAATTAAAAATGCAAGAAATGGTAAAATAAACATTGTCTTTCTAGAAAAGAACACCAATAAGAGAGTTATGTATAACATGTATAATACTGCATCAAAGAATTCTGCTTCTGATTCTGACATAAGAAACTGCAGTTCTATAGGGAAATTGCTTTAATCAACACGATAAATAAACTCTAGTCCATTTTTTTATTATGTACAACTGATCCAATATACTAAGGACTTTCCTCCTGTTGAAACTGATGAAAAGGTAGGGTTTAATATCTTACAATATTTGTTAGCTTGGATCACTCTGCAGTGAATCAACACACCATGGAAAATAATCTTATTAATAACTTTCCCTTTATTTATAAACCCTGACAATTAAAAAATAAAAAACATAAGGTCTGATTTTCCTCTTAAAAACTCTCTCACTCTTTTCAGAGTTATAAGTACAGCCAGTATTAGCTAAAGGAAAGGGCTTCAGTACCATCTGTTTTGCCTGGTTCTGAGATTCTTTCAGCGAAATCAGAAGACAGCCTGGGCATATTTTGAGTTTAAGTGGTATTGTTTGTACGTTCTTTTAAATCAAGGTGAAGAGACAAGTTCCCCTGTGGAGTTCAAGAATCACTTAGCAAACCAGATCCTTGTCAGAAAACATAACAATATTCTTTCTTTATAGTGCACTCTACTCAAGGCTGCCTTTCATAAGACTACCCATGACATAAGGCTGCTATTCTTCAGTTCCTCCTGCTCTCCTATTTCTCATTTGACAAGCACCTTCCAACAAGTGCAAAATCCTTCACTTCTAAGAACAGTCTTTCTATGAAAATGTGATGTAATCCTCATCTATGTCCTATTAATGAAACCTCATAGACCTAATATACTTCACAAAGGTCCGTGGGTCAGATTTTGTCCCTAAGAACAGCCATGTAAATCTTAGTGAGTTTACTGAAGTTACTGTAGATTTACACTCGCATAGCAGAGCAGTGGTCTGCTCTATTCGGTGCATAATTCTTTAACCACTGCATCATTTTAATATGACGGTTAGGAATGTGATGATTTATTATTTTGTTCTCATTACAGCTCATCAAATTTGGATAAACAGTACGCTGGGATTTGTGTAATGTTTTAAGGAGAGAAGAGTTTCTGAAACAAAATTACTGAAATACATGGTTTAACCTGAGCCTGTAAAAAGTTTTGCAAATGAAGGTGAATAGCTTGGATGCAGCTGTGAAAACAAAATCTGTAGAGCAATTCAAAGAGTAATATGGTCAAAGTAGCTGACTGGGAGAACAAACTTTGCAACAGTTTCTCAAACAGCTATGATCTGAGCAAGGATACATTCAGAAAGACATGATAAGGGATATTGTGACATTAGAAATGCAAAATAATGGCTGAGAGGGTTCACATCTGCAAATAGCCTCTAGCCTAGCAGCTTAGACAGTCAACTGAGAGGTGGAAGGAAAATTTGGAAGCTGTTCCCTGTTTGACTTCAGGGCAGTGGAGACATCCAATGGAAATTTTCCTGAGATTTCCCCGAGTTCTAGGACCAAGATCTAATAGACTTTAGTCAGTTAGTTATTTTCTTAGGGCTAAAGAAAAACTACTTTGAAAACAACAGACCTTCTAACCTACTTTTTGTTCAGCTATCTGGCTGGGAAATCAATTATTTGCACATCTGTGTTGCACATACGTCTTTTATTTCTCTTCTACCGCTAAATCAGCCTTCCCCATTGTAACTTGTTTTTCAAGTGTATGCATGATTTTCAAGTGTATGCAATGACTGTGGGGAGAAGGGTTAGGGCTGGACTGTGCTTGCATGGAGTTGGGTGTGCTTGCACACCACTCAGCTGGACCTTCTGGAGGGAATCCATAGCTGAGAGGCAAAAATGGGACTTCATGATGTCAAGGTTGCAGCACTGTCTTAGGTGATGCTGCTTCTCTCTCTCTGGTGAGCAATTTAACTCACGCAGTGGCTGTCAAAGGCAGAATAGGTCAGGCAGGGGAGCATGGGTATTTTGCTTGCCACCTATGAGGAATCCTCTCTGTTCTTCTTCAGACGTGAACAACGTTGATTACCACCTGATGCTTAACGTCTGGAATTTGCTGACCTTTGAATGGTTGACCTTTGTGTGAATGTTGACCTTCAGGATTGAAGAGCAGAGGTAGTTTGTGCATATAGTTGTAGGTGAACATGCATATGTACATATATAGAAATATGTATATATTGAGTATTTATATTTTTTGTAACTATATATATAGACTGCATTTTATCACTCTCGTTTAGTTTCTACTTTTGTATTACAGAGTCCATGGAGGGTAGTGATAGCAGGGAGCAGAGGTCAAAAATATTAATAGGATTGTTTAATGTTATAAAAGAATTATGTTTTTCAAGGTTATTCTAATATCTAGTCAATAGTAATATCATCACAGTGTCTTCATGTAATCAGGTTATGCTTAATAAAATATAGTGCTGAATACTCAAAATTAAAATGAAGATGGAATAGGAGAGGAAGATTGTGATAAAGAAGGTAAAGTTGTCATCATCATTTTATCAAATAACTTCTACTGAACAATGGTGAGGCTCCACATAGGCTCAGTGGCCTGGTGCACAGAGGTCATCCACAGATAACACGTCCTTCCCCATCACCATTTCAATTATCTTGTTGTTTTGAATTTTTTTACAGAGCTGGCAAGCATTTTAGAAGCCATGTGGCTTACTGCTTGGAGGAAGACAAATTCTCTTCATTCAAAATATGAAATCATAGAATAGCCCAGGTTAGAAAGGGCCTTGTGGGAACCCTTTTGTGGGAAAGAGATCTTAGATGAGATTATCTAGCACCCTGTCCAATCGCATCCTGAAAACCTTCAGTGATGGGCACTCTACCATGTTCCTGGGAAGGAAATGAAACATGAAGAGCTATCCAGTTTTCCCCAGCTCTGAAGTGTGGGTGTAAATACTCTTTCTTGAAAAAGCTGCTTGAGAGAAACTCCTCCTTTTTTACTCAGTCACTTTCCACAGCCAAAAAAGATAGCAATCCACAAATTTGTAAAGAAGACAAAAATGAGTGGGGAAGAAGCTGAAGGCTGGAAGAACAAAGGAAATTATATTTCTAAGGGGAAGAGAATGTGATTGCTCAGGAAATAATTAGACTTGTTACTTAATAAATAGTGTTTCTTCTATTTATTATGCAGTTAAAGCTTGTTTGGTGTCTATGAGGAAATAATTGATTTGACTTTTAACAGACACTTAATGAGTTATAGAATAGCTTAGAAATCTTCACACTGTGAATGGAATTGTTTTCACAGCTGATTTGTGAAATTTGTGAAGACAGGCCCAGAGTTCAAAACCAAAAGTGAACTCCTCCTACATGGAAGGTTTATTTGGATCATTCTTCATGCTCAGCCCACTTGTAGCAATTGGATTAAACCTTCAAGACGAAATCTTTCTTCCTAAGCTTAAGGGTGTTTGAGCCTGAGGTTGCTGTTGTGAGGTTCTCTTTGAAATTTTGTTTTACAAGTAGTTTCATGGTGATTGACAATATCATATCCTATTGCATAGAAGAAAACGGGGGCACACTACATGCATTTTGGTGCACAGTAAGTTTCTGATGGATGCACTCAGAGCCATGATTTTAAGCTTCACTATATAATTTTATCTTGGATTATTAACATGTTAATAGCACATAGAGTTTGGTTTTTTTATTTACATGGAGACTACAATGTGCAGCAAGTACTTTAGCTGCATTTCTACTCCACTTTCAGCCTTGTTACTTTAAGCAGGAGGGGTAAAAAAGTCTCTTTTGCAGGCTTGAGGGCTTAAATCTCACTAGGGAAAAATGTGACTGTGGTCAGTTACCAGGCTGTGAGTAAATGCTGATTCATTTAAAAGTAAAAGAAAATAATCTTTTCTCCCTAACTCCAAATGTAAGGGAAAAACTGGATATACAGTCTTTAAAATTAAGGGTTTTTTTTTAACCCCTCCCCCCCCGAGCAGGGCTTCAGGGCTGATTTGTAACTGATAGACTGTAAATTTTGAGAAATATCTATAAAGACTGAGGTTACTTTTGCAGCATTTGATAAGAGCTTCTGTGGTGAACAGATAAATGAGAAATTTTTTTTTTCTATCATTATCCAGTATTATTCGGTTGCACATGATTTTGTAGATGTTACACATCTCTATAAGTATATACTTTTAACCATGAGAACAGATTTTGCCAGTAAAAGGAAATCTTTCCAATGGAACTAATAGATTGAAACATGGGGGGTTTTTGTTTCCTCCATTTTAAAAGAAGCCAAACATAATGCAAGAGAGGGATACAGAGAGTTGAAGAGACTGCTGAAGGAACCAGTGTTTTCAGCACATATAAGACAACTATAAATGCCATAAATGCCATTTTTACTCACTTACTGTGATTTATTACTTTTATTGCTGTAGCATTCAAGGACCTGAAGACCATTGTGCCAAACACTGCTCAGACTCACAAAAAGTATTTACATAGGCTGGGGACCACTGACGTCTTTGGTCTCTGGTGACCAAAGGCATAGGGGTATCCAGTGAGTGGGAACAAATCCAGACCATATAAAGGAAGCACACATTTGCAGCAGTGGGGCACATTCAGTATTTGCAACAATGACTTAGGAACATAATGGACTTCTCCGCCATTTGAAGCCTTTAATCAATCCAATATCTTTTGTAAAGATACATTCTTTTCCAACCTCAATGATTCTATGATTCTATGATTCTATGATTATTCCATCAAAAATTTTAGGTTTGATCGGAGTTATGGGGTGATGATATGTGCTCTGTGGAAGGCTGGGTAATATTTTTTAATGCAAAACCAAAACACACAATTTCTATTGTGTTTGCAATCTGAATATATCACTTAGTCACCCTACTGTAACTGTTCTTTTCTTCAGAATAACCAAAATTTTCTTTTGGGTAAGATGAGGGCCAGAAATGAATGTAGTAGTCCAGCTGGTGGGTTACAGATAACACGATCATAAAAATGAAAGTTATACTTCAGGTAACTGGGAAATTTGCTTATTCTATCATTAATTGTGCAGCTGTTTAATTTAAGTATAATCTGATTCAAAGTGTTAAAGTTTACTCCAAGCTGAACACTACTGTTTTCCCTGCAGTCTGCAGCATTTTGTCAGGGAAATATAAAATCTAGAAATAAAAGGAAAACACTATTTTTTGTTTGCAAAATTACATGTTATGCCTATCTGTAATTTTTTTTAATAAAAGGAACTTGAAGTAATGCAATTATTTCTACTGGGAAAACCCCTCAGGAGCAAGTTGTACACAGTAATTATGATTTTAGACTCAGCTGACATCTTTACTAAGTTCTGCGTTATCTTACCCTATATTAAGTATGTTCAGTTTTTGAAGTGGGTGTTTCAAATGTCTTCTCTTAATTATCACTGTGTAACTGAAGAAAAAGTACAAACTCACAGCCCCATAAATGTGAAGACTGTTTTGATTTGGTTTGTTTTGATATTGTTTTTCACATATAAATCATATAGATACATCTGCGACTGAAATGGGGATAAGCCTCCTGGTGTTATCTTATTTCTTAATTGTAGGCTCTCATTTTCCGAGGCGTGTGTTGACTTGGTCCTTTCCTTATCACGCCCTCCTCTGTTGTTTACTTGCTTATTTACTGGCAAAGCTGCTTATATTTTAAACCTATCTAGGCAGAGCAAGCTTTAAAAATGCAGGTCAGATTTGTTTTAATTCAGAAACCATTTTCTTTAGCAGCACATATAGGCTTGCTCAATTTTTTATTTTTTTTCCCTTTTTCACACTGGAGTCATAGAAATGTCTCCTCTGGATAACAGAAGGAGGCAGGTGTTATTGAGAATAGTCTTTGTGAAAAAGTAGAGCCATTATTAAAAATACTTTCAGATAAATGTCAGTCTTTATACTTTCTGATATTTAACACACATTTCAAAATTTTCTACTTTTTCTACTTGAGCATCTGTGGTGCGAGGGGGCTCTTTGAAATGAGCCAGTAGGATACAAAACAGAGCTGCTTCTGCTGTTACTCTAGTAGTCCTGAAGTCCCAGACTGAGAAAGCCTTGCAGGATTTTGGATCTAAGCCACATATTTTTCACCTGGCTATAATATTAGGAATAAAATCCTGTTGCACTGCCTGTGGTTGGATGCTCTTTCACTTTAGCACTTAGTAGTTATTTGGAGCTTTCCACTTGATCATTGCACAATATTGTATGCCACTTCATTTGCAAATATACTTCCAACTTTATGAAGTAGATACAGTTTTTTCCACTGGTGGAAAAACTGAAAAACAGAGTGGTTAAAGCAGGAAGGACTAATAAGAGCAATAAGGAGAAAGCTGGTGCATTGGCAATGAGGCTGCTCTTCCCTCTCTTTTGATTTTCTTTCCTGTTTATCCATTATCAGGGATATAAGAGTAATTGCATTTATAAATAATGTTTCATTTGATGATCGCAGCGGTTTACAGATATTAATTAGTTAAGACTAATAATAACAACCTGGGAAGACAGGTTAGTGCTACTATTTTTGTTTCGCAGATGAAAAGTGGGGTTCACAGAGGTTGTATGATTTGCCACAAGGTTACAAAATGCATCAGCGTCAGCATCAGGGCTGAAAGATGGGATTGAACACTGCTTCTTTAATAGCGCCCAGTGACAAACCAGCCTCAGCTCTGTCACAAATTTGAGAAAACATTTTTCCTGCCATCATATCTTGATTAATTGACTCTTGCTTGGCAGTACATGTGGTAGCAGTGTCTCAGAGTCCCAGTATCCTGTTTTGTGAACCTTTTAAAGGTCGTCTTCTCCATTTTGCACAGCTGTCATATCCTGTCACAGTTATTTCATGACTAAGTAGAAAGTATATTTTGCATCTAGTTTAAATGTGCCAAATAAAATGGGGAAATGTGAAGTACAGGTGGATGAAAAAGTAAAGGGTTTACCTCATAGACAGTATTGAAGAGAATCTTCCAGATGTGATAAATCCGTGTCTTTAGATGATTTATGTTGCAGTTAGCTGTGCATCCTGGCAGGGAAAAATTAATAGAACAGAACCTGAAAGTTTTGGAAAACAAACAGGAGATAAAAGTATTTGGAAACACAGAAACTGTTCTCCACCACAAGAGTAATTTTAAACAATTCAGTCCTGGTAATCAAAAATATTCTGAGAACAGAAAGCAAATTCAGAGGTCTCCAGACCTAAAAAAGTAGCAGGAATTTCCAGAGGTTTAAAAGGACCACCTTCCCCAAATATTTCTGAATATGTTTCTAGATAAATTTATAGTACATTATGCATTTTGCTGAAATTTATCTCAACTTATATGCCATCCAGAAGGACCTGGACAAACTCGAGAAGTGGGCCTGTGTGAACCTCATGAGGTTTAACAAGGCCAAGTACAAGGTCCTGCACCTGGGTCGGGGCAACCCCCGGTATCAATACAGCCTGGGGGATGAAGGGATTGAGAGCAGCCCTGC
>NW_008796165.1:7492979-7499017 GCF_000699145.1 Aptenodytes forsteri | reverse complement strand
CACAGCAGAGGGGTTGGACTAGATGACCTTTAGAGGTCCCTTCCAACCCAAACTATTCTATGATTCTATATATAGGACAAGAGGAAGAGTCAAATAAGAATCATATAATCTGTGAGTTTCCAAATAAGCTAAAAATATGCTGTTAGAGGATAAGTAGAAATTTCAGAAGTAGAAGTCAGAGTACAGTGCTTTCAATTTTTAAGGCATATGTCTGTGAAATAGACACTAAATTCAGAAATCCATTCTGCCTGATTTCAGAAACACTTAGAAACATTGTTGCATGCCACTGTGTATCTGCTAGACTAACTATAGCAAATAAATAATGAAGAGTTTTGTATGCTGTTAGAGGATAAGTAGAAATTTCAGAAGTAGAAGTCAGAGTACAGTGCTTTCAATTTTTAAGGCATATGTCTGTGAAATAGACACTAAATTCAGAAATCCATTCTGCCTGATTTCAGAAACACTTAGAAACATTGTTGCATGCCACTGTGTATCTGCTAGACTAACTATAGCAAATAAATAATGAAGAGTTTTGAGATATGTTGAATACTGTGAATTTTCTCATTTCTTCTTCAATCTGCAAAGTCATTTAGTGCATATTTTTCTGTAATTTTGTTACATTGAGAAACCCTTACATTATTTAGAATTACTCGTATCTGCTTTTTTCCCCCAGTTTTGATCTGTGAAGCTTTTGGGGGGGAAAAAAAAAAGGTAAGACTGGACAATGTGCAAAGAACATCCCAGTTTACTGACTAGTTCATGAATAATGACTTTTTTTTTTCCTAGTAACATCGTCTTCATGAAGTTGTTTATTTTTTTATATTTGTCTTTCTATGTAGATAAAAAATTAAAAACAGCCTTTCCCTTATGGATAGAAATAATAGACTGGCATACCTAATTTTCTGCATTTAGATACATTCTTTTCATACACTCTTCTCTGTGAGTAGTGTTGTGGTCACTCCATATGATTTGCATTGTGAAGATTACAGTTTAAAACTGATCTAATATAATCCCATTTCAATTGCATGTATTTTCATTATCTGATGTTTTTAATGTTCTCTCCAGAAAGCCAGTTTGCTTTGTCTGAAATTTTAGTACTATTTTAAAGTTTGTATGAAAAAAGAGAGACTGTCCCAGTGGCAACAGGATGGCTAAACTAAGAATTAACAAGAATCAACAAAGAATCACCTGACAGAGCACAAAAAGCTTGCTTTTGGCGTTGAGTGCAGGCAAAAAACTGTAGGCAGAACTCTCGATGTACAGCTGGGTTTCACTCCTCCTCCTCTTGGACCCCAGAACTGTGTGAATCAAACTGCCTCACTTCTCTTGTCTAGACAGAGTTTTACTTGGGTTTATTCAAGGAGCTTTTCCTCAGGCCTCCTGATACTTATAGCAATGATACTCTTGAGCCTGCAGCCATACAGAATCTGTAATAAAAAGAACGAGGTGCTAGGTATGGCCCTGGGAATTTCCCACACTGTAAACCGTACAGGCAGATAGGTGTAAACCCTTGAGAAAACATTTACGGAGGCTTCTGCAAATGAATCCTACAGGCTTTGTGCCACTGTACTTAAAATGCCTTACTACTGGGAATAACACTGGAACTAGTATTTTCACCCAGACTGGAAGCCACTGTTTAAAGAGTCGTTGTACGTCCTTTTCCTTAGTAGCACCTCGAGCTGTTTATATTTCATTGAATTTAATAGTTTGTTTTCATGCTGCTGCAGATTTGCCAAACAGTTCATTAAAAAAGTATTAAAAAAAGTTGCTGGGGTTGAGGAAGCATTGAGGAAGCTGGATTCTTCATGGCTTGAAAGAAATAAGGTTGGTTTTTTGACTATAAGGTAAATTTGCTGGGTGTTTGTGCTAAAATTATCCACAGTGAAACAGTTAATACTAGTAACATCAGGGAGATAAAAAGTGCAGTTCACACAGCTTAGAGTTATCGCGTCTACCTGTTTGTAGACCTGGGAGGATATAGCGCTGTATTGGATTATATTCTTTTCATATTGTTAAGTTGTTAAAAGTCATAAAGGAGGAATACTTCACCATGATCATGCTGATTTTGAAGCAAAGGGGAAGAATCACAGAGCGCTCAAATACCAAGATTAGGGCAAGAACAACAGACTGAGTTAACTGGAATAAAAACCAGACTGTAACACAGAGACATCTGTAATTACAACATGTCCCTTTCACACGTTTCCCTTCTCCCTGCTTCTGGATAGCTTTAGGAGAATATTTTTAAGGTAATTTAGGAATATGCCCAAGTCCTGCCTTTTTGGACTAAAAGTTTTGCAGCACTTCATACAATGCTGGACCACTCACCATGGGACTCCCATTTACATCTTTACATTGTTTTACAGAGATGACTAAACCTATTCTTTCATTAATTAGCTTGTAAGCTTTTGTGGCAGGGACCAACTCATTGTTATGTCTCTGTACAATGCTTAGTCCAATGGGATCGTTGCTTATTATTCATATCAGAGCCAGCTTAAGTCTTCTCAGCAGTGTAGGCAAAATTGAATTTTTTTGCCCCTGGGAGAGCTGGCAGGGTCGGTAAGGTTTTTCAAGGGGATATGGTGTAGGGGACATGGAGGGCTTTCAGTGTTGGGAGTGTCAATATGTTTGAAATGATTGTGAGATGCTGCAGAATAAGGCTGGATTATTTTACCTACTTAATTTCCCACCTCCTTTCAGCTCGCCCTCTCCTGCCGAAAAGCAGGGGCCTTACCTGCTGCCCTTTGTCTCACAGAGGCAATTTGAGGCCAGAGCCAGGGATGCTGAATGTTGGCCCCCTCTTTTGCTGGCTGGCTAGGATGAAAACACCCCATGTGGGATGTGATCCACAGAACTGATGCTTTCTAAGCACAGCAATGCATGCAAGGCACAGAAATATGTCATACACCACAGTGGCACACAAACATTTAAAACCTACATGAGGGCCATCGTAGCATTGTTACTTCCCCTTTTCTTTGGGCATCTTTAGCTTTGCACAAACCAAGTCTACAATGAGCACATATACAGCCTAAAAGGATAAAGTAACTATTTGTTGTCCAACACACATAAAAAATAGCTAGGATTTAATGAGCTGCAAGGCTAAGCATTACCATGCTCACTACCTAGAAGGGTCTTTGCTGGCCAGCAAAATCTCTGCAAAAGCCAGCAAAAGCCTCTGTGGCCTGTTGGAGCTTCTCCTTGGTGTTGCTGAGTTGGCATCTTCCGCCTGCCCCAACGTGGGCATGGATGCACACAACACCAAGGGCTGAGCAGCTCTTGGCCCTCAGCTTGCCCGGTGACCAGAGTGCTCCTGACTAAACCCTCTATTTTCTGTTGTTTGTTTGTTTGACATTGTTACACCTTTCCATGTTGGTGTCTCTCTCTCTGTAATTTTATCTTTCTACAGGCTTTCTTATAGCTCTGTCTCACGATTGTAGCAATTTCCTGAGAAATTGGATGGCAATAGGGGCTGGGGCGGCTGCTGACAGAGGGTACAGTATGGACATTACCTGAGCTTGGCTGGTCTCTAGTGTGGGCTGCATCACAGTATCACAAAAGTGTAGAAATGAGAGCCGTGTTGTGTGGGTCAGTGAATTGTGGAGTGAAATGAACGTGGAGGAGGAATAGGGACACTGCAATGTGAGCCTGTGTCATGTTTTGCAGACTTACAGGAGGGCCTGGCAAGTGTGGCATCTCATCCTACTTGCTTAAGACCTTGTTATGTTCCTCAATAGTATAATGGCAAGCAGGGACTGTGAGATGAAAGCCAAAGCAGAAACAGTGTGGATCATAAATACAATTCTAGCGGAGCTTCCAAACCCAGAACTCTTTCAACTTTTTTTGTTGCTAAGAAATATGGAAGTATGACAAATGATAAGGTGACTGCAGCAAACCACTTTATCCATAGTCATTCAGATAGGTCACTTGATTGTGAAAAAAGATAGTGTTGTCGACCAAGGTTCAACCTAGCGAAAATAATACATCTGGATAGGAAACATTTCTTGCCAAAAATATGCTAGCTCCTTTCTCCAGCTGGGGAAAAAATAATTAAAAGCTTGGTTGAAAAGGTATATTCTTCTCCATGGCTACTGATATTTCAAAACAACAATATCAAATGTTTTTAATACTTTTTCATCCCTATATAGTTATTTGATTACTTTCAAGAAGAAAATGGAAGTGTCAGAAATATCTGGTAATATAAAAGGTAGAGTGTGATCAAATGTTTTGAACTTTGGGAGTATGTTATCCTTTGCAGCTGATAATGCTAGTATTAACTTACAGAGGCACCAGTCTAACTGCAGATTAACAGAAAATAAGAATAAATATTTGCTTTCAGTTATTGCCCTTTTCATAATATTCTGCATGATATAGCAAAATAATCATTACTTATAGGCATGTAACAGGAGTCCTGATAATTTTTTCTTGCAATATTACTGATATCTCAGTTGGTCAGCCTTTGAAACATGAAAATGATGAGGCATGTCCATGGGATAATTATCTTTATATCCTGTAGTAGAAAGGATCGTAAAAAATGTTCCATCTATAAAATCTTTTTGTTGTAGGTCAAGTAAAGATTGCCCAATTTTAATCTTATAATTCTTTGAGAATAAAAAAGATGGGCATGATTCAGAGTTGGTTAAATGTTACTTAGGTTTCTGCCACAATGCTTCAAAACTTTTTCTGCTTCTGATGCTGTCTAAAATCTGTTCATAGCTCAGCTGCGACATAATGCCTTAATTAAAAGATAGGTTATAACAACATATTTACAACAAGTTCTTCTGTTAAAAATGTAACTCATCTAAAAACAAATCCTGATAGAATGAAAAGGAAGGAAAAGGGTTGCACTCAGTAACAAGTATTTGATTTCAGAAAAGAAAATTACCATGGCCTGCAGATTTCCATGCATACTTCAACTAGTCTTCAACTAGGAAATTGTCAATCTTGAAATCCTTTTTTTCTCAATTTCTTAAAATCTGTGGAATTTATATCTTTTTTATCTTCAAATACATCAAGAGAAAGAATAGCTCATTCAGTAATGCATGTAAAGGACTTTATGGATTTATTGAAAGAAAAGATGGATTAGAAAGTTTTAAACATGATCATAAATCTGATTTGAATAACATATTCAAGCTTAGGGTAACTAAATTTAATACCTCATAGTAGTAGAAATGCACATCTTAGAGAAAAACATGGCATGCTAAGTGAAATGCTGTTTACTTGAATTATTAGGTGTTATTTTTCTTCTTGTGCCTCCCCCATGTTGCTACCCAACAGTGTAGCCCCTTACCTTCCCATGTGTAGAAACCTTCCAAGTTCTGTGTACCCCAAACTGTGACCTCCATTTCTACTAATATGGCATTGCTCTTCACATACTAATATTCTAGCTGTCCTTATTATTTTAGTTGTCACTCCTTATTTGTTTTTATGAACATGAGTCAGCAAGTCCCGAGCAATGTACTTGTGCAAAATGGTGCCAAAGAATAACTGAAACACAGTAGAGTAGTGTAGAACAACACAGCTTCCAAGATGTTATAATTAACTTTGACATGCTAAGAGTTATTTAACATAGAAAATGTTCTCTTTTGGAGAGGGGTGGAGAATGACAGAGAAAAGATGACCTTTTCTAAAGGCACCCACTCTCATCTTGCAAATTTGAAACTACAGTAAGCTGCAAATGTTTTCTGTTTCATAAAGGGAACTTGTGAGGAAGAAGCATTGATTTCTCCCTAAAATAAGGGGTAGTATGTAACATAGAATGTAATCAAGAAAAACTTCTGGTAAATGTGACATGGAGCATATTAATGGGTTAGAGGCAAAACATGCTGTACTTGAGATTTTGGGGAAATTGGAGTTAATTTGGCTTTGTCTGAGTTTCACATGGTTTCCTTGGAAGACCATTTATACAGTTGTTTGTGCATAAATGTCTTGTGGAGTGGTAGGGGTTTTGCTTTTGTTTTTGGAAATACCTTGTAAACTCAGTCCATGTTGTAGATACAGGCTCACTAGAAATGAGCCTAGGGGTGGCGTGCCGATGCCGGGGG